>NC_133503.1:110255652-110566195 GCF_049354715.1 Callithrix jacchus | reverse complement strand
ACTGATTTGGAGGATCCTTTTCCCACTTGACTATGACAGACCGCTGAATCTGGCCATAGAAAATTCTCCTAAGCTTTCATGCAAGATGTTTTTAAAGCACCAAATATGACATATACCAGAGCTGGGCATATACCAAAATATAAAATAGATTTTAAAACTGTGTCTCTTTTAATAAGTGTCTATGGGAAATATAAAATTCAATCTGGGACTATAGTTAAGTGAAGGCCAGATGACAAGATTTCTCTCAATCAAGAAACCCAAGAGAGACAGACAACTTCTATCAGAATATGATTTTATTCTAGAAAGACTTAAAAACATGTCAATCTTGCTTTAATTTGAAGTCAAATCATAGGATTTCTTCATTAGCTACCTGTGTGTAATAATTAAGTCCATATAAATAATTAAAAATCCAAACTCTCAAGTGATTTAAGATACTTTTTGACAGAGAAATATATGTACCATGACTATCATAGAAAAGGTATGCTTGGGCCGGGCGTGGTGGCTCAAGCCTGTAATCCCAGCACTTTGGGAGGCCAAGGCAGGTGGATCACGAGGTCAAGAGATCGAGACCATCCTGGTCAACATGGTGAAACCCCGTCTCTACGAAAAATAAAAAAAAAAATTATCTGGGCATGGTGGTGCGTGCCTGTAATCCCAGCTACTCGTGAGGCTGAGGCGGGAGAATTGCGTCAACCCAGGAGGCGGAGGTTGCGGTGAGCCAAGATCGCGCCATCGCACTCCAGCCTGGGCAACAAGAGCGAAACTCCGTATCAAAAAAAAAAAAAAAAAAAAAAAAAAAAAAGAAAAGATATGCTCTTTTTCAAACAAATAATTCAGTAAGATGATGTAGATTGCATCTGTATATGCTAAAACTATGGAAGTTCTCACAACATCATAAAATTCTGGTTATTTACTACCCTACAAGTAATCTAGCTTACTTTCTCACTTTTTAGTGGGCATATTTGGGTTTTATGGAGATGGAGGAGTTCCAAGGGAAGGAGAAAATTAATACTCAGGATGTGCAGCAGGTGATACATGGCAGGAAGGGAAAATGGAAACATTGTTTGAATCCCAAGATATTGCAGAGTAAACCATGATTAAGTCAATAAACAAAGGAGATCAACTAGAGTCTCTTGCCAATCTTTCATCTCAATCTAGGCAAAATACTTTCTATAGTATTTTAGTTAAAAGTATAATAGAGTAAAACTCAATAATAAGAAAACAAAGTATGCAAAAGAATAGGCACTTCAAGAAAAAATATATAATGGATTATGTTTATAGATTTGTGTATGATGAACCAGCCCTGCATCCCTGGGATAAAGCCTACTTTGTCATGATGGATAAGCTTTTTGATATGCTGTTGCATTTGGTTCCTGACAAAAACAAGCAATGGGGAAAGGATTTCCTGTTCAATAAATGTTGGGAGAACTGGCTAATCATGTGCAGAAAGCTGAAACGGGACCCCTTCCTTACAGCTTGCACTAAAATTAACTCCAGGCAAATTAAAGATTTAAACATGAGACTTAATAGCATAAAAACCCAAGAAGAAAACCTAGGCAAAACCATTCAGGACATAGGCATAGGCAAGGACTTCATAACTAAAACACCAAAAGCATTGGCAACAAAAGCCAAAGTAGACAAATTGGATCTAATTAAACTTAAGAGTTTCTGCACAGTAAAAGAAACAATTATTAGAGTGAAGTGGCAAACAACATGATGGGAAAAAAATGTTTGCAATCTTCCCACCTGATAGAGGGCTAATATCCAGAATCTACAAAGAGCTAAAGAAGATTTACAAGAAAAAAACAACCAAACCTATTCAAAAGTAGGCAAAAGATATGAACAGACACCGTTCAAAAGAGAACATTTATGATGCCAACAAACATATGAAAAAATGCTGCCCATAACTGGTCATTAGAGAAATGCAAATCAAAACCACATTGAGATACCATCTCATGCCAGTTGGAATGGCAATCATAAAAAAATCAGGAGAAAGCAGATGCTGGAGAGGATGTGGAAAAATAGGAACACTACAGTGTTAGTGGAAGTATAAATTAGTTCAACCATTGTTGAAGACAGTGTAGCGACTCCTCAAGGACCTAGGAATAGAAATTCCATTTGACCCAGCAATCCCATTACTAGATATATACCCAAAGGATTATAAATTGTTCCATTATAAAGATGCATGCAGATGTATGTTTATTGTGGCACTGTTTACAATAGCAAAGACCTGGAACCAACACAAATGCCCATCAATGATAGGCTGGATAAAGAAAATGTGACACATATACACCATGGAATACTATGCAGCCATGAAAAAGGATGAATTCATGTCATTTGTAGGGACATAGATGAATCTGGAAACCATCATTTTCAGCAAACTGACACAAGAACAGAAAACCAAACACCACATGTTCTCACTCATAGGTGGGTGTTGAAAAATGAGACCACATGAGCACAAGGAAGGGAACATAGCACACTGGGTCCTGTTGGGGGTTGGGGGGCTAGGAGAGAGATAGCAGGGTTTAGGGAGGTTAGGGAGGGAGAACAGTGAAAGAAATGCCTGATGTAGGTGATGGGGAGGATGGAGACAGCAAACCACCATATTGTGTATCTATGCAACAGTCCTGCAAGATCTGCACATGAATCTCAGAACTTAAAGTACAATTAAAAAAAAAAGAAAATATGTAGATGTCAGAGAAACATATAAAAAAATTTCCACCACAATTTGTCATTGGAAGAATTGCAATTAAAACCAAATGAGATACCACTACAAAACTATTAGAATGTCTAAATTATTGACATCACCAAATGCCGGTCAGGCTGTAAAGCAACAGGATCTCTCATTCATTATGATAAGAGCGCATGATGGTACCATTGCTTTAGGGGTAGTGTAAAAGTTTCTTATAAAGTTGAGCTATATGTATGTATAGTATTCAATGTAGCAACCTCTATATGTGGTGTTTATCCAAAAGCAGGTTTATATAAAATTATGTATATGAATGTGTATGGGTTATAGCACCTTTATTGTTAGTGGCCACAAATTGGTAAAAACTAGGATGTTCTTTAACAGTTGAGTGAATAAACAAACTGTGGTAAAATCATGCAGTGGAACACTTCTAAATAATAAAAGAGAACAACTTGTTGATTTGTAGTACCACATGAATAAATCTTAGAAGATCTTGTTAAGTGAAAGAAGCCAGATCCAAGAAGAACAGGAACCTATTCTTCACAGAAAAAGATCTGTGGTTGCCAGTGATTAGGGGAGAAGAGACACTGGTGACTAAAAATAAGCTGCCAGAGAAAAATTCACAGTGATGTAACTGTTGTGTATGTTACTAACGTTGTGGATAACTGATGGTATGCATTTGTCAAATTTCTATAAAATGTCCAACACAAAGAATGAAATTTGATTAATGTACGTGAAAATCACAATCAACTGGATTTGGGAGTCCAAAGGTAGACTGTAGACTGAATAAAGTGAGTATAATTTAATTACAAACATCTGATGCAACCTCACTGTAGGTGGTAGGAAAAACAAGAACTGCCTTAAGTAACTTTGTAGGATAATAATTTGAGAGAAAACTGTAAGAATATAAATACTACTCTATTTAGTAACTTAAGTTATCCTAGGGGTATGGCTTATCACCTTGAAAATATGTCACAAGTATACTGTGGTTGAACAACATAATTAAAGTTAATAGGAGGCAGGTTTCTCACTCTTGAATAAGGAAGCTATAAATAAACAAAAAGGTAAAACAACAATAATACTCTTAGTGTGCTGGATTAGAATCTGAGGTATCAGTGTGAACCAATGTTTATTTTCATATGCACAGATAGATACAGATATAATTATAGATACATGTGCATGCATTGGTTAGTATTTATACATATATTTTTAGTCCTGTTCCTTACAGGGCCTGGAATCAGCGATAGTCTAGCAGCATCAACCATACCAGGAATACAGATTTGGGTTTCTAATACTATTCTTCAATAAGGGAATGAAAGCTCTTTAAAACGTGGATGATTCCAACTTCAGCAAGATAAATCCAGCACAGGCCTGCAACATCTCATAGTGTCAAAGAAAGTTTGGGGTTTGGGAAAGGGAAATAGGAGCTGACCTGAAAGAAGCTCCAGTGGTCAAGATGAAAAATAGAAGAAAAAAAAAAACCACAACACAACTAAGCAGAATAATAGATTATAGCCTGAAGTGGAAACATATGTTCATACTTATATAAATGAATGATTGAATGAATGAATGAATAAATAAAAAGGGTGGACATTTATAATGTTTAAAGAAAATTTTACTCCAGGTGATGGAGCTTAATTCCTTTCCCCTTGAGTGTGGTCTGGATTTAGTGACTTAGAACATAGTTTGAAACAGTAAAAATAGGAATTTACACAAGAGAAACTTGGAAGGTCCAAGTGATCAAGTTTTATGCTGTAGTGATAAGTCAAACTGATATAATGTACCTTGAGAAATGATTAAGTGGAAAACATAACTCATTACTGAAGTATTTTTTTCAAAAATCTGTATCTGCAGTCTGATGTTGAAAAAAAAAAAAAAAACAAACCCATGTTGAATGCTTGAACGTGATTTCTAAAAATTCTCAAGATCATAAAAAACAATCTTGAAAAATGTCACAAATTAGTGGAGGCTAAGGAGAAAGTATGATTAAGTTCTATGTGATATCCCAGATTGGATCACAGAACAGAAAAATTACATTAGTGGAAACTGGTAAAATATAAATAAAGTCTGTAATTTAGATAAAAGAGGTCTACTGATGTTACTCTCTTATTTTTACAAATGTACCAAATGTACCATGGCTTTGTTAAAATTAGGGGAAACTGGCTAAAAGGTATATTGGAATTAGTACTATCTTTATAATAGTTATATAATTTAAAAATAGTCCAAATAAATGTATATTAAAATTTGTTTAAGACAGAATTAGAGCAGAGAAGGTTATGGTAACTGGGATGGAGAGAGGGTAGTTTGGAATAGTTTTATAAAAGGTAAAGATTTAAAAGTAAATTGAGATCACATTTCAATTACCATTTACGTCATTTCTTTCTCTGACTCAGAATTGCTATTGTTGATCTAATCCTGCTTGTCACAGCACATGGCCAGGTTTTTGACTACAGATTAAAAAAATAAATTATTATTCTATAGTTCTTTCTGTATTGGTGATAGCTCTGCTTAGTAGATTTTATAGATTTGTAAATTCTTTCATTAAAAGATGTATTTATTTATTTAACTGATTAAGATGAAAACTGGCAAACTTTGCAATTCTGTTAGATAATCCAATTTGTTATTTTATTGGTTAACCAATACAGTTGGATGAATTCAGCCAGTCAACCAGTCAAACCATATCAACATAGCATCAATAGTGGAGATAGAGCAATACATTACAATTCTATTCTTATAATTCTCTTTTCAAATTTATTTTGTTTTCCCTTCTAGCTCTGCACCATCTCTCTTGGCTGAAAACATGGTAGGTTTTGCTTGTTGGTAGGTTCCTCCAGAAAACAGTTTAATGTGTTCTTCACAGATGTTTTCTTAATTGGCCTCAGGAGGTACAGATGTCTAACTTTGCCTACTTCCATCAGAGCAAAAATATTCAGAATACTTTCGGCTGCTGTTTTTCTGCAAAATTCTTAGTTAACACTTATTGAAACCTAACCACTCACTTTTGAAGGTGAAATGTCTATCATGGTAGTTAAGAGAAAATTGAAAAATTAGGGTTGTGGTAAATTCATTAATTGGATGTTAGATTGTTTTGACCACATATGAGGAATAGCCAGCATATTTACTGTTACAGATTAAATCATAAATAAGAAGCAAAATTTGCTTTATTGAACACACAATGTAGTTTAGGCAGAGATAAGTGAATAGTTAAATGTTTGCCGGAAATAGTATTCTTGAGTGTTCTCAGGTTACTATGGGGGCAGAAAATGGTAAGTTTATGATAGACTAAGCAGCATAAACCTCTTTGAGGTTACGGTTAAGGGAGATCTTAATGGATGCGTAGGCATCTGTCAAATACATATGACCCAATTTAAATGTCAAGATTGTTATGAAACCTTGAGATAACACTTCTTGTGTTGCTAATGCTTACAATCTGATTTGAGGCTATATTACAAAGCATTTTGGAAGTCTGTCCTTATGCCATGCTCATTAATTCTGACAAGCAAATGATCAATCATATGTGTGTTTGGGGTGTGTGTGTGTGTGTGTATCCAATACTATCTATAGCTAGATCCTGGAACTTCTCTCAACTCTAAATATAAGCCCTATTAATAATTTAATATATAAATATTGCTGTATTCTATGCATTAGAAAGGTATATATAAAATTTGTAAAAATAATAATAGATACAATGCATAAGAAATAAGAAAGAGAGGATCTGGGTTAAATTTGTCAGCATGTGACTTGCAGATTCTAAAAGGGCTTTCACTCAGAGAGACTCACTCAGTTTATTCTCTGCTGTCATCATCTTGAAATTACTGACAATTTTATCTTTGAATTTGTGGTTTCAAGGTGAAGTTTGATGAGAAAATGGAGCAAGAAGCTGAACAGAGGAGATATGTGCAACATGTTTGTCTGCAATTCATTGACACCATATTCATGCATACTGTTTCAATATCCTACAAGAATAAACACGGAATGCGGTGTAAACACAATGTGTGGAAATTCAGTGAGATTGAAAGAAAAAACAAAGCGTGTTATGTCTATAATTGTCCAAGTGAAGACACTGACAGACCCAAGCAGTCACACTTTCTATTCAAACCAGATCTTGCTTTGAACACAGAAAGAAGGCAAAGGCATTCTGATAAATACAAACAAATAAAGACAGGGCAAGCCAGAGTTACATTTTATTTCAGTTCTATCTTATTCATCAGTAAACTAAATGTAACTTTGGCAAAATATGTCAAAATCTGATTTTGAGGCTAAATGACAAAGCATTTTGGAAGTCCGTCCTTATGCCATGCTCTTCAATTCCGACAAGCAAATGATCGATTGATACAATATTGTCAGAATTGATATTATATATATATATATACTGCAATAATACATATATAATGCAATAGATCTTGACATGGATCCTGACATTCTATCTATATACAATATTGCACTATATAGATATACAATGTATATATATATAGAGAGAGAGTGCAGTAGATCCTGACATTCTATCGATATACAATATTGCACTATATATATATTGTGTATATATTTATATAGTGCAATATTGTATATCGATAGGATGTCAGAATCTATGTCAGGATCTATTGCACTATATATATATACACACAATATTACACTATCTATATTTAATTATTAAATTAAATATATTAAATTATTAATAATGGTCATGATAGAAATGTCAGGATTTATCTATATACAATATTGCACTCTATATATATACACACACAGCACACAATATTGCACTATATGTGTATACAATTTTATACATATTGAACTATATACAATTGTATACACATATATAGTGTAATATTTTGTGTTGTATATAGTGCAATGTTGCATACATATACAGTGCAATAAAATTGTATACATATATAGTGCAATATGGTGTGTGTGTGTATATATATACAGTGCAATATTATATATAGATAGATCCTGACATTTCTATTATGACCATTATTAATAATTTAATATATTTCATTTAATAATTGAATTGACCAAGTGTAGACACTGACAGCCTCAAGTGGTCATGCTTTCAATTCAAACCAGATCTTGCCTTGAACAGAGAAATAAGGCAAGGGAATTCTGATGAATACATATTACATAAATACAGTATCAAAAAGTGAAATAAAATAAAAAGTCATGTTAGTTTTGTCCAGTCTACTGTTCTAGTAAGAATAAATACATGATACATATGTTGAGTGATAAAAAATGTGTAAGTTTGAGGATTCCATATGTGAGCTAAATGCTTTTATATTTGTATTAAAACTGGCATTATATGATAAAACATGAACACTAAATCTACAACATTTATCATGATAGATAATCTAAATTTAGTGTTTTCTACTTAGAATAATATTATAAACCAAATAAAATCTACCACGAGCAATTAAAGAAAGAGCTCAAAGAATGATGAAAAAAATTTAGTAGGATTAACAGCACATTTTTGAAATATTTGTTGCTATTACTATTTGTTATATGCTACGGTTTGGACAAGAGGTCTCAGATTTTCTTTTTGCATTCAAAACCAAAAATTAGGAGTCTAGCATTAGAGATGAAAGAATGTTATTTTCTGTTTGTAGTAACTTTATTTTAAAAAACATAAAAGAGAGTTTGCATAGGAGACAGCATTGGGTAGTGGTTAAGGAAAGGACTTTAAAGACAAACGTGCCTGATTTTTAGTCATAGTTCTATTGCTTACTAGCAATTTGGAAATTATGTAACCCTTCTATGCTCATTTTTATTTGTAAACAGGAAACAATAAGATTAACTCTTTTATAGAGTGAATGTCTACTTAGATTATATACTTATAAATCTATATATTTACATAGGTGCTGAGACCATGGGGAAAACTATATATATGGATAACTATTGTCATTATTATTATTATTCTATGTGAATATATAACTGTTTACAGACATGGCTCAAAAAGGGAGAGAAATGATGAACAAAAATTAATTAGGAATGATTGAATAATGACTTTCAGAAAAGATGTAGAATTAGGCCCTTTTACATAATAGTATGGTAAGTAAAACTTTGTGGTAAATGAATTGATATGAAAATGATCTAGCCAGCCTGATTATGCTCTGATCATAGAGTGCCTACGTAAATTATAATAAAGTAGAAGGCAATGTTTTGCTCAAAAATTCAGAATGCTTTTGTATTAAATGTGCATCTTACAATAAAATTTGCAGACGTGGAATAAGTTGTGTCAGAAAGAACTGAGTTTTCTTTCACAGGATGTAAATAAGCACTGACTGAAGAGACTTCTGGAAAGTTTATTATACAAAAGACTCAACATCAGATAGTGAACTATATAGCAAGGAAAGTTTTTTATAAAATATAAATGTGGGGTGATAAGAGAAAGCTAGGTAAGAGGGAAATAAATTTATAACATGCATAAATTGGGTCAAGATAGAGGTTATTTATGCATAATTAGTTTTATGCTTTTAGGCTTTACCCAGTAGAGATGGCAGCTAAAGGAACAAGAGATAATGTTAAGAAAATTGCAAAAAGGGAAAAAATATCTAAAAACATATACAAATAGATTCTCCCTGTAGATAATTCAGAGGAAAACAACAGTAATTGTTGATGAGAAAAATATTTAACTAGATAGAACACATGAAGAAAATTATCTAATGCCATTAAAATATGCAAATAACTTCTAGACTATCATACCTCAGAGATTACCTTGACTGTGGAAATACTGAGTAATAGAGAGATATTTACCTTGAAAGTAATTCAACTTAAGGGACATTATTTCATCTGTCTCAACAGAGCTCTACCTAATTTTCTAAAAAGGCTCAGGAAATTGTGTATTACTGAAGCTTTGCAAAATGTAGGCCATATAGTAAATATGTTAAATGATAAAAGTTTTATGTCTTACATTTAAGTCTTTAATCCATTTTGAGTTGATTTTTGTATATAGTGATAGGGAGGGGTCTGGTTGTATTCTCCTGCATGTGGATATCCTGTTTTCCCAGCACCAGTTATTGAAGAGACTATCTTTTCTTCGGTGTATGTTCTTGGTTACTTTGTCAAAAAATGAATTGACAGTAAATTTGTAGATTTAATTTTGGGTTCTGTATTCTGTTCTATTAGTTTATATGTCTGTTTTTATGCTAGTGACATGCTATTTTGGTTACTATATTTTTGTAGTATAATTTGAAGTCAGGTAGTATAGTGTTTGTACTTTTTGCTCAGAATTTCTTTGGTTACTAAAGATTTGTAATTTCTATATACATTTTAGGAGGCATTTTCTATTTCTGTGAAGAATGTAATTGATATTTTTATAGAAATTGCATTGAATCTGCAGATCACTTTGGGTAATTGGATATTTTAACAATATTAAATTTTCTAATCCATGAGCATGGAATATTTTTCCATTCTCTTGTGCATCTTATTTATTTTTTATCAGTGTTTTATATTAATAATTTGCGTTGTAGAGATTTTGTACTTATTTTTTAACATTATTCTTAGGTATTTAATTTCATTTTGTTTAATTATTATAAATTAGATTACTTTCTTATTTTTTTTCAGATTGTTCACTGTTAGCATATTGAAATGCTACTGAATTGTCTATTCAAATTTTGTATCCTGCAACTATGAAACTTCTAGAATAAAGCATCAGGAAAATTCTTCAGGGCATTTCTCTGTGCAAAGATTTTTCTGGGTGTAAGACCTCAGAAGCATAGACAAACAAAAATAGACAAATGTTATTACAGTATGCTAAAAAGCTTCTGCATAGCAAAGAAAATAATAGAGTGAGTAGACAAGCTACCGAGTTGAAAAAAATTTTTGCAAACTATCTCTTTGGCAAAAAAATGATGACCAGAATAGATCAGGATATCAACTTGACCAAAAAATATTTAAAAATAGGCAAAGGATTTGAGTAACCATTTCTGAAAGAAAAAAAAACATACAAAAGGCCAGCAGATACCTGAAAACAATACTCCACATCAGCAATCATTAGGGAAATGCACATCAAAGACACAACAGATAATGGCAAGGATGTGGAGATTGGGGAACACTCATACACTGCTAATGAAAATGTAAATTAGTACAGCCACTATGAAACACAATATAGAAGTTTCTTGAAAAACTAAAAATATAGTTACCATATTATTCAGAAATCCTATTGCTAGGTATATACCCCAAAGGAAAGAAATCAATACTTTTAGAGATATCTGCACTTTAATGTGTGTAAAGCAGTGCTGTACACAATAGCCAAGATACAGAATCAACCTTAGTGTCCATCAATGGATAGATAAGAAAAATATGGTGTTATGCAATGGGATATTATTCATCCAAAAAGCACGGTGAAACTCTGTAATTTGCAGTCACATGCATAGCTCTGGAAATCAGTATGTTAAATTACATAAAACTGGAACAGAGGGACAAATATCTCAATTTCTCATTCATATTTGGGATCTAACAAAAGTTGATCTCATGTAGATAAGCAGTAGACTTGTGGTCAGCAAAGCCTGAGAAAGTAGAGAGGACAAAAAAATCAAGAGAGTTTGGTTAATGGGTATTGATATGGTTTGTCTGCATCCCCACCCAAATCCTATTCCCACAAGCTATGGGAGAGACCTGGTGGGAGATAATTGAATCATCAGAACAGGTCTTTCCAATGCTGTTCTTCTGATAGTGAATAAATCTCACAAGATCTGATTGTTATACAAAAACAGGATTTGCCCTGCACAAGCTCTCTTCTCTTGTCTGTTACCATGTGAGATGTGCCTTTTACCTTCTGCCATGATTGTGAGGGCTCCCCAGTAACATGGAATTATAAACCCAATAAATCTCTTTCTCTTGCAAATTACCCAATATTGGGTATGTATTTATCAGCAGCATGAAAACAGACTAATGCAGTAAATTGGTACCAGTAGAGGGGGATGCTGCTGAAAAGATATCTGAAAATATGGAAGTGACTTTGGAACAGTTTGGAGGGCTCAGCGTTCCAAACTTTGTGAGGAAGTTAGGAAATCCACAGAGCCTTGTTGTTTGGCTTTCTCCAAAATGCTGATAGTGATGTGGACAATAAAGTCCAGGCTGAGGTGGTGTCAGCTGGAGATGAGAAATTTTTTGGGAACTGGAGAAAAGGTGACTCTTGTTATGTTTTAGCAAAGAGACTGGTAGCATTTTAGCCCTGCCCTAGAGATCTGTGGAACTGTGAACTTGAGAGAAATGATTTAAGGTATCTGGCAGAAGAAATTTCTAAGCAGTAAAGCACTCAAGAGGTGCCTTGGGTGCTATTAAAAGCATTCAGTTTTAAAACGGAAACAGAGCATAAAAGTTCAGAAAATTTGCAGCCTGACAGTGTGATGGAAAATAAAATTCCATTTTCTGAGGAGAAATTCAAGCCAGCTGCAGAAATTTTCATAAATAAAAAGGAGCCAAATGTTAATCCCAAGATTATGGAGAAAATGTCTCCAGGGCATGTCAGATGTCTAGGCACCACAGGCCTAGAGGCCTAGGAATATAAAATGTTTTCTTTTGGCTGGGCCCCAAGTTCCAGTGCCATATGCAGTCTAGGCACCTGGTTCCCTGAGTCTCAGCCACTCCAGCCATGACTAAAAGGGGTTAAAGTACAGCTCAGACTGTGGTGTCAGAGGATGCAAGCCTCAAGCGTTAGCAACTTTCACGTGGTGTCGAGCCTGTAGTTGGTACAGAAGTCAAGAATTGAGGTTTGGGAACCTCCACCTAGATTTCAGAGGATGTATAGAAACATGTGCATGTCCAGGGAGAAGTTTTCTACAGGGGTGGGGCTCTCATAGAGAACCTCTGCTATGGCAGTGCAGAGGAAAATGGGGGAGTGGAGCCCCCACATAGAGTTTCTACTGTGGCACTGCCTAGTAGAGCTGTGAGAAAAAAGCCACAGTCCTCCAGACCTCAGAATGATAGATCCACCAACACCTTGCATGGGAAAAGCAACAAACACTCAACCCCAGCCTGTTAAAGCAGCCAGAAGGGAAGCTATACCCTGCAAAGCCACAAGGGTAGAGCTGCCCAAGATCATGGGAACCCACCTCTTATATCAGCATGAACTGGATGTGAGACATGTAGTCAAAGGATACCATTTTGGAGCTTTAAGATTTGACTACCCCGCTGGATTACAGACTTGCATAGAGCCTGTAGCCTCTTTGTTTTGTCCCATTTCTCCCGTTCAGAATGGCTATATTCACCCAATGCCTGTATCCCATTGTATATAGGTAGTAACTAACTTGCTTTTGACTTTACAGACTCATAAGCCAAAGGGACTTGCCTTGTTTCAAATGAGACCTTGAACTGTGGACTTTTGAGTTAATTCTTTTTTTTAATTTTAATTTTTTTGGTTTTGTCCTTTGTTGCTGTTGTTGCTGTTATTTTGTGTATATATATATATATATATATATATATATGTACACACACATACATATATATACATACATATATGTACACATATATATTATATATATATATATATATACTTTAATTTCTGGGATATTTGTGCAGAACCTGCAGGTTTGTTACATACCTGACAGGACCTGGTGTATGATGTTCCCCTTCCTGTGTCCATGTGTTCTCACTGTTCAACTGCAACTTGTGAGTGAGAATATGTGGTGTTTGGTTTTCTGTTCTTGTGTTAGTTTGCTGAGAATTATGGCTTCCAGCTTCATCCATGTACCTGCAAAGGACGTAAATGCATCGTTTTTAATGGCTACATAGTATTCCATGTTATATATGAGTTATTTCATAAGTGAGTTAAGACTTTGGGAAACTGTTGTCAATGGATGACTGGTTTTGAAATGTGAGGACTTGAGATTTGGGAGGAGCCAGGAGCAGAGTGATATGGTTTGGCTGTGCCCCTACCCAAATCTCATCTTGAATTCCCATGGGTTGTGAGAGAAACCCCATGGGAATTGAATGATTGGTGCATGTCTTTCCTGTGCTGTTCTTGTGATAGTAAATAAGTCTCATGAGATCTGAAATAAATATAGGAGTTTCCGTGAACAATCTCTAGTCTCTTTGCTACCATGTGGGACGTGCCTTTCACCTTCTGCCATGATTGTGAGGCCTACTCAGCCACATAAAACTGTGTGTCCAATAAACCTTTCTTTTGTAAATTGCCCAGTCTCAGATATGTCTTTATCAACAACATGAAGATGGACTAAATATGGGTACAAAACTACAATTAGATAGAAGGAATAAGTTCTGGAGTTCAATAGCCCAGTGGGATATCTGTAGTTGGTAATAACTTGTCCTGTATTTCAAAATATCTACAAAGAAGATTTTAGAATGTCCACAACACAAAGAGCTTATAAGTGTTTGAAAAAATGGATATCTCAATTACCCTGATTTGATTACTATACATTTTATCCATATATCAAAATATCACATGTACTGCAGAAATATGTATAATCATTATGTATCAATAAAATTATTAACAAATAAGTCACATTCATATGTGTTAAAAAACCATGTTTGTATCTATCAAAGGGCATGATCATATGTTACCTCCCTTTGCAAGAGCTCCTCAATGAGATCATCTAAGCAGTTGTCTAAGTAACTTTTCCAATAGCCAACTCTCCATGAGGATAAGTCAAAAGGCTCACATTTTTAAGTACATTCATAGATAACTAGGAGAAAATTTGATCATAGGCCTAGTCTGTACCCTGTCTTGATTAGTGGTAATAAAGCTAATATTTTGATCATTGTTATTAATTTATTTCTAATTACAAGCATCTTAATAGTTGTAGAAAGATGCAGGGGTACGATTTATTTTTTTGCCAGATTATAGTCACCCAGAATTCACGGTACTAGAAATTTTGGTTTTTTTTTAACTTAAGTACTTTGCTTCCTATTTTTCTGTCTTACAATTGAGTCAAAGTATACAATTATTTGATTTCAAAATAACTTTACTTCTTTTCTACGTATATCTATTCAGACCTACACACTTAATCTCTGTGTTAGAATCTTACTTTACTGTTCATTTTTAGTGCTATTCCATCTTTAAGGTAGTAACATTTCCTAACACATCAATCAAATATGATAATAATAAGAAGTCTGAGTTCCTTGTTGTCCCTTGTATTATTACTAATTTGTTTGTAATATTATCTACAAACATAGTCATCTATTTTAATAGATTGTAAGTTTATTATTGATAATACTCAAGTCATTATTTTTCTATGAGAGCTTTATACACAGTTAACATGCAATAAGTAAATATGGAATTGATTTTGGGTTGTATTAGTCAGGGTTCTAGATGGATGGAACTAATTATATATATATATGTGTGTGTGTGTATATACATATATACGTATATATACATGTATATATGTATATGTGTGTATATATACGTATATGTATGTGTATATATGTGTGTATATATATGTATATATATGTGTATATATGTGTATATATGTGTATATATATATGTGCATATATGACTTTATTAAGTATTAACTGACATGATCACGAGGTCCCACAATATGTTGTCTACTGGCTGAGGAGTAAGGAAAGCCAGTCCAAGTTCCAAAATCAAAGAACTTGGAGTCCGATGTTCAAGGGCAGGAATCATCCAGCACAGGAGAAAGATGTATGCTGGGACACTATGCCAGTATCTCTTTTCACATATTTCAGCCTGCTTATATTCTAGCCATGCTGGCAGCTGATTAGATGGTGCCCACCCACCCACATTAAGGACGCTTCTGCCTTTCCTAGCCTACTGACTCAAATGCTAATCTTTGGCAACCTTCTCACAGACACAGCCAGAATCAATACTTCACAACATTTAATCAAATATTTTGCTAGTGAATTACTGGAGGTGATGGTGAGTGGTGCCACTTCCACTTTGGTAAACTATAGTGTAATGGCGCAATCTCAGTTCACCGCAACCTCCACCTCCTGGGTTCAGGCAATTCTCCTGCCTCAACCTCCTGAGTAGCTGGGATTACAGGCACGCACCACCATGCCCAGCTAATTTTTTGTATTTTTAGTTGAGATGGGGTTTCACCATGTTGACCAGGATAGTCTGGATCTCTTGACCTCGTGATCCACCCACCTCGGCCTCCCAAAGTGCTGGGATTATAGGCATGAGCCATTATGCCTGGCCTGATTTTTTTTTTTTTTAATTTAACATCTTAAAAGTCCGGAATCTTAGTGTTTTACTCTTGCCATGGCTTGGTTAATTTCAGTTGAATTCACTGGCATTTACTTTGAATAATAAAAAGGCAAATTTCACATTAGTGTCTGTACCTGACCACGTGATGCCAAATTTAAAAATTAATTTTTATATCGTTGTATAGTCTCCTATTTAGACGAAGATAACATCTTACATATATCTTAGTAAAAAATTAACCACAAAATAGTTTTTCTTTCAGTTCTTTGATGCAAATGCATAGTATTCATTTTTAAATTTTTTCATTAAATTTTTTTTTCTTTGCGTACAAACCAGAAAAGAAAATGGAAAATCTATTTCTCTTAATATTATAAAAATGCTTAGTCCTGCAGTTTTCAGCTTTCTTTTTCAAGCTTGTATCAATGTAAGAATTTGATCGCTTAAACTTTTTAACTACACTATGTTAAAATATGAGGTATTTTTCTTTTATGCATGACCTTAGACGACCCTCTATATCTTGTTTATCAGTCTTTAATATTTGAAGTTTGCTTTTGTGTAGTTAGATAGAATTTAAAAAGAAATCAGCTACTGTTAGACTGAAAAATAAGATCCTATTAAAGAAATTTTGAAACACAATGAGTCTTATTTATCTGAAATATTTTAAAATTCAACCATAAAAGAGGCAGCAGTTACCTATAAAGCAATCTTGCCTGAAAGAAGATTTCGATTTGCTGTTCCCTTCTCACTTCACTCCAAATGTGTGCTTTTTAGGCCCACTTTTCTGAAGTGCACTTTGGTTTTGTCTTAGTTGTATTAGGGTTCTCCAGAGATACAAAACCAATAGATATAGATACAGATATTTGAAAGGAGGTTTACTAGAAGAACTGGCTCACACAATTATGGATGCTGAGGAGTTCCACAACAGCCCATCTGCAAACTGCTGACACTGGGATGATGGCAGCCTGCTGCACACAGTTTGAGTTCAAAAGCCTCAGAACAAATGAAGCTAATGATACAAGTCTCAGCTTGAAGCTGAAGGCCTGAGAACTATGGGGGTTGTGTGTGTAAGACCTGGAGTCCAAAGGCCAGGAACCAAGAGTTGTGATGTCCAAGGATGATAGGAGGAAGGTGTCTCAACTCCAGAAGATAGAGAAAAAACAATTATTTTCACTGATTGTTTGTTTTTCTATCCAGACCTCTGTGATTGAATGGTGCCCACCCACACTGAGAGCCAATCTATCTCAGTCCACTGACTTAAAAGCCATTCTTTTCTAGAAACACCCTCATAGTTATACCCTGGAAGTAATGCTTTACCAGTTCTTTAGCTATTTCTTAATAGAGACAAATTGACACCTAATATTGACATTTTTAACACTGTCTGTGATAGTAATAAAGCTTATTTTACTGTATTTATACCACATTTTTTTCTGTTCTTTCAACATCTTTAAATTGTATAAGTGGTCTCTTTCTTAGATTTATTGCATTGCTAGAAGCCAGGAGCCTCGTCTGTCATTCAAGAAACCTATTATGGTCTAAATATCTGTGTTCTCCCAAAACTCATGCGTTGAAACCTAACCTCCAATGTGATGATATTAAGAGGTGGGGCCTTTTGGAAACAACTCATGGCAGTGAAGCCCAAATGAATGGAATTAGCACCTTAGAGAAGAGGCTGTGAGGGAGCTGCTTTGCTCCCTTCACTTTCTAGGACATAGCTAGCAGGTGTCATCTCTGAGGAAATGGGCCCTTATCAGACATCAAATCAGACTGAGTCTCTATCTTGGACTTCTCAGCCCTGCAAACTGTAAGAAATACACGTTTGTTGTTTATGTGCTACTCTGTCTATGATAGTTATGTTGTAGCAGTCCAAACTAAGACAGGATCCATTTTGCTGTAGTCCTCCCAAAGATGTTCAAGAAATGTCGTCTTATGTGGAAGAAAATGTTTTAATACACTATATCAGTGGTAATGTTTAACCTCCAGGGAAGCAACAAATAGTCTCAGGGAAAAAAAATGTTTTATGAGAAATTAAAACCAAATAAACTGATGTTAAAAGTAAGCAAATTTCTTTTGCCCCAAAATTTGTACTTTCAGAGACTTAGGTATTATTTTATATTTCCTATGTCTGATGGGATTATTTTAAAATACAGGATGACAGTTGCTGCCACTTATTGTTGATTAAATGTTGAATTTAAAGATCTTATCTATAATTTCATATGGAATAATTATGTTTTTAAATTGAAAGCTAAGGCATTTTACTCATTTTCTGTTTGTTTTTCTTCTCCTGGTAGCAAACGAGGACTGGTTGCTACAGCAACATGTTTTTCTGCAAGTGCATTTGGACTTTCATCAGATGTTCACTGTGACAGTGAGTTCTGCCTTCGGAATGTCTGACTTTTACAACCACAGCTAATTACAAAACCTGTAGCAATTTTATTCTACTGCCCTAAAGGTTAATACAAAACTTGTGCTATTGAAAAAAAATGTGGATTGTGAAAACAAATCTCAAGAAGAACAGAGACAAAGTAATTATATTTTAAAATCTATAGTCAAAAATATTAAACTTTAAATCATCTGTAGATCTTAGGTTTGTAAAATACCTTTTGGGAGTAAGAACAAAAATGTCAGTTTTCTCTTTCTGTATTTTTCTCCATCTTTCTTATACCAAGGTTCCTCACAAATACTCAGAAGTAAAATATCATATTGCTTTTCAAGCACTAGGCATTTCAACAAAAGAATTTAACTCTTGAATCGGAGGAGGAAGTTATAATCACACGGTTTGGATTTTGTACCATTTAACCAAATGTTTAACTCTGTGGATGAATATTAATTTTCTGTAAACATAATGTACATACAAATTTTAAAGCTGCAGGATATAAATAAATAAATATTGGAATCTTTGTCAGTTTTTACAAAGAGCAAGAAGGTAGAATATGTTCAAATTCTAACACATATATCCATAGAATGATATGAAACTAGAAAATGATGTCAGCTATGTTATTTCAAATATACTTTAAGTCACCTTTACATTACATAATTAAGAACCAGAAAGGCTGCTATTTGTTCATTTATGTGTAATCAGTTGGATACATATGTGGAGGTGTTGTGTAGATATTACTCTTTTTATTTTAAATTTTATTTTGTGATGTATAGATGACCATTTGTATATAAATATATAATTATAATTATAGCATTTTAATTAATTTTGCCTTTTTTACTAAATAGCAAATTATAAAATTTTCTCCAAATTATTAGGAATAAATCTGCATTGTTAGTCTTAAAGTTTTTTATGTCTGTAATATACCCTAACTTAACTATTTTAATATTCATAATATTGCATCTATTTTTACATACTAAAGGTTTTATTTTATGAAACTGATTTCAAGTACCTAAAAATGTATTGGAATTCCAGATGAATTTTCTAAAGTAGAAAAAAACTACCATAAACAAATAACGGTGAAATTAGTCACATATTTGCCAATTACCTATGATTCTGCTCATTTCCTCTTGTAAATAAAGCAATAATTATTACCAGATGATAATGATGATGAATTGTTATAATAATTTTACCTACAATTATATATAAAGTAATAGCTTCTTTCTATTTGATTTCCATTTCCCCATCTCCATTTTTCTTGTCTATTGATCATTCATATTTAATTTTCCATAACTTGCATTTTGTGTTTGTTTCTTTGGTTAGTTTTTTGTTTGTTTGTTTTTGAGACAAGATCTTGTTCTGTTTCACAGTCTGGTGTGCAGTGGTGCAATCATGGCTCACTGCAACCTCCAACTCCTGGGCTCAAGTGATCCTTCTATTTTAGTCTCTAAGTAGCTGGGACTATGAATATGCCACCACACTCAGCTTTTTTTTCCCTTTTAGAGAGAGAGAAATTGAGAGAGAGAGAGAGAGAGAGAGAGAGAGAGAGAGAGAGAGAGAGAGAGAAAGAGAGAGAGAGAGATAGATAGATAGAGAGAGAGAGAGAAAGAGAGAGAGATAGAGAGGGTCCTCTCCTCCTACTATTGCTCAGGCTGGTGTGGAATTCCTGTGCTCAAGCAGTTTTCCTACCTCAGCTTCACAAACTTCTGGGATTCAAGGCTTCAGCCGTTGCTCCCAGCTTCAGTTTGTACCTTCCCTTTGTATTTGCTCAATTCTCTACTGATTTGTATATACCTGTCTATGAGCAAAAATTATTGATATATTAATATATGGAATATTTAACATTTATTCATTAATATTCAGTTAATATTTTAATTAATTAACATGTTAATTAAAATGATTTTCTTGATATTTAATAATAATACATATAATACTATGTCCTCCTCATTGCCAAGCTCAATTGTTTTCTAAATTGTAGTTTATCTATTAAGTTTATTTGTGGAAAATTTTTCAGCAAATGTTCGTTTTTAATCTCATCAAATATGTTATTTTTATATGTTTGGTACTTTATGTTATTGAATAATTTCTCAAACCTGCATTTTATGTGTAGTCTCTCAAAAAGCCTTACATGACATTTATTTTAGGACTTAATTTGTTTGGAACATACTATATGAAAGTTGTATAGAATTACATATTTAATAAAAACAATAATAGAAACTAAGTTTCTAATGCACAACAGGCATTTATAAAAGTCTCTTTTAAAGCATAATTTATGTAACCCTTAAAATACTCTGTGAGATGTTCATCTCTATTTTATATTTTTTTATATTATAAGTAGTTTTAATTTATAGAAAAGTTCATATCATCTTTAATTTTTCCTAAGTAATCAAGTTCTGTAAGTTTTCCATTTTCTCTAGGTCAAATTTAGTTATCCATTTTGAGATTGCAGGGTATTACATAGATTTTACTAAAAAGTGTAATTATTTTCAATGCTCTTTGACATTTTTAATAACTTCTTTAAAAGTTTTGCATTAATCCAAAGTCCACATAAACTTCAAATTATTAAGGTTCAGGCTTTTATTGTTTATTTCTAATTTTATTATATAATCATCACAGAAGCTGGCTTATTTTTATAAATAGTATATGTGTCCATTGTATAAATTTACTTTTTCACAACAAATCAATGAGTCAAAATTTATACTTTTGGGTAATAAATTTTGAAAAAAAATCGAACAGATAAACTAACAAACAAAATGCCGTGTATCTATTTATTTCTGAATATTTTATAAACACAAATAGCCACATAAAATTCAGTGGAAGTTTGTGATTTTATGCATCTATTGTTCACTATTTATCCAGTTGTAATGTATTAAACAGCTACTTGTTAATTCTAGTTTATGTTAATTACTTCTCTGCATGTTGGGCATTCTGTCTGTTCAAATTGTGCAGTGCAGGGAATTGTGAAAAACAATGCAACTCTTGATTGACAGCCATTCTAATCCATTTACCTTTGTTATATTTCTAACTTTCATAATTTAAAAATTTAATCATATTATTATTATACCTTAAGCGCTGAGATACATGTGCAGAGCGTACAGGTTTGTACATAGGTATGCACATGCCATGGTGGTTTGCTACACCCATCAATCCATCATCTACATTACGTATTTCTCCTAATGCTATCCCTCCCCTAATCACCCACTCCCCAACAGGTCCTGGTGTTTGATGTTCCCCTTCCAGTGTCCATGTGTTCTCATTGTTCAACTTCCACTTATGAGTGAGAAAATGTGGTATTAGGTTTTCTGTTCCTGTGTTAGTTTGCTGAGAATGATGGTTTCCAGCTTCATCCACGTCGCTGCAAAGGACATAAGTGCATCCTTTTTATAGCTCCATAGTATTCCATGGTGTATAAGTGCCACATTTTCTTTATCCAGTCTATCACTGACGGGCATTTGGGTTGGTTCCAAGTCTTTGCTGTTGTGAACAGTGCTGCAATAAACAAACCTGTGCTTAAACGTAAGACCTAAAACCATAAAAGCCCTAAAAGAAAACATAGGCGATACCATTCAGGACAAAGGGATGGATAAAGACTTTATGACTAAAACACCAAAAGCAATGTCAACAAAAGCCAAAATTGACAAACTGGATCTAATTAAACTAAAGAGCTTCCACACGGTAAAATAAACTGTCATCAGAGTGAACAGGCACCCTACAGAATAAGAGAAAATTTTTTCAACCTATCAATCTGACAAAAGGCTAATATCCACAATCTACAAATAGCTTAAACAAATTTACAAGAATAAAACAAGCCCATCAAAAAGTGGGCAAAGGACATGAGCATTTTTAATTATAATCAAAATAAAGACGAAATATTTAAAAAATCAATAACATAGACCTGTATTATGTAACACACACACACACACACACACACGTGCACTTTTGCAACTTAACTACAGGTCATCAAAGAGAAGGAAAAAAAAAACGAAAAGAAGCTGGGAGGCAATTGAGACCACATTGCATGTAAACTCTGCTAGACTGGGTTGATCAATGTTTTTTAATTTGGATGCAAGAAATGTGAGAAGTAAAATCAAAAGTTAAAATTAACTAAAACAGGCCTGGCGCGGTGGCTCACTCCTGTAATCCCAGCACTTTGGGAGGCCGAGGCGGGTGGATCACGAGGTCAAGAGATCGAGACCATCCTGGTCTACATGGTGAAACCCTGTCTCTACTAAAAATACAAAAAAATTAGCTGGGCATGGTGGCGCGTGCCTGTAATCCCAGCTACTCAAGTGGCTGAGGCAGGAGAATTGCCTGAACCCAGGAAACGGAGGTTGCGGTGAGCCGAGATTGTGCCATTGCACTCCAGCCTAGGTAACAAGAGCGAAACTCCGTCTCAAAAAAAATAAAAGAACTAAAACAATCTATACCTTTTATTTGAAACCTATGTTAATTGAAAATAATATAGTTAGAACCCGCAAATGCGTAGACATGTAATTATCAAATAAATTAAGCCAGAGACAAAGAGAAGATTGAAGTCATGAAGAAAATAATAACATAAACAAACAAGATATGTTGTTCAAAAATAAACAATATCAAGTATGAGACTGACATAGGAAAGTCAGTTTTGAAAGAAAATAAAACATCTGTGAATAGCAACTTGAACTATAAAGATTTAGAATGAAAAAAAAATGTGAACAAAATAGATAAATATATGTATAGAATTATGACATAAGTGTATTTTATATGGTTGAAAAGTATCATTAAAAAATAGGTAAAGAAACAAATGAGGTCTTGAGTAATGATAAAAGAAACGTAAGGACAGTTGGTTTACTTTCCCATATGTAGTGCATTTTTCAGGATAACATAAGATGTATAGTTTAAAGTAAGATATATAGTTTCAATAGTCAGAAAAAAACATGTTGACAGCAATAACAGATAATAGCCTAATGATGGCATAGAGAAGAAATATATATATATACATATATATATATATATATATATATATAGACTTTAATTTGAATTTGCAAATTAGAAGATAAATGTTTTAAAAAATAGTACTAAGAAAATAAGGTTTTAATTAGAAATAACTATATTTATATGAATATGCTATTAATTAGATAAATTCAAGGTAAATTTAAAAATTGTATGCAATGCATGACATCATAAAGAGCTAAAACTAAAGCAAAATCTCTCATATATGTTAAAGCATAACTATTTTATGTCTAGATACAGAAAACCTTATAGGAATTGTAGCAAATACATGAGTTATCATATTCATGAATGCAATCTCATAAAATAAAATATCCTGCATATGAAAACAACAAAACATCTAAAATTTCTGAAAATAATACTAAACGAAATATTTGGAAAATAGTTGCAAAGCATAGTTCAAAAATAACAAATTTATGTAAGTGAGAAAATCATGATTGCCATTTAAAATGTGCAGAAAAGTAAATAAAATGTTAAATATAAAAATAAATTATATTTATTAATTATTACAAAACTGCAAAAATAATGCAATCTTACCTGATTAAGTTACAACATGCTAAAATAACCATGATACTCATGTTTTTAAAATAGTTTTGGAAAATCTGATAATTTTTTTCTACTTAAGGTTTGGCAAAAAAAAAATAATAATTCAACAAATAATTGAATTCTTGCACATCACAGTGTAGGGTTACAAGCATTTATAGTCATACGTTTTCAATTTTTTGAACTTCTAATGATTATTGTCCTGTTTCCCAATAGAAAATAATATCAAATTATGCAATCTGAAGTATTTCCTACATCTTATCCACCAATCATACAGTTCTATGTTACACAGAAAAATGTTACTTTTTAAACATATCTGTTCTTTTATATGTAATATATATATGATATAATATACAAGATATGTATTATGAAGAGCCTAAATATACTAATAGAATAAAAAATTTTAAACACTGTATTAGCTTAACCTCATGCTGCCATAAAGATATACCTGAGACTGGGTTATTTATAAAGAACAGAGGTTTAATCGACTCACAGTTCCACATGGCTGAGGAGGCCTCAGGAAACCTACAGTTATGACAGAAATCTCCTCTTCACAGGGAAGTTGGACAAAGAATGAATGCAAGTGAGGGAAATGCCAGATGCTTACAAAACCATCAGATCTTGTGAAAATCACTCATTATCACAAGAACAGCATGGAGAAATCACCTTTATAATCCATTTACATCCACTTGTTCCTGCTTTGACACATGGGAATTATTACGATTCAAGGTAAGATTTGTGTGGGGACACAGAGCAAAACCATATCAAGCATAAAGTTAATGAACATATTTTTGAAATAAAAGAAGTTGCTCTAATAATTTTTGAGCTCTCTTGTATTTCTTAGTTAAATAGATATCATGTGACTGATGGTACCTGAGAGGTAAAGAAAAATCATGAAATGTGTCATTTCTAGGCAAAGGCATTTAGAAACTCAGCTATTCCTCTTTCCTCTTATAGTGGTAATTCTGATGGTCAGATGACATAGAGTGTATAACTCCAAATAAAGGCAAGTAACTTTGATTAGGGAAAAATAAAGACATTGTATAATGATTGAGGCATTGATATTTGTCTCTTTTAACAAAAAGAGCTAATTATTATTCAAACACCTAGTGTCCCAGGGGTAACTGAGTAATGCTACAGAATCTCCTCCACCTCTGTTCCAGATTTTAGACTTTATAATTTTGTCTATGATCCATTTTATCTTTTATTCATATTTTCTTTAACTCATTTTTTAAATTTCCATTTTCTATTCTCTTTACTAAATTGCCACTTGTAAAGAATATTGATTTATTCTTATTTTTCTAATTTATCTTCATTTCTATAATAATTCTAATTTTTTCACCTGTTTATTAAGCTTGGTCAAAAGTTGTCAACTTTTATGTTGCTTTTTTGTATTTGAAGGAACTTGGATAGTATATTAAGGGCTCCAAACATATACTTTTATATTAATTAATTTAATTATTATACACATTTGTAAGTTTTTTACATTTCTTTCTACAATTTTATGAGTGGATTTTAGTCATCTTTTCTCAGACGATCCTAAGAATCTACCATCTGACATAATGTACCTTTTCATAGAAATATTGGTTTGAATATTATTGATTTTTAAATATAACAAAGAGCATATATTTAGTGAAAACTGATTATTTATTAATTTAGTGTACATTGTTTTTTTCAAAGTAATGTAAGTCATGAAATACTTCAAAATGCTATTACTAAAAACAGCTAGTTTATGCGACATGCAGCATTGCTAAACTTATTACTTCTAGTAGAAAATAATAAATATATTATTTCTAATATGGCTGTAAGACAGACATCTCTTCCTTTCTATTAAATTGTTATGCCTTTTTACATTTTTCTTTCCTGTTTGAATTTGTTAAGACCTCTTTACAATCTAAATCTACTAACAGTGACTGATAGTAGAAATACTTGCTTTGTTTCTAACAGAAGGGAAGGTAGAGTATTCAAAATATAAGGAGTGTGTCTGATGTTTGAAGTAGGTTTATATAGATATCTTTTATCATATTGAAAAAGTTCTCTTTTCTTTTTAGTGTACTGAGGAGTTTTGTCATGAGTACATAGTATATTTTGCCAAATACTCCCAATTTTAGTGGGTCATGAGGGACTATCATCTTCATATGTTGCTGAATTTAATTGGATATGCTATATTTTTTCTATTTATGTTTATGACCATCATTGATTTTAGAACACACTTAAAATTCTCTTTAAATATAATTTTGTTCCTTCTATTAGTATATGGTATCCTTAATCCATATAAATCTATTTCAAGAGTGTAAACTGAGTGAAGCAAGTCCTTTCAGCAGTTAAACATTTAAGGTATTAATTAATAAGTTGAGCTGGAAGATATATAGGAAGGCTATGGAGAATTTTATAGTCTAAAGACTATTAAGTAAGGAAGCATGGATAACTGGGAAGATTAAAATAGTCTACAGTATATGCAGTAGAAAATAACTGGTCATGATTTTGTGCTGCTTCTGTAGTAACAGTGGGTAACTCTTTTACCAATAAACATTGTTATTTTTCAGCATCACTGCCTTCCTAAACCTAATATTTGCTTTACTATTATGTCTTTCTTTCAGTACTTAAAGTCTTGTATTGTAATGAATGGATTCTTACTAAAACTGAAGCACAGCTTGACTTCTTCCCAGCTGTTGATTAGGTTAGGTTAAGGTGATCTGACATAGCCACCTGGTAGAGGCAAGCATAAATTTTCTCTGGAGGCAGAAAACATTAATACATGCGGCAGCCCTAGAAGTCAGATGCTCATTACCCCTTCCAAGAAAGAACTTGCTATCTAGAGTGAAGAAGCTGACTTATAGCCCTTAGTTTTTAGAATTCCAGAATCCACCATAATATTTAACAAAAGGTCATGCTCTTTCTGTGTAGCCACCAGGTACTAACTAATCATGATAGGGGAAGCAGGAGCTAGATTTTACATTCAGAAAAGAAATTCCTTTTTAGTACAGAAAATTATATTGTATTGGTCTAGAATTTATCAGATTTGTGTCATGGCCTGTTCCTGCCTAATACTGCTTCCTCCTCTTTTACTTGAGTAAGATGATTTTGATACTTATTATTACACTACAGCAATCAAATCAGTAGGATATGGGTGAAGGAAATCAATAAAATAGAATACAGTAATTGATCCCAAAAGATGTAGACTTTTGATTAATTATAAAAGGGTAGAAAGCAGCTGAAAAAAGAATAAGCATTTAAATAAATGAGTCTGATTCAATTAGATAGCCATATGTTATGGTTTGAAAATTAT
The DNA here is from genome assembly GCF_049354715.1 of Callithrix jacchus. NCBI lineage: Eukaryota > Metazoa > Chordata > Mammalia > Primates > Cebidae > Callithrix > Callithrix jacchus. Next base: position 110,539,194 of record NC_133503.1, on the reverse strand, counting down.
TTGTTTGTCCCCACCAAAACTCATATTAAAATTTGACCCCCAATAATATGGCTTGTCTCTGTGTCCCATTTCTTTATATATATATATAAAGAAAAATATATATATATATTTTTTTTGCATATTAGGTTTTGGGGTACATGTGCAGAGCATGCAATACAGTTGCATAGGTACACACATGGCAGTGTGTTTTGTTTGCTTTTTCCCCTTCACCCACATTTGGCATTTCTCCCCAGGCTATCCCTCCCTCCCTCCCCCTCCCACTGGCCCTCCCATTTTCCCCCCAGTAGACTCCAGTGTTTAGTACTCCCCTCTCTGTGTCCATGTGTTCTCATTTTCATCACCCGCTTAAGAGTGAGAATATGCGGTGTTTCATTTTCTGTTCTTGTGTCAGTTTGCTGAGAATGATGTTCTCCAGATTCATCCATGTCCCTACAAAGGACACGAACTCATTATTTCTGATTGCTGCATAATATTCCATGGTGTATATGTGCCACATTTTCCCAATCCAGTCTATCATCAATGGGCATTTGGGTTGATTCCAGGTCTTTGCTATTGTAAACAGTGCTGCAATAAACATTCGTGTGCATGTGTCCTTATGGTAGAACGATTTATAGTCCATTGGGTATATACCCAGTAATGGGATTGCTGGGTCAAATGGAATTTCTATTTCTAAGGCCTTGAGGAATCCCCACAGTGTCTTCCACAATGGTTGGACTAATTTACACTCCCACCAACAGTGTAAAAATGTTCCTTTTTCTCCACATCCTCTCCAGCATCTGTTGTCTCCAGATTTTTTAATGATCACCGTTCTAACTGGCGTTAGATGGTATCTCAATGTGGTTTTGATTTGCATCTCTCTGATGACCAGTGATGATGAGCATTTTTTCATATGATTGTTGGCCTCATATATGTCTTCTTTCGTAAAAGTGTCTGTTCATATCCTTTGCCCACTTTTGAATGGGCTTGTTTGTTTTTTTCCTGTAAATCTGTTTGAGTTCTTTGTAAATTCTGGATATCAGCCCTTTGTCAGATGGGTTAACTGCAAACATTTTTTCCCATTCTGTTGGTTGCCGATTCACTCTAGAGACTATTTCTTTTGCCGTGCAGAAGCTGTGGAGTTTCATTAGGTCCCATTTGTCTATTTTGGCTTTTGTTGCCAATGCTTTTGGTGTTTTGTTCATGAAGTCCTTGCCTACTCCTATGTCCTGGATAGTTTTGCCTAGATTTCCTTCTAGGGTTTTTATGGTGCCAGGTCTTATGTTTAAGTCTTTAATCCATCTGGAGTTAATTTCAGTGTAAGGTGTCAGGAAGGGGTCCAGTTTCTGCTTTCTGCATATGGCTAGCCAGTTTTCCCAACACCATTTGTTAAATAGGGAATCCTTTCCCCATTGCTTGTTTTTGTCAGGTTTATCAAAGATTGTATAGTTGTAGATATGTTGTGTTGCCTCCGGTGCCTCTGTTCTGTTCCATTGGTCTATATCTCTGTTTTGGTACCAGTACCATGCTGTTTTGATTACTGTAGCCTTGTAGTATAATTTGAAATCCGGTAGTGTGATGCCCCCCGCTGTGTTCTTTTTCCTTAGAATTGATTTGGCTATGCGGGCTCTCTTTTGGTTCCATATGAAGTTCATGGTGTTTTTTTCCAGTTCTGTGAAGAAAGTCAGTGGTAGCTTGATGGGGATAGCGTTGATTCTGTAAATTACTTTGGGCAGTATAGCCATTTTCACGATATTAATTCTTCCTAACCATGAACATGGTATGTTTCTCCATCTGTTTGTGTCCTCTCTGATTTCGTTGAGCAGTGGTTTGTAGTTCTCCTTGAAAAGGTCTCTTACGTTCCTTGTGAGTTGTATTCCAAGGTATTTTATTCTTTTTGTAGCAATTGTGAATGGCAGTTCGTTCTTGATTTGGCTTTCTTTAAGTCTGTTATTGGTGTAGACGAATGCTTGTGATTTTTGCACATTGATTTTATATGCTGAGACTTTGCTGAAGTTGCTTATCAGTTTCAGGAATTTTTGGGCTGAGGCGATGGGGTCTTCTAGGTATACTATCATGTCGTCTGCAAATAGAGACAATTTGGCTTCCACCTTTCCTATTGTGTCTCATTTCAATTCTCATGTCAAATTGTAATCTCCATGTGTCAGGAGAGTGGACTATTGGTAGGTGACTGGATCATGAGGACAGATTTCCCGTGTTCTGTTCTCATGATAGTGAGTGAGTTCTCATGAGATCTCATGATTTAAAAGTTTGTGGAAATTTCTCTCTTGCTCTCTCTCTCCTGCTTTGCCAAGGTAAGGATGTGCTTACTTCCATCATATTGTAAACTTCCAAAGGCCCTCTAATCATGCTTCTTGTTAATCCTGCAGAACTGTGAATCAATTAAACCCAATCTCAGGTGTTCTTTATAAAAATGTAATAACAGACTAACACAGAAAATTGGTACTGATACTGGGGCACTGCTATAAAAAATACCTGTCAATTTGGAAGCAACTTTTGACCTGGGTAATGGGTACAAGTTGGAACAGTTTGGAGGGCACAATGGAAGACAGAAAGATGTGGGGAAGTCTTCCTAGAGAGCTATTGAATAATTTTGATCAAAATGCTGGTAGTGATATGAAAAGTGAAGTCCAGGCTAAGCAATCTCAGATGGAGGTGAGGAAATATTGGGAACTGGAATAAAAGTCACTGTTGCATTTTACCCTTGCCCTAGAGATCTGTGGAACCTCAAACTTGAGAAAGATGATTTAGGATATCTGGCCATACAAATTTCTAACAAGCAAAGCATTCAAGATATAACCCAGCTTTGGCTAAAAGCATGCAGTCTTATGACCTGGCTGTTTCTAAAAGAGAATGCTCATCATATGTGTGAAGAAAGTGATAGTCTGAAACTGGACATCTATTTAAAGGTAGAGTATGAAAGTCTGAAAAATTTGCAGCCTGACCATATGGTAGAAAACAAACAAAAAACAACAACAATTTCTAGGGAGAAATTCAAGATGGTTGCAGAAATTTGCCTAAGCAATGGGGAGCTTAATGTTATTACCCAAGACAATGGAGAATATATCTCCAGTGCATGTCAGAGACCTTTGCAGAAGCCTGTCTCATCACAGGTCCAGAGGGTTAGGAGGGAATAATGATTTTGTGGGCCAGGCACAGGATCCCAATGCTATGTGCAGTCCTGGAACATGGCACCTTGCATCCCAGCCACTCCTCCTCCATCTGTGGCTAAAAGGGACCAAGACACAGCTCTAGCCACTTATTCAGAAGGTACAAGTCCCAAGCTTTGGCAGTGTCCACATGGTTTAGGGCCTGTGGGTACACAAAAGCAAGAGTTGAAGTTTGGGTACTCTGCCTACATTTCAAAGGATGTATGAAAATGCCTAAATGTCCAGGAAGAAGCCTGATGCAGAGGCAGAGCCCTCATAGAGAATTTCTACTACAGGGCAATGTGGAGGGGAAATGTGGGGTCAGAGCCTGCACACAGAGTTATGACTGAGGTACTGCTTAGTGGATCTGTGAGAAGAAGAACATTATCTTCCAGACCCCAGAACTGTAGATCCCCTGACTGACTGCACCATGGATCTGGAAACACCACAGGCAATGCCAGCCCGTGAAATCAGCCGAGAAGGAGGCTATAGCCTGCAGAGCCACAGGTCTGGAGCTTCCCAAGGTTGTGGGAGCCTACAACTTGCATTAGTGTGCCCTGGATGTAAGGGATGGAGTCAAAGATTTTTTCAGAGCATTATGATTTAATGACTGCTCCACTGGGTTTTGGAGTTTCATAGGCCCTGAAGTTCTTTTGTTTTGGCCAATTTATTCCTTTTGTAATGGGAGCATTTACCTGATGCCTGTACATCCATTGTATCTAGGAAGCAGGTAATTTGCTTTTGATTTTACAGGCACATAGACAAAAGGGACTTGCTTTGCGTCAGATGAGACTTAAGTCTTGGACTTCTTACTTAATGCTGGAATGAGTTAAGCTTTGGGGTGGTGGGGGGACCATTGGTAAGGCATGGTTCGTTTTAAAGGGTGAGGATAACATGAGATTTGGGAGATGCCAGAGGCAGAATAATATGGTTTGTCTCTGTGTTCTCACCCAAATCTCATATCAGATTGTAGTCCTGATGTATCAGGAGAGTGGACTGGTTGGAGGTGATTGGATTGAGAGTTCTTGTAATAGTAAGTGACCTCTCATGAGATCTGATGGTTTTAAAGTGTGTTACTTCCTTTCTCTCTCTCTCTCTCTCTCTCTCTCTCTCTCTCTCTCCTGTTATTCTGTGATAAGACATGCTTGCTTCTCTTTCACCTTCTGCCACAGTTGTAAGTTTTCTGAGGCCTCCCTGTCATGCTTCCTATTAGGTGTGCAGTACTTTGAGTCAAGTAAACTTCTTTTCTTTATAAATTACCCAATTTTAGTTTGTTCTTTACAGTAGTGTGAGAACAGACTAATACACACAGCATTTCCAGTGTTGGGAGATGGGGCTTAGTGACAGGTATTTAAGTTATGGGAGCAGATCCCTCATGAATAGTTTGGATGTTGTTCTTGCAGTAGTGAGTTCTCACTCTTGAGAGACTGATTTTTACTGAAATAAATTTTTTCCTGCTAGAAGTGGTTTTTGTAAAGTCTGAAGGCCCTTCAGATTTTCCCCCTTCATACATGTCCACTTTCTCTTTGAATCTTTCCATTACATTATGATTTAGATGCAGTATAAGAGCTTTTACCAGAAGCCAAGGCTATGCCCTTAGACTTCTTAGCCTACAGAACTGTGATCTCAGTTAATGGCCTTTCTTTATGAACAAACATTATATGTTAGCAACACAAAATAGACAAAGACACCATATAAAGGAACAACAAATGGATGTTGTCTTTGTCATTCACTTTACATGTTTATTAATTTGGACTGTAGATATACATTTTAATTTTTAAATATGTAAGTTGTCTAGATGAAAACATAAAAATAATATTTTCAAAATTTGGGGATAAGTAAATATTTCACTAAGACAAAACAGTGTATCAGTGAGAAATAGTAACAACTGGTTGAAATATAAAATGACACAATGACTGTGGGAAATTCCTGGCAGGATTAATAAAAATACTCATAAAATACTCATATCCTATGACCAGCATCATTATTCTTGATAATATACTCAATATTGTGTACCTCAGTATTCACAACAGCCAAATATGAAAATGACTATATTACCCATGAAATAGAAAATGGATAGTTATGTTTATATAATACAATACTATACATAATTATTTTAAAAATAGGAAATAGCTTCTATACATAAAACTCACAAATCTACCAAAAAATGTCTGATTAATTATTCAATATACTTAACATTATATGAAGTCTAATTTGGCAGGATTAATCTATGGAAATTAAAATCACATGAAAGTCAGTGTTCTGATTTACCTTTAGGAGGAGGGATGAGTAGTGAATGGAGGGTATGAATTGGACTTTTGGGTTGAAGGTAAGATTCTACTTTTAACTAGTTTGGGGATTAACAGATTTGTTGCTCTGAAAATCAAGAGTAGTACATTACCAAAAATTAATGTACTTTTCACTGTGTGTGTTATATATCAACTTAAAAATTTTCCAAAAAACTCTTTTTTCAAAAATATTAAAGTTATTTTCAAATTTTAGTTTAAAAAGGAATACTTACTCATAGTTAAAATAAATTTAAATTAATTTTATACATAATTTCTTAAAACACAGTATTTTTAAGGACATAATTTTTCTTGATGTCTATTCTGTGATACAATTTAAGCAATATACTTAACAAGTTCATCAAAAATCTTATACAGTAGTTCCCCCTTTACCTGAGTTTTACTTTCCATGATTTCCATTACCTGATATGAATCAAAGTCTGGAAATATTAAATGGAAATTTCAAAAAATAAATAATTTATAAGTTTTAAATTGCAAACCATTGTGAGTACATGAAGAAATGTCATTTTGTCCTGCTCTATCCTGACGGGGGATGAGAATCAATCCTTTATCCACCGTATGCACACTGTAGAACTGTTGGTCACTTGGAAGCCATCTTGGTTATCAGATCAAATAAACAGTATGAATAGAGTTCAGTACATTATAGCCACAGTTTCAGACATCCACAGGGGGCATTGGTATGTATCCCCTATAGATAAAGGGCACTATTATAAAAGTGGTTTTACATTAATTAACATTTACATCTTCTCTATAACTTTTAAATATTGTGGAAGAAATTAAAATTTATTTTCCCCTATCATGAATGCTCATTGAGTAGCATTTACCTTATAAGGAAACTGACCATTATCTGAATCAAAAGAAAAGAAAACTTACATAATCAGTGATCAAAGGAACGGTATGCAAAATTAGTCTTTACTTCTCAGTGGTACACTAAGAAAATAAGTTACATCAAATAATCAAAGGTTTGTATGTACATAGAAAATATATCCCTTACTCTATGTGAAGGACACAACTGAGGTGAATCTTAATGAGTGCAGCATTTTATATTATCATCTCCTTGAGTTTTCACATTACCTGTCATAAGCTTCTAGAAGCCTATAAGTATGGTAGACGTGATGGAATAGTCAGGTCCTTGATTAAACTATGTTCTGTAAGCTCCATCTTAGCCTATTAGGGGAGGGATTCTCCTGACGGCCTTGACCAAGCAAGGTGCTAGCTATTCCTTTAATAGTGCATTATGAGCCTGGCCAACACAACAAACCCCATCTCTACTAAAAATACAAAACAAACAAACAAACAAACACATTAGCTGGTGTGGTGGCACATGCCTGTAGTCTCAGCTACTTGGGAAGCTGAGGCACATCACTTGAACCTGGGAGGTGGAGGTTACAGTAAGCGAGATCATGCCACTGCACCCCAACCTTGGAAACAGAGTAAGATACTGTCCCATAACAAACAAAATAGCATTATGGAAAGAGGTGCTAGATTAATGATTACTACTAGCTCTACATAAAAAATGCTGAAGAATGAATTTGCTAATGAGGAGCATCTTAAGATGAGAAAGATATTTTTGCTTTTCCTGGCAAAGGCCACTTGTGCCTTAAACATTTGACAAAATAAGGATCAAAAACAAAGTTGAAATTTTGTTGAGAGATTTGCTTTTCACCAAGAAACATTATAATTATTTTATTAGTATAAATTATCACTAAATTAATTCTTATGTGAAAATGAGATACACTTGAGCACATTTTGACAAAAGAGATTTAAAATGTATATCACAAAGATTTGTTAAGCCATTGTTTGTTTTGTAAAAATTTTGCTTTCTACTTTTTAACTGGAAGAGAAATTATGTTAGCTGTGTAGTAATTTATAATCAATATTTTATTTATTATGTTAATTAAAGAAATTTCATATCCACAAATATTTAATTTATTTTTATTAGTGGACACTTCATGAAAGGAAATTTAAAATTTAAGTCCCAGCTATTTTATGATGTAAAATTTAAAAATAATGAATGTTGTTCTGCCTAGTTAAATATTACTGTGATCACTAGAAATAACACAAGTTGTTATATGATATTGTAATGCGAAATTTTATCATCCTGGTATGATTATTATACTTTGTACAGTGTGGTAAAAGCAAGATTTACATAAAATCTTGACTATTTCCATTTTAATACAAACTCTACTTATTTGCTTAATTTCCCAAGGCAGAAAGTAAATTTTTTGACATCTAAAGATATTTTCTAGCAACATGTTTTCCAATGCATTATGCCCTGCCATTTATAACCATTCCAGTTCATTAGATGCTGTCTGGAAATAAAAGGAATGAAGCAGAATTATTCCCTACTGATACATTATTTTTGGAGGATTGGCATTACACAATTAGCAAATGTTATTAAATGTCTTTAAGTATCATTAGTGAAGAAGAATGGAAAACTGTTTAATGGTTACCCCTCTCTGTGCTTTAAATGGGTTGATAGTGCATGAAGCCATTTGAAGATATAAAATAAAAAAGACAGGCAGGACCATCTGTTCTATATATTCATTATCCTATACATTTTATTTTGCATAATTTTTTATTCATAAATAATTTATGAAACTGAAACCATAGTCATGAAAGGAGGTGAAATGCTGACACATACTCCTGTTTCAAACCACATTTTAATAACATTTTGGAAATTTTTATATTAAGATTAAAATTTATAGCTTGTATTTCATGTTATTGTATTTCCAAAATGTCATGAGAAAATCTGATTTATAATGTAACAGAGGTTCTTATAATGCAAATGATAAGTGTGGTATTAAATAAATCTTTGTCTTTAAAAAGTTATCCTCAAAAATTTATAATTTTATCTGAAAAAATTGTTAAAGAAATATTTAGATAATAGCTAATCTTTTGTCATTAACAAATCAACTCATGGATTAAACAAGCTAAGATGATTACATTATTTACAAACCAATATTGACATGCCTATACATCAAAGCAACTGTAGATCTTTTCCATACGTGTATAGTGGAGAAGGAAACTTATGAGAGTGTATTTTGGGTGATAGACGTGAAACATTAAATATCTATGTGGCCAAGAGAGTGAAACACTTTTTTGTTTGTTTTGTTTTGTTTTGTTGTTGTTTTTGCTTTTGTTTTGATACGGGGTTTCACTCTCTTGGCCAGGCTGGAGTACAGTTGTGTGTTCAGCCTCATGGGACATTTTTGAGACTCCTTTCCTGAAGTTTGTAGTAGTTTCTGTTTCTGCACTTTCAACCTTAAAATATTTATTGCAACAAAACTCAATTCTTTACCACTACTAAAGAAGGTGATTTTATAAAGGTAGTTTTAAAATTGACTGTGATGCTGCCAGACCTTGGAATTATCCATTGAGGATTTTATGGTTCTGTGTTGCTGCAAAAACACATGCGATTTGAGCCATATTAGCCTACAAGAATCTGCCTGTAGCAATTTCCTACTACACTAAACACCTTATATTTTTTTCGCTTTCTTTTTTCTTTGGAAATGAGGTGGGTTTTCTTCTTGTTTATATTTATTTTGAGGTGTTTTACCTTATCAACAAAAGCAGAGGTCAGAATTTTGTACTTACACAAACAAAAATAATTTATCTCAATTTTTCTTTTCAATAACAATGGTCATTTTAGTCTTATTTTAAAAAGACATCTGTACTTCTGAAACTTATTTAAAGGCTTGTACTTTTGCTAATACGAAAGGAGATGTAAACAATATAATTTATAATAAGGTGATAATTTAATAATAATATACACACTGACATTTTAAAAGTTTTAAAGTTCTTTATACATTATCAAGGACCTTGTTATCAATGTCAGACTCGAGTCATGCATCACAAAGTTAAAGAATAAAAAGAGAAGGTGTTGATTTTTACTCAAGATAAATATTATTTCTAGTTCTGTCAGTTTAATGATACCCAGCAACACCACATGCTATTTATGCTTGCAGATAACACTGGAAACTGTCAGTAGTCTTTCAAAATAAAATGAGTATTTGTAGAAGTAAAATACATTAAGTTTTAGTTGTTGACAGCCTAGAACACAAGTTTTACTCTGAAACAATTTGACATATTTATTTTTGGAGTTTGTTTGTGTAGCTTGACTACTATATTGCCTTTACATTATTTTAATAGTGTTGTTTATTTATGATTTTAAAACTCTTACATGATAATAACATTATGAAGTCTGAATACATAGCTGACCTCTGAAAAGCCTAACTAAATGTTATCTCAAACCTCAGAACTGTACAAATGTAGAACAATGTAATAAGTGCTACGAAGGTGTGATATCTTCCATACACTTGGTTTCTTGGTAACTAGTGATTATATTCAAGATATTATTTTTTAAGAAAACAACAATACTAGGGACACTTATACTTATGTTTTATTCTTCTATAGCTAAACAAATTATTAAATTTTTATAGAAAGTAAATACATTAGGCCTGGCACAGTGGCTCATGTCTGTAGGCCAAGGTGGGTGGATCACGAGATCAGGAGTTCCAGCCTGGCCAACATAGTGAAATCACATCTCTACTAAAAATACAAAAATTAGCTGGGCACAGTGGCATGTGCATGTAGTCCCAGCTACTTGGGAGGCTGAGACAGGAGAATCACTTGAACCCAGGAGGCAGAGATTGTGGTGAGCTGAGATCACACCACTGCACTTCAGCCTGGGCAACAGGGTGAGACTCTGTCTCAAAAATAATAATAATGATAATAATAATAAGAATAAGAAGAAGTAAATAAATTTCATTTGTCATATAGTCTCTCTGGCTCTACACTAAGAATGTATTTGTAGTTTGAGACCAGCTCCTGACTTCTCATCTGTGATTTACCTTATCAATGCTTCATTAGTCAATTGTTTTTTCAACTAAAATGATCAATTATTTTCTCTATTATCCTGTCTTTTTAAACACGAGAGGTACAATGAGGACTTTAATTTTGGAAAATTTCAAATCTATATATTATGTAGACTTAATTCAATAATGAAACTACATCATTCAGTTACAAAAATGATAAAATCAAGGCCAGTCCTGACTGTCATAGAAACTTAAAGAGCTTTTAAACATCATTATCATTTCATTTTTGAATATTTCAGTTTGTATCCCCAAAAGATAAGGACTTTTTTCAACATGACCACGCACACACACACAAAAAAATGGTTCTCATCAATTTTCTAGCTCCAGTGCTTTAAGTTCTGTTTTTGTTTTGTTTTATTTGCTTATATCATAAACTCTAATGTCTGGTTAAATCAGAAAACCACACGGAGAAATAAATAGAGCACACAAGAATTATAAACCAATTAATCAATAAGAAATATCTTATCTATTGCTATTAGTAGGTCACTACTGTAAATAAACTAATTCAATATGTTATAGTTATAGAAGCAGGGTGTATTTTAGGTTTACTGTGAATAGCTTCCTAGGATAATATTTCCATAAATTGGAGATGTGAAAGATATACTTAGTAAAACAAAGCTGAATGATAAACACATCTCTTTCTTACACAAATGATAAATAGATTACTTGGTTATCTTTACATAAAAGTAAATGAGTTACTTTTCCATTTGTGACTACATTCAAAATGAACTTTCTCAATTATATTAACAGGTAAACCAACCCATGCCACTCTCCTATTCTCTCGTCATTCTGCAATGCTAGCAACATTCTAGGAGTCTTAGATTATATACAGCACTCCACCTGGATATAATCTAAGCATTTTTAGATTAAATGCTTAGAAAAAAAAGCATTTTTACTTGTTCATTATGACTGTTTCTCCATTTCCAGAACCCTAGGCTCAATTTTTTGAATAATATCCTTGTGATTCATTAAATCTTCCTTTAGTCTATTATTCTTTGTTAGAGGACACTATTCATTCTCAGCAGCTTCCATGAAATGTGCTTATGTATTTATTTGTTTAGTTGCATACTATCTATGTATGTGGCTAGTCTCTGTTTAATAAAATACTTTAAAAATGATTTCACTTGCAGAAGCAACCATCTAATTTATTTTTCTTTTATGTCCAAGACAATCTAGACAAAACTTTCTTGAATAACCTATATAATACTTCTTGAAACACACATATACACTTCTCTTTGGTAATGCTGAACAATAGTTTCTCTAAAGCATCAGTACATTTCATGTGTTCATGCATTCACACATCCTCTTTGTCCAGGAAGTCCCAACTTCACTTATGCTAAGATTTCATCAGTCAAGTTCTGCTTCTGTCTTGTCTATCTTCATCTGTTACTGGCTGAACACCCCGTATGATAAAACATCCAGATAGCTGACTGGTAAATGAACTCCTTGAAAGCAGGGACTTTACTGCTGATTGTTACACCATAGACTGGCAATGTCTGTTGAATAGGAGTCGATTGATGGGTGCGTACTTAATGAATTAGAGCTATTCCATAATTCTGATGGCATTAATTTTGCATAAGATGAAAGAAATTGCTTGATGAATGTCACAAAACTAAATGAATCACTAATGTTAAAAATTCTAGGAACTTGATCATGAATCACCACATGAGGTGGTAGACTGGAGGCACATTCTTGCTTGGAACAGTTGTGCACATTGAGACAGATATTACAATTAGACTTATGTGTGATAAAAACAATATCACATACATAAACAAACAAGATCAAAACTTAGCAGACATTAGCAGAAAAACAAGGATTTTTTTCTTAGATGTACATTTGACCAATGAATTTAATCAGTTGTTTAGTAAACATAATTCAAAATTATTATTAAACTCTAAATACAATTATTGGGTTTTATATATTTTTTTCTTTGAATTTATACATATAGTAAACTAACACTATTTTTCATTCCAAATTATGAATTCAAGTATTCTTATGTAATTCATTTTTTACTTACTATTTTTCAATTTAAAGAAATACTTATTGATGTAAATGACTACCATAGCCAAGATTTTGGTACTTTACATGGTGTTTTCAGTCTAGGAAAAAAAAAAGGAAAAAGTGAAAATAAATAATTTGTCAACACTATGTGGTCATCAGCACATAACTACTTAAGCAATAATGCAAAAGTTAATTACTAGCGAGTAATTGCAAGTACAATTTGGAGCCAGATTTTTTTAAATTGGCTGAAATATTAGACTTAGAAAAAGTGAAATTTACAATTTTATTAGGGGAAACACTAGATTTAAACCTCAAAATTTAATGTTTTTTATTAACCTTTTGATTATTGTGTACTTAACATCAAATACAAGTGTCAGAAATTCATCATATAAAAGTTTTTTTTGTTTGTTTGTTTCCCCTCCAAGCATAGTAAGTGTTGGAATGTACTACTGCTTTTTAATTTTTTTTTAACATTTAATAAATTATAAAGAAACTGATATAACACCCATCATGTCATACTTCTTGCAAAGTAATGTCTCCTGGGTGTGTGAGTAAATGAAAGAACAAATGAATTAATAACAAAAATAGATGCTAGATATTTCCTTTAGGCATTAAAACAAAAGAATTGCTACTATTTCTAAGGAAGACCTGATGGGTAATATGTTTTATTTATTTAATTAATTAATTTTTAAAGTTTTAGATTTAGGGGTACATATAAATGTTTGTTACAGAGGTGAATTTCGAGTCACTGGGGTTTGGTGTTACAGATTATTTTATCTGTGTGTTTTTTGATCCTCTCCTTCTTCCTATTCTCCACCATCAAGTAAACCTGTGTCCATGTGTGTTTAAGGTTTAGCTCCCACATATAAGTGAGGACATGTGGTATTTGGTTTTCTTTCTGTGGTAGCTTGCTTAGGATATGGCCTCCATCTCCATTCATTCTTTTCCATGCCTGGGTAGTATTCTAGGGTGTATATGCACCACATTTTTTTAAGCCAGTCTACTGTTGATGGGCATTTGGGTTGATTTTATGTCTTTGCTATTGTGAATAGTGCTACAATGAACATACATGTGCATGTGTTTTTACAGTAGAATGCTTTATATTCCTTTGGGTATATACCCAATAATGAGATGGCTGGCTCAAATGGTAATTCTGCTTTAAGGTTTTTGAGAAACTGCCATAATGCTTTCCACAGTGGCTGAACTGATTTACCTTCACACAGCCGTGCATGAGTATTCCTTTTTTCCCACAACCTCAGCAACAGAATGGCTTTTCAGTGGTAGCCATTCTGACGGGTGTGGTATGGTGCCTCACTGGTTTTGATTTGCATTTCTCTAATCATGCAGTCTGCTAGTCTGCTTAGTCCCTCATTCAGCTAGGTCCAAGTTCTTATACCATGACCCCAAAGATGTAGGCACGTGGACATCAGAAAGTGATTAGGTAGGATTTACTAAGCAAAAGAAATGGGCTCAGTAAACAGACGGACCTGAAACAGGTTGCCAGAAACAGTACTGAATTCTGTGTCTTTTATGTGGCCAGGAAGTCTTCTGTGGGTTTTGCTCAAATGGTAGTGGATAAAGTTCACTCCTAGAGGTGTTGCATCTGCAGATGACTGGTATTGCCCAAAGTGACTCTATCTTGGTTATTACCCCTGAGTACTTAAGCAAGACCCACAGGCAACTAAAACCACAATGCTCATGTAATGTTAAGAACATTATAATAAGCTGAGCCAAATTCAGGATATTTAGGTTGATTTTCTGCACCTAAGCTGGGACAGTCCCTTCTGAACAGCATCTGGAACAAGAGGACATTCTTCACCACATTTCTTCACGTTAGCTGTAAAGGCAGTGTAGTTGCTGTTGTGTCATTGTTCCTGTAAACATTGGCCTTCTCTATCCTTCTCCCGAGACTCTTCTTTTCTACCTGCTTAACCATCCTCTAACTACCTTCTCTCTCAATTAGTGATGAGCATTTTTTTCATAGGTTTATTAGCTGTGTGTCTGTTTTCTTTTGAGAAATGTCTATTAATTTCCTTTGCCCACTTTTTAATAGGGTTGTTTGCTTCTGCTTGTTAACTTGTTTAAGTTACTTATAAATTCTGGATGGCAGACATTTATTAGAAACACACTTTGCAAATATTTTCTCCCATTCTGTAGATTATCTGTTTACTCTGTTGAGGGTTCCTTTTACTGTGCAGAAGCTCTTCAGTTTAATCAGGTCCCATTTGTAAATTTCTTATTTTTGTTGCAATTGCATTTGGCGCCTTGATCATGAAATCTTTACTATGGCCTATGTCCATAAAGGTATTTCTTATGTGATATTCCAGGGTTTTTATAGGGTTTACATTTAAGTTTTTTTTTTTAATTTTACTTTAAGTTCTTTAGGGGATACATGTGCAAAACGTGCAACTTTGTTACACAGGTATACATGTGCCATTGTGGTTTGCTGCACCTATTAACCCGTCATCTAGGTTTTAAGCCCCACATGCATTAGGTATTTGTCCTAATGCTTTCCCTCTCCTGGCTCTCCACCCCCTGACAAGCCCCGCTGTGTGATGTTCCCCTTCCTGGGTCCATGTGTTCTTCATCTTGAGTTGATTTTTCTATACAGTAAAAGAGAGGTGTCTAGTTTCAATACTCTGCATATAGCTAGCCAGTTACCCCAGCACCATTTATTGAATACAAAGTTCTTTCCCCTGGCTTTTTTTGTCAACTTTGTTGATGATCAGATGGTTGTAGGTGTGCAGCTTTATTTCTGGGCTCCTTATTCTGCTGCATTGGTCTATGTGTCTGTTTTTGTACCAGTAGCATGCCATTTTGGTTACTGTAGTCTTTTAGTATAATTTGAAGGTAGGTAGCATGGTCCCTCCAGCTTTGTCCTTTTTTACTTAGGATTCCCTTGGCTATTTGCGCTGTCTTTAGGTTCCATGCAAATTTTAAAATAGCTTTTGTTTAATTCTATCAAGAATTTCATTGGTAGTTTGATAGCAATAACACTGAAAGTGTAAATTGCTATGGATTGTATGGCCATTTTAACAACATTGATTCTTTTTGTCCATGAGCATAAAATGTTTTTCTATTTGTCTATATCATCTCTGATTCTTTTGAAGGGTTTTAAAAAAATTATTATTGTAGATATTTTTAACCTCCCTGGTAAGCTACATAGAATGTACTGTTTTTAAAATATTATTATTTTTAATTATTTTTTATTTTAGTAGATCTTGGGGGTACAGGTAGTTTTTGGTTACATGGATAAGTTCCTTAGTGTCAAATTCTGAGATTTTTACTGAATCCATTACTTGAGCAGTATACACTGTACCCAATATATATCTTTTTTAAATCCCTCAACCCCATTCCAACCTTCTCCCCAACTCCTCAAAATCCATCACGTCTTTCGTAAAGTATCTGTTCATATCCTTTGCCCACTTTTGAATGGGCTTGTTTGTTTTTTTCCTGTAAATCTGCTTGAGTTGTTTGTAAATTCTGGATATCAGCCCTTTGTCAGATGGGTAGACTGCGAAAATTTTTTCCCATTCTGTTGGTTGCCGATCCACTCTAGTGACTGTTTCTTTTGCCGTGCAGAAGCTGTGGAGTTTCATTAGGTCCCATTTGTCTATTTTGGCTTTTGTTGCCAATGCTCTTGGTGGGGAGGGATAGCCTGGGGAGAAATGCCAAATGTGGGTGAAGGGGAGAAGAAAAGCAAAGCACACTGCCATGTGTGTACCTATGCAACTGTCTTGCATGCTCTGCTCATGTACCCCAAAACCTATAATCCAATAAAAAATTAAAAAAAAAAAAATCCATCACGTCATTCTTATGTTTTTGAGTCTTCATAGTTAGCTCCCATTTATAACTGAGAGCATATGATATTTGCTTTTTCATTCCTCAGTTACTTCAACTAGTTGGCTTCATCCAAGTTGCTGCAAATAACATAATATATTTTTTTGGTTTTTTTTTTTTTTTTGACTGAGTCATATTTTATGGTGCATACATTCACCACATTTTTTTCCATTCATCGGTTGATGGGCACTTCTACTGGTGCCCATATCTTTGCAATTACAAATTGTGCTGCTGTAAACATGTGTGTGCACGTCTTTTTCTTTTTTAGTGATGGAATTTTGCTGTTGTTACCCAGACTGGAGTGCAATGGCACGATCTTGGCTCAGCGCAACCTCCGCCTCCTGGGTTCAAGCAATTCTCCTGCCTCAGCCTCCCAAGTAGCTGGGACTACAGGCGTGCACCACCATGCCCAGCTAATTTTTGTATTTTTAGTAGAAACGGGGTTTCACCATGTTGAGTAGAATGGTCTCGATCTCTTGACCTTATGATCCACCCGTCTCGGCCTCCCAAAGTGCTGGGATTATAGGCGTGAGCCACTGCACCCAGCCTATGCTTCTTTTTCTTATAGTAACTTATTTTCCTTGGGTAGATACTCAGTAGTGGGATCACTGGGTTGAACAGTAGATGTACTTTTAGCTCTTTAAAAAATTATCAAACTGTTTTCTATAGATGTTGTACTAATTTACATTCACAGTAATAGTTTAAATGTATTCCCTTTTTATCACATCTGTGCCAACATCTGTTGCCTTTTTATTTCTTAATAGTGGCCATTCTTGCAGGAGTAAGGTGGTGTCTCATCGTGGTTTTAGTTTGCATTTTCCTGATGTTTAGTGATGTTGAGCGTTCTTTCATATTTCTTGGCTGTTTGTGTATCTTTTTTGGCAATTTGTCTATTCCTGTCCATTGGCCATTTTTTGATAGGATTATTTGTTTTCATCTTGCTGATTTCTTTTAGTTCCTTATAGATTCTGGTTACTAGTCCTTTGTTGCATGCATAGTTTCCGAATATTTTCTCCCACTCTGTGGGTTGTGTTTACTCTGCTGATTACTTACTTTGCTGTGGAGAGGCTTTTTCATTTAATTATGTATCATTTGCTTATTTTTGTTTTTGTTGCATTTGCTTTGGGGGACTTATTCATGAATTATTTGCTCAAGCCAATGTACAGAAGAGTTTTTTTTATGTTATCTTGAAGAATTTTTATGGTTTCAAGTTTTCTATTTATATTTATTTATTTACTTATTTATTTATTCATTTTTCTGGAAGGTTCTCACTCTCCCAGGCTGGAGTGCAGTGGCACAATATCGGCTCACTGCACCCTCCATATCTCCCGGGTTCAAGATATTCTCTTGCCTCACCCTCCTGAGTAGCTGGAATTATAGGTATGTGACATCATGCATTGCTGATTTTTGTATTTTTGGTAGAGACAAGGTTTTACCATGTTTTCCAGGCTGGTCTTTAACTCCTGACCTCAGGTGTTCAGCTTGCTTTGGCCTTCCAAATTGGTGGGATTACAGACATGAACCACCACTCATAGTCTCAGGTTTTAGATTTCAAGCATTAATCAAACGAGTTGATTTTTATATAAAGTGAGATATGGTTATACAGTTTTATTTTCTATGTGGCTTTCTAGTTTTCTCAACACCATTTATCTAATAGAGTGTATATTCTGCAGTTTTTATTTGTGTATGCTTTATCAAAGGTAAGTTGGCTACAAGTACTTGGCTGTGTTTCTGGGTCCCCTAGTCTGTTCTATTGGTCTGAATGCCTGTTTTTCTACCAGTACCACGCTGTTTTGGTAACTATATGCTTGTAGCGTAATCTGAAGTCGGGTAATGTGATGTCTCCAGATTTGTTCTCTTTGCTTAACATTGCTTTGGCTATGCAGGCTCTTTCTGGTTCCATGTGAATTTCCTGATTGTTCTTTCTAGTTATGTGAAGATCAAGATGGCATATTGATGGGAATTTCATTGAATCTGTAGGTTGCTTTGGGAAATATTGTCTTTTTCACAATATTGATTATTTCCATCTATGAGCATGGGATGTCTTTCCATTTGTTTCTGTCATCTATGATTTCTTTCAGCAGTGTTTTGTAGGTTTCCTTGTTGAGACTTTTTTATCTCCTTGGTTAAGTATATTCCTAAGTATTTTATTTTTGCAGTTGTAAAATGGATTATAAATTTAAGAAAATTGAAATCATATCAAGTATCTTCTCACAGTAGAATAGGACTGGAAATCAACTCCAAAACAACTCCTTAAAACTGTACACACACATGGAAATTAAGTAATCTGCTCTTGATTTATTTGAGTGTCAACTATGAAATCAAGATGGAAGTTAAATTTGTTTTTGAAATTAATGATAACAGTGACATGACTTACCAGACTTTTGGGATATAACAAAAGTGGTGCTAAGAAGAAAGTTCAGAGCATTAAATGCCTACATCAAAAAGTCTGTAAAAGCACAAATTGACAATCTAATGTCACATGTCAAGCAACTATGGAAACAAGAACTAAATCCAAATCCAACAAAAGAAATGAAATGACAAAGATTGGTCAGAACTAAATGAAATTGAAACAAACACACACAAAAGATAAATGAAACAAAAAGCTGGTTTTTTGAAAAGATAAAATTGATAGACTACTAGTGAGACAAAACAAGAAAAGAGAGAAGGCCATAAATATGCTAATTATAAATGAAACTGGAGGTATTACAACCAACACCACATAAATACGAAAGATCATTGGAGGCTACTATGACCATCTTTATGCAAAAACAAAACAAAAAAAAAAAACTAGAAAATCTTGAAAAAGAAAACAGATGAATTCCTGGAAATAGACAACCCCTTAGATTAAATCAGGAAGGAACAGAAACACCAAACAGACCAATAACAAGGAGAGGCTTTGAATTGGTTATAATTATAGTAATAAATACCAACCAAAAAAAGTTCAGGACCAGCTGATTCACAGCTGAATTCTACCAGACATTCAAAAAAGTACTGTTACCAATCTTGCTTAAATCATTCTATGAAGTCAGTATCACCCTAAATCACACCTAAAGCCAGTATCACACCTAAATCATTCTGTGAAGCCAGTATCACCCTAAAAAAAAACCAGGAAAGACCTAACCAAAAAGAGAAAACTACAAACCAATATTCCTGATAAACATAGATGCAAAAATTCTCTAGAAAATACTAGCTTACTAAATATGGCACATCAAAAAGATAATAGCATGATCAATTTGGTTTCATTCCAGAGATGTGGGAATAGTTTAACATACACAAGTGAATAAATGTGAAACATCACATAAATGTAATTAAAAATGAAAATCATATGATCATCTCAAGAGCTACAGAAAAAGCCTTTGGTAAGATCCAACATAGTTTTATGAAAAAAAAAAAACTCAGCAAAATAGGCATAAAAAGAACTTACCCCAAATAATAAAAGCCATAGATGACAAACTTACAGCCAACATCATACTGAATGGGGAAATGCTAATAGCATCCCTTGAGAAATACAAAGAGGCCCATTTTCAACACTTCTAATCGACATGTTACTGGAGTTCCTAGTCAGAGCAACTAGGCAAAAGAAATAAATAAGGGGCATTCAAATTGAAAAAGAGAAAATTAAATTGTCACTGTTTGCCATTGACATGATCATATACCTATAAAGCCCTAAAGATTCATCCTAATATCTCCTAGAAAGAGTCCTAAGTATTCTTATTTCTTTAACAAACTATATATATATATATATATATATATATATATATATATATATATATACACATATGCATACACACACACATCAGTTATCATAGGCTCATTTTTAATCAATTAGCATATTCATTTCATTCTCATTACAACCCTATGGGGATAAATACGGTCATTATCTCTGATGAAGATAATGAAATACTGAAGGTTTAAGATTATAAATGGCAGATGCAGGTTTCAAATTCAAGGAGTCTGGATCTAGAGCTCAAAACTTAATCACATGAGCACTGCTTTCTTTACCTTATCATGTGAGAAGAGGAATGCTATAAAATTGCTAATTCAGAGGGACAGGTTGAGGATGGATGCCAAGCAACTTCACGACCTAGAATGTCATACTGAGAGTCCATTCTGTTCACTAAATAGATGCAATATAACTATGGATATAGATACGGATAAGAGCATGCATACACATGGAGATATAGTTATGTATAGATCTCCAATTACAAGGATACTGGATTTTACTCTGAAACTTAATCTTTGTCAGTTTTTTTGTAATAATGAAGGAGGCTGAAGAATCATGGTCTAATCCAGAAGTATTTTCCTCAACATAGGTCAACACCCTGTCTCCACAGCTTCAACTATAACACCTAAACAACATCAATTATACCAACAAATTGATATACCCATCAAATATCTTCACAAATATTAAGACTATTATAGTAAAATTTTCAGGAGATTTTAAACTAAATGACATATGTACATTTCTAAATCTGGATATGCCTGACTTTAAAGATTCAGCAAAATTAGACAGAAAGAGAGATTTTTATTTCATGCCTTGTCATTATCGGATTTTCTTTCCATTTCTCTCAGTTATATGAAAGCTTACCTAGTCTCACCTTTCTTTCAACTAATTCTAATCTAGAATCTATATCACTGTTGAAATGTCTTCTGCTTCTACACTAGTTTACAGGAATTTTAGCCTGACTTTCCCAAGTACACATCCTTCTGTTACATAAAAAGATTAGGACCTGATTCATTATGTCACTTTTATGAAAATAACAACCAACAATTAGTATATTTGTTTGTCATGGTAAATATATTGACTATTAGTTAGACTTTAAGAAGATGATGAAATTGCTATCAGATATTAATTTGGAAGTTATGCTACTTATTTTTCACATCTGATGTCAGAAGATTTATTTTAAGTGTTAGCTATGGTCACTTGTGCCTAGGTGCATATGTTGAACAATACAATAATCTAGTTCTGTAAAAATTGGCCACCAGTTAAAAATAGAAAACAAAAGAAAAAAAGGAAAGTCTTATGCAATTAAATTAGCCATTTCAGTCTGTAAATGAAGGAATAGTTTCTTCTTTGAGAAGTGATTTGTAAAGAACCAAACATTAAAATTTTTATCATCTGCTTGTTGGATGAAATTATGCAAGATTGTACAGCAGAAACTCATCTTGATAAGCATGTAATAGAAAACTGCTTCCATTTTTGCAATTTCAGAAAATAGTTCAAAAAGCTGTACATTATGTGATCAAAAAGAGTAAATGGCTATACTCATAACTCTGTTCCATTTCTTTCTAAAATGTTTCTTTTAAAATGATCTAAGGAAAGAAACTTTAAGTAAATAAGGTGGAAATTGAAGTTTATGATTCCATCATGCTTAAATTTCAATGATTATAGTAAGTTCCATGTAGTTAGACTCTTTCTGTTCTGTATGATGCTTGAAAGTTTTCAAAAAAATATTTTACATATATTTCCTCTATCACTAAGGTCTTTCTATTGACTCTTCCCCCAGAATTACCACTTGACTTACTATTATTTGTCTTTGTTGCTTTTTTACCACATACAACACTGATAATTAAAATTCCAAAAGATAAGACTACAGGCACCTTAAAAATAAAGATAATTAGCTATAGAAATGTTATTAGACATTTTTCAATTAGATGTATTACCATTTTACATATGAAAAGATTGAGACTCAAAGAGAATAAATTATTTGTCTAAAGTTATAACAAAAACCAATTTTTTTTGTTAAGCTTTTTTTATTCTTTAAGGGGGTTCTTTCATACCATATATTAAATAATTAAGAAATACTATCATGCCTAATATTCAAAACTATTTTGGAAGCAATATAATTTACAGAAATTCTTAAAAATATTCCAAAATAGATTTAAAAGTTTTAAAATATGCCAAAATTGACTTAAAAGATTTTTAAATAAAAATGACTATTTTATAACTGAAGACAAATTATACGTGTGATAAAATATTACTTAAAGAAGAAGTGTCTTAGAAGACAATACAAAGCTTTTTATTCTCATTTTTACTTTGATGCTGATTTCTCTATCAGTGTCTGACTGGTAATAAAGAAGACAATATAGCACACAGAAATGGAATGACTTTTTCAATTTAGCAATACTGACTATTGCTTTAAAATTAATTTGTATATATCTGCCATTACTGAATTTTGTAAAACATACTTTTCTAGCTAGATAAGATTTGCTTTTAGAGCCAGAAAGAGCTCACTTTTTTCCTATTTTTCTTTTAGCTACTATAGTACAACATTAGGCAAATGGCTTACATTCTTGGAGCCTCAAATCTTCTCATTTTTAAAATGGTTATATATCTTATATAGAGGTACCAATAAATATTTCAGAAAAAAATTGTAGTTTTTATTTTTATGGTGGCTTAAATTCTATTGTTTGAAATTGTCATAATTTCTTGAGTTTGCAGTAAAAAAGAATAAAAGTAAATAGCATTAAGTTGATTAGTAATTTGGGGGGAAGAGTGATGAAGGAGTTCTTAGGGAGGAAATTTAGGTTAATTATATCTAGAAATTTTCTAAGTACTTCTTTCTGATCTTTACTAAAAATCAGAAAGAAATAAAGAAACAAAAAGACATTGAGAAAAACATGTTTTTGTAAAAAAATGCATAATGGTATTTTAAAACTTGCATAATTCTGTAATTCTGCATTAAAACATATTTAAATAATTTGAATTCCACATTGTATGCATAGTCAAAGGATCATGGATTATTCTCATTGAACAGTTATCTCTGGGCCAAACACAATTTCCAAGGAGACTATTTGTAGATGACTATTAAGTTTCCATATATAGTGGAGTGGAGTTTATTTGTAAGGAAGGTGTTCCTGTGTATAATAAAAATATAAATTAAGAAACCTTCAGCCACCATAATGTTAACCTACTCTCAGAATAATTATTCTTATATGTGTTTTATCTTTGGATGTGAAAAAAATTTAAAAAGTATATTCTTTTGCAAATACTGTAAAAAGCAGGGCTAGATGACAAAAGTAGTATCAACTGCTAAACTAGTGAACATAAATATTGAATCAGCTGCTATAATAGCTATAAGGTGTTTTCTTTTTTTTTTTTAATTTTTTTATTGGATTTTAGGTTTTGGGGTACATGAGCAGAGCATGTAAGACAGTTGCGTAGGAACACACATGGCAGTGTGCTTTTCTTTCCTTCTCCCCTTCACCCACATTTGGCATTTCTCCCCAGGCTATCCCTCCCCACCTCCCCCTCCCACTGGCCCTCCCCTGTTCCCCCCAATAGACCCCAGTGTTTAGTACTCCCCTTTCTGTGTCCATATGTTCTCATTTTTCATCACCCACCTATGAGTGAGAATATGCGGTATTTCATTTTCTGTTCTTGTGTCAGTTTGCTGAGGATGACGTTCTCCAGATTCATCCATGTCCCTACAAACGACACAAACTCATCATTTCTGATTGCTGCATAATATTCCATCGTGTATATGTGCCACATTTTTCCAATCCAGTCTATTATCAATGGGCATTTGGGTTGATTCCAGGTCTTTGCTATTGTAAACAGTGGTGCAATGAACATTCGTGTACATGTGTCCTTATAGTAGAATGATTTATAGTCTTTTGGATATATACCCAGTAATGGGATTGCTGGGTCAAATGAAATTTCTATTTCTAAGGCCTTGAGGAATTGCCACTCTGTCTTCCACAATGGTTGAACTAATTTACACTCCTACCAAGAGTGTAAAAGTGTTCCTTTTTCTCCACATCCTCTCCAGCATCTGTTGTCTCTGGATTTTTTAATGATTGCCATTCTAACTGGCGTGAGATGGTATCTCAATGTGGTTTTGATTTGCATCTCTCTGATGACCAGTGACGATGAGCATTTTTTCATATGATTGTTGGCCTCATATATGTCTTCTTTCATAAAGTGTCTGTTCATATCCTTTGCCCACTTTTGAATGGGCTTCTTTGATTTTTTCTTGTAAATCCGTTTGAGTTTTTTGTAAATTCTGGATATCAGCCCTTTGTCAGATGGGTAAACTGCAAAAATTTTTTCCCATTCTGTTGGTTGCCGATTCACTCTAGAGACTGTTTTTTTTGTCGTGCAGAATCTGTGGAGTTTGGTTAGGTCCCATTTGTCTATTTTGGCTTTTGTTGCCAATGCTTTTGGTGTTTTGTTCATAAAGTCCTTGCCTACTCCTATGTCCTGGATAGTTTTGCCTAGATTTCCTTCTAGGGTTTTTATGGTGCCACGTCTTATGTTAAAGTCTTTAATCCTTCTGGAGTTAATTTTAGTGTAAGGTGTCAGGAAGGGGTCCAGTTTCTTCTTTCTGCACATGGCTAGCCAGTTTTCCCAACATCATTTGTTAAACAGGGAATCCTTTCCCCCTTGCTTGTTTTTGTCAGGTTTATCAAAGATTGTATAGTTGTATATATGTTGTGTTGCCTCCGGTGCCTCTGTTTTGTTCCATTGGTCTATATCTCTGTTTTGGTACCAGTACCATGCTGTTTTGATTACTGTAGCCTTGTAGTATAGTTTGAAATCTGGTAGTGTGATGCCCCCGCTGTGTTCTTTTTGCTTAGAATTGACTTGGCTATACGGGCTCTCTTTTGGTTCCACATGAAGTTCATGGTAGTTTTTTCCAGTTCTGTGAAGAAAGTCAATGGTAGCTTGATGGGGATAGTGTTGATTCTGTAAATTACTTTGGGCAGTATAGCCATTTTCACGATATTAATTCTTCCTAACCATGAACATGGAATGTTTCTCAATCTGTTTGTGTCCTCTCTGATTTCGTTGAGCAGTGGTTTGTAGTTCTCCTTGAAGAGGTCCCTTACGTTCCTTGTGAGTTGTATTCCAAGGTATTTTATTCTTTTTGTAGCAATTGTGAATGGCAGTTCGTTCTTGATTTGGCTTTCTTTAAGTCTGTTATTGGTGTAGACGAATGCTTGTGATTTTTGCACATTGATTTTATATCCTGAGATTTTGCTGAAGTTGCTTATCAGTTTCAGGAGTTTTTGGGCTGAGGCAATGGGGTCTTCTAGGTATACTATCATGTCGTCTGCAAATAGAGACATTTTGGCTTCCACCTTTCCTATTTGAATACACTTTATTTCTTTTTCTTGCCTGATTGCTCTGGCTAGAACACCCAGAACTATATTGAATAGGAGTGGTGAAAGAGGGCATCCTTGTCTAGTGCCAGATTTCAAAGGGAATGCTTCCAGTTTTTGCCCATTCAGTATGATATTGGCTGTTGGTTTGTCATAAATAGCTTTTATTACTTTGAGATACGTTCCATCGATACCGAGTGTATTAAGGGTTTTTAGCATAAAGGGCTGTTGAATTTTGTCAAATGCCTTCTCTGCGTCAATTGAGATAATCAAGTGGTTTTTGTTTTTGGTTCTGTTTATGTGGTGAATTACGTTGATAGACTTGCGTATGTTGAACCAGCCTTGCATCCCCGGGATGAATTCTACTTGATCATGGTGAATAAGTTTTTTGATTTGCTGTTGCATTCGGCTTGCCAATATTTTATTGAAGATTTTTGCATCTATGTTCATCATGGATATTGGCCTGAAGTTTTCTTTTCTTGTTGGGTCTCTGCCGGGTTTTGGTATCAGGATGATGTTGGTCTCGTAAAATGATTTGGGAAGTATTCCCTTTTTTTGGATTGTTTGAAATAGTTTTAGAAGGAATGGTACCAGCTCCTTTCTGTGTGTCTGGTAGAATTCGGCTGTGAACCCGTCTGGACCTGGGCTTTTTTTGTATGGTAGGCTCTTAATTGCCGCCTCGACTTCTGACCTTGTTATTGGTCTATTCATACTTTCAGCTTCCTCCTGGTTTAGGCTTGGGAGGACACAGGAGTCCAGAAATTTATCCATTTCTTCCAGGTTTACTAGTTTATGTGCATAGAGTTGTTTGTAATATTCTCTGATGATGGTTTGAATTTCTGTGGAATCTGTGGTGATTTCCCCTTTATCATTTTTTATTGCATCTATTTGGTTGTTCTCTCTTTTCTTTCTAATCAATCTTGCTAGTGGTCTGTCTATTTTGTTGATATTTTCAAAAAACCAGTTCTTGGAGTTATTGATTTTTTGAAGGGTTTTTCGTATCTCAATCTCCTTCAGTACAGTTCTGATCTTAGTTATTTCTTGTCTTCTGCTGGGTTTTGAGTTTTTTTGATCTTGCTCCTCTAGCTCTTTCAATTTTGATGATAGGGTGTCAATTTTGGATCTCTCCATTCTCCTCATATGGGCACTTATTGCTATATACTTTCCTCTAGAGACTGCTTTAAATGTGTCCCAGAGGTTCTGGCATGTTGTGTCTTCGTTCTCATTGGTTTCAAAGAACTTCTTTATTTCTGCCTTCATTTCATTGTTTACCCAGTCAACATTCAAGAGCAAGTTGTTCAGTTTCCATGAAGCTGTGTTGTTCTGGGTCGGTTTCTGTATTCTGAGTTCTAACTTGATTGCACTATGGTCTGAGAGGCTGTTTGTTATGATTTCAGTTGTTTTGCATTTGTTGAGCAGTGCTTTACTTCCAATTATGTGGTCAATTTTTGAGTAGGTGTGATGTGGTGCTGAGAAGAATGTATATTCTGTGGATTTGGGGTGGAGAGTTCTGTAAATGTCTATCAGGTTTGCTTGCTCCAGGTGTGAGTTCAAGCCCTGGATATCCTTGTTGATTTTCTGTCTGGTTGATCTGTCTAATATTGACAGTGGAGTGTTAAAGTCTCCCACTATTATTGTGTGGTAGTCTAAGTCTTTTTGTAAGTCATTAAGAACTCGCCTTATGTATCTGGGTGCTCCTGCATTGGGTCCATATATGTTTAGGATCGTTAGCTCTTCTTGTTTTATCGATCCTTTTACCAGTATGTAATGGCCTTCTTTGTCTCTTTTGATCTTTGTTGCTTTAAAGTCTACTTTATCAGAGATGAGAATTGCAACTCCTGCTTTTTTTTTTTGCTCTCCATTTGCTTGGTAAATCTTCCTCCATCCCTTTATTTTGAGCCTTTGTGTATCCTTGCATGTGAGATGGGTTTCCTGGATACAGCACACTGATGGGTTTTGGCTTTTTATCCAATTTGCCAGTCTGTGTCTTTTGATTGGTGCATTTAGTCCATTTACATTTAGGGTTAATATTGTTATGTGTGAATTTGATACTGCCATTTTGATGCTAAGTGGCTGTTTTGCCTGTTAGTTGTTGTAGAATCTTCATTATGTTGATGCTTTTTAACTTTTAGTGTGATTTTGGAATGGCTGGTACTGGTTGTTCCTTTCTATGTGTAGTGCCTCTTTTAGGAGCTCTTGTAAAGCTGGCCTGGTGGTGACAAAATCTCTGAGTACTTGCTTGTTCGCAAAGGATTTTATTTTTCCTTCACTTCTGAAGCTCAGTTTGGCTCGATATAAAATTCTGGGTTGAAAGTTCTTTTCTTTAAGAATGTTGAATATTGGCCCCCACTCTCTTCTGGCTTGTAGTGTTTCTGCTGAGAGATCTGCTGTGAGTCTGACAGGCTTCCCTTTGTGGGTAACTCGACCTTTCTCTCTGGCTGCCCTTAGTATTTTCTCCTTTATTTCAACCCTGTTGAATCTGACTATTATGTGCCTTGGGGTTGCTCTTCTTGCGGAATATCTTTGTGGTGTTCTCTGTATTTCCTGCATTTGAGTGTTGGCCTATCTTGCTAGGTGGGGGAAGTTTTCCTGGATGATGTCGTGAAGAGTATTTTCCAGCTTGGATTCATTCTCTTTGTCCCCTTCTGGTACACCTATCAAACGCAGATTAGGTCTTTTCACATAGTCCCACATTTCTTGGAGACTTTGTTCATTCCTTTTTGCGCTTTTTTCTCTAATCTTGGTTTCTTGTTTTATTTCATTGAGTTGGTCTTCGACTTCAGATATTCTTTCTTCTGCTTGGTCAATTCAGCTATTGAAACTTGTGCATGCTTCGCGAAGTTCTCGTATTGTGTTTTTCAGCTCCTTTAATTCATTCATATTCCTCTCTAAGGTATCCATTCTTGTTATCATTTCCTCATATCTTTTTTCAAGTTCCTTAGTTTTTTTGCATTGATTTATTACATGTTCTTTTAGCTCACAAAAGTTTCTCACTATCCACCTTCTGAAGTCTAATTCCATCATTTCATCACAGTCATTCTCCGTCCAGCTTTGCTCCCTTGCTGGTGAGGAGTTTTGGTCCTTTCTAGGAGGCGAGGTGTTCTGGTTTCAGGTGTTTTCCTCCTTTTTTCGCTGGTTTCTTCCCATCTTTGTGGGTTTATCCGCTTTTCGTCTGCATAGTTGCTTACTTTTCGATTGGGTCTCTGAGTGGACACCCAGATTGTTGATAATGAAGTATTTCTGTTACTTGGATTTCCTTCTACCAGCCTAGCCCCTTTGCTGTACGACTGCTGAGGTCCACTCCAGGCCCTGCTTGTCTGGGGTGCACCTCTAGCAGCTGTGGCACAGTGAGGGATGCTTCCCGTTTCTTTTTCTGCTATCTTTGTCCCAGGATGATGCCTGCCAAATGTCAGTCTTTTGGATATAGAGGGGTCAGGGAGCTGCTTGAGGAGACAGTCTGTACTTTTTTGGAGCGCAATTGCTGAGCTGTGAGCTCTGTTGTTCATTCAGGGCTGTTAGGCTGCTATGTTTGATTCTGCTTCAACAGAGCTCATTTAAAAAAAACGCTTTGTTTCTCAAATGCTCTGTGTTGGGGGGTTAGGGCTTTATTTTTCGATGTCCGATGAGGTGTCTTGCCCAGTTAGAAGGCAGACTACCCACTGTTTGGCTGCCGAGGGTCCGCCCTGCTGTTGTGTGATTCGCCCTGTTCCTGCAGGCTCTGCTGTGGTCTCCGCCACGCCCTGAGGCGGAGTCTCTTCATTGTAGTGTGTTGCCTCAGCAATGGCAGGCTGCATCAGCAGTGGGCGTGTATCTCAGTAGGGACAGATTGCCTCGGCAATGGCTGGCTGCATCAGCAGTGGGTGTGTATCTCGGTAGGGACAGGTTGCCTTGGCAACGGCTGGCTGCATCAGCAGTGGACGTGTATCTCAGATTGGGTGGGTAGCCTCGGTAGTGGTGGACGCCCCTCCCCCACAGAGCGTCTCGGACCATCTGCTTGGGATAGTTTGAAATCGCGGTTTTGTTCGTCCCACTGGGTGTCCCAAACGATCTGTCCCTGCAATCCCCTGGGCTGGCCTACTGTCCAAGTCTTGTTCAGTCTCAAGTCCAGCCCTCTCAAGTCTCAGGTTGCTGGTTCAACAGGGCACCCAGACAAGCGCGCCCTGTGAGGATTGCTGGGTAGGGCCGGCCACCACCGCCCTGGCTGCCGGCTTCGCCAGGCAGACCTACTGCCTGGCGTCCCATGTCTTTTTTATACTTGGGAGTTTCCCCGTTCTGTGGGCAACAAAGATCAGTCTGGAAATGCAGCTCCGACTCACCATTTGCGGATTCAACGAGAGCTCCAATCCTGGGTTGTTCTCACAGCACCATCTTGAGTCCTCTTGAGGGTTTTTTCACTTATTTTAGCTAAACTTGTCTTCTAAGAGTCTAGCACAATAAATGCAATCTCAAAATGTAGCTGTCGATGTTTGGCTGTCAGCCATTTAGTTATCCTGTACAACAACAGTAACAAAATTATAAATATTCAGAGGCCAAAAATTATGCACAAGTTACTAAGAAATTGAGCAAGCATGGCTGGTGGTTGCCCAGGGAACGTGTGTTGAATCCCACTTGCTTAAAATTTCCTTTTTTTATAGGATCTAACGAAGAGGGAATAAGCCTGTGGTCCAATAAAAATGGGAAATCAGAGCCATTAGAATCTGCATAAATCTGGCATCCCCAAAAGGCTGACTCTAGATATACATCCTCTAGAGTATGGAACATTTTCTACAAAAATAAAAAAAGAGCAAGGTAAGAAAATGTGTGTGTGGGGTGTGCCATTGGACTTTCCTCAAAATCTGCAACCAAGTGCCTACAAATGGGCACTTGGCTAGAATTTCTAATGCCTGTGTGATCAGATACAGACGACCACCACCGAGTCAAGGACTTAGTCTAAATCTTCTTCATGTAAATATAAAAAATATGCAAATTATCTATGTAATAACTTTCATATCAAGCCGTAGTATACTTATAAATTTTTAAGGCATCTCTTTTCTCTGTCTCTCTCAGACACACACACATGCATGCACACACTCTTACATGGAAATAAATCACCATTAGCAAAAATCAGTAGAAAAAGTGAATTTCAAAATCAAAATCAACAGCTCTACAAACATTGTGTTTTACAATTAGGAGATATAAAGTAAAAATACTTGATGTCATCAAGTAAACATTGGAGGGAATATGAATTTGAAATTCAATTAATGGTTTAAACAGCACACTATATATAGATGAATAGATAATAAATCTACAGGAGGATTGTTTTGTTGGATGACAAAGAAAGAAAAATATTTCAAGCATGCTAAGAGAAATAAAAAATGTAGTAAGTTGACTTATGGAAAAAGATGTTATATAAAGTCAAGAAAAGACACTATTTAAAGAGATACATATTAAGAATTGTTAAAAAAAAAAGAGCTCTCAATAAAATAGGTATCAGTGGAATGTATCTCCAAATAATAAAAGGTATTTATGACAAACTCACAGCCAATATCATACTAAATGGGCAAAAACTGGAAGCATTTCCTTTGAATACAGGCACAAGACAAGGATTCCCTCACTCACCTCTCCTATTCAACATAGTATTGGAAGTTCTGGCCGAGGCAATAAGGCAAGAGAAAGAAATAAAGCATATTCAAATAGGAAGAGAGAATGTCAAATTATCTCTTTTTGCAGATGGCATGATAGTATATTTAGAAAACCCCATCACCTCAGCCCCAAAACACCTTAAGATGATAAGCAACTTCAACAACTTCTCAGGATACAAAATCAATGCACAAAAGTCACAAGCATTTATTATATTCGCCAATAATAGAGAAACAAGAGGCATTAGTGAACTTCCACTCACAATTGCTACGAAGGGAATTAAAGACCTAGAAATACAACTTACCAGGACTATGTAGGACCTTTCAAGGAGAACGACGAACCATTGCTTAAGGAAATATGAAACGACACAAACATATGAAAAAACATTTGATACTCATGAATAGGACAAATCAATATTGTGAAAATGGTCATACTTCCCAAAGTAATTTACAGATTTAATGCTGTCCTCATTAAGCTACCACTGACTTTTTTCACAGCATCAGAAAAAAAATACTTTAAATTTCATACTGAATCAAAAAAGTACCTGTATAGTCAAGACAATCCTAAGCAAAAAGAACAAAGCTGGAGGCATCACACTACCTGACTTCAAGCAATACTACAAGGCTACAGTAACCAAAACAGCATGGTACTGGTACCAAAACAGTTATATAGACCAACAGAACTGAACAGAGGCCTAAGAAATAACACCACACATCTACAACCATCTAATCTTTTTCAAACTTGACAAAAACAAGCAATGGGGAAAGGATTCCCTGTTGAATAAACGGTGTAGGAAAAACTGGCTAGCCACATGTAGAAAACTGAAACTGGATCCCTTTATTACACTTCATACAAAAATTAACTTAGAATGGATTAAAGATTTTTATGTAAGACCTGAAGCCATAAAATCCCTAGAAGAAAACTTAGGCAACAGCATTTAGGACATAGACATGGATAAAAACTTCATAACGAAAACACCAAAAGCAATATCAACAAAATCCAAAACTGACAAATGGGATCTAATTAAACTAAAGAGCTTCTGCACAGCAAAGTTACCATCATCAGAATAAGCAGGCAACCTACAGAACGGAAGAAAATATTTACAATCTCTCCATCTGACAAAGGGCTAATATGCATAAACTACAAGGAACTTTAACAGATTTACTGGAAAAAAAACAAACAACCCCATTAGAAAGTGGTGAGGGATATGAACTGACACTTCTCTAAAGAATAAATGTTTGCAGCCAACAAACATGAAAAAAAAATCTCATCATCACTAGTTATTAGAGAAATGCAAATCAAAACCACAATGACATACCATCTCACACCAGTTGAAATAGTGATCATTAAAAAGTCAGGGAACAAGACTTTTTTCCCTGAAGAGGATGTAAAGAAATAGGAATGTTTTGCACTGTTGGTGTGAGTGTAAATTAGTTTACCCATTATGGAAGACAGTGTGGCAATTCCTCAAGGATATAGAACTAGAAATACCATTTGACCCAGCAATCCCATTACTGAGTATATATATACCCAAAGGATTATAAATCATTCTACTATAAAGATACATGCACATATATGTTTACTGAAGCACTATTCACAATAGCAAAGACTTGGAACCAACTCAAATGCCCATTGATGGTGGTCTAGATAAAGAAAATGTGGCACACATAAACAGTGGAATACTAAGCAGCCATAAAAATGATGAGTTCATGTCCTTTGCAGAGACATGGTTGAAGCTGGAGACCAACATTGTCAGCAAACTAACATAGGAAGACAAAACCAAATACCATATGTTCTCACTTATACATGGGAGTTGAACAATGAGAACATATTGTCATAGGGAGGGGAACATCACATACATGGTCCTGTCAGGGTTGGGGAATTAAAGGGAGTGATAGCATTAGAATAAATACCCAATGTAGATGAAGGGTTGATAGGTTCAGCAAACCATGGCACATGTATGCTTCTGTACATGTATCTTTGACCTTGAAGTATAATTTTAAAAAATATTCTTTGGTTCAGGAAACCCAACATATACCAGCCATGATTTAAAAGCATAATATAATCCACATCTAAACACACAGTAGTGAATTTTTTGAATATTAAAGACTGAGAGAAGTTCTTAATGACTCTTAACCTGCCAGAAAGCCCTTAATGGTTCTTATCCTGGTAGAAATGACAGGTTAAAATTGTCTTTCAAGACAGAAGTGGGAAAAAAGACATTTGCAAATGCTGGTAGTTTACCATTAAATTACTCCCCTTAGAACAATATCTAAAAGATGCCAAGGAAGAAGGAAAATGGTCAAGGACAATTTGTGATGCAAGGAATAGTGTACTAAAAAAAAAAAAAAAAGTGAACACGTGCATGACTGTGTGAGATTATGTTTTACAGATTACAATAGGAACTATGGTTTTTACATGCTCTCAAGAATAAGTAAAAATATGAGGTTTGTCCATTGTTGTACATTTCATTAATTTGAAAGGTTTAAAGTAAAAGCTAGTAAATTAGAAAGACATGGAAATTTCTTAACAGGTCTTCTGCTTTTATATTTCAATCAATCCAAATAAAGTTTTCAGGAATAGTATTATATTTTATTTTAGAAAAGACTCATAAACTCTTATAGGGGTAAGATAAGCATATATTTAATTTAGATTTTCATAAAAGATAGCCTATTTTTCCAGTTTCTGAACTTTGTAAAAGTTTGAGAAGATCATTAAATGTTATGAAAATATTTCTGTATTACAAAACTTTGCACTCAGAAATCCACAATTCAATCACCCAAAAACATTGTTTGGCATAATTTAGGAACAGTAATCTAAATTCCAAATAAAACTGACTAAAATAATTGTAAATACAAATGAACTAACAAACTTCAGGTTTGTGAATTTGAATTTTAACTATGATTATATATCAACAACCACATTTTCTAACAGATTCCATAGTGTGACATTCATTATACTTGCAAATAGTTACAAATGGCGTTAAGTGTCACAAAATTCTGGCAAAGAAAAAAATGGTAAATGCTAACTTAAAATCTTGACATAAATCTCTTTATGAAAAAGATGGTATAAATGTTTGCTTGTTTACAAAGATAGTCCTCTAGAATCATTTTAAGGACCCATAATCATTTCATTCTGATTAAGCACAGAGAATAATTAATGTATGTTCAGCTGCAAAACAAGTCAGAATACGTTTTATTTCATAATTATAAAAACCTTGCAATATTCAAAAATAAGGTTAAAGAATTAAAAGTTGTTACAGCTCTAGCTCTGTTCATTTCTTTTTTTTTTTTAATTTTTTATTGGATTTTAGGTTTTGGGGTACATGAGCAGAGCATGTAAGACAGTTGCGTAGGAACACACATGGCAGTGTGCTTTTCTTTCCTTCTCCCCTTCACCCACAGTTGGCATTTCTCCCCAGGCTATCCCTCCCCACCTCCCCCTCCCACTGGCCCTCCCCTTTTCCCCCCAATAGACCCCAGTGTTTAGTATTCCCTTTTCTGTGTCCATGTGTTCTCATTTTTCATCACCCGCCTATGAGTGAGAATATGCGGTGTTTCATTTTCTGTTCTTGTGTCAGTTTGCTGAGGATGACATTCTCCAGATTCATCCATGTCCCTACAAACGACACGAACTCATCATTTCTGTTCATTTCTTTAAAAAAGTTTATGAAGCATTTTGTAAGAATACCAATTTTATCCTTACCAAGCATTGCATTCTTATGAATTGTTTCAATTTTTATTTAAGAATTAAATAATTTATCTATTTATCAAGAAGTTTATCACCTATCGTGGCCCACAGAATATCAATACAGAGTTACAACACAGAGTAATTTTTATGTAAGATATGTCAAGGTTGCTGTTTAATCTTAAAGAAGGAGTATAACAAACTTGAAAGTATCAGGAAAAAAAGTTTACAGGCAGATATGTTTTAGTTACATTTTATTAGTGAAAGAAACCCTAAAATTAATCAAAATATCTGGTTTGATTTATTTATTGTTTTTGGGATCCCATGACAGTAGACCCATGGTTTTGTTAGAACGGTGGGTAAGGAAACAAAAGTTAATGTCTCTCCCAATTTGACATTGAATGATTGTTGTTACCCTTAGTATGTCTTTTCACAACCCATTTTCTACTTGACTTTTTAGTTTAAACTTGCTTTTTTCACACAAAGTTTTATTTTTGTATAAATGAACACCTTAAGGAGTTTAGTCAACAATGCTAAATGCTGTGATACTATCCCAGGATTCTACAGAGCTTCCTTTCTTGTAATCCAGTCCTCCAAAAGATAGCTACGCTTACAATTTGCATTTACATTCCTCACAAAAAATACTTCCCAAAACTACTGTGTTTATTTTCATATACTTTACAAGTTTTTTTATTTTCTTTTTCCAATGACCGATGCTGTGATCCTAGGTTTCAGACCCGTTCTCAGTACTACCCAATAAACATCAGACATTCTCTATCTGATGTGACCCCCTCATTGTTATGATCTCTGCTTCTCCTTTACCAGCACCTTTGTAGGTTCTTCTGTATTACATTCAATCCAAAGCTAACTCTTTGAAAAGACTGATTTAATTTTTATTTTATTCAACTTTTATTTTATATTCAGGGGGTACATGTGCATGTTTGTTACTCGGGTGTATTTCATAATGCTTAGATTTGTGGTATAATCTTGTCATCCAGGTATTAAACATAGTACCCAATATTTCTATTGTTGCCATCTTTATGCACATAAGTACCCAATGTTTAGATCCCACTTGTAAGTGAGAACATGTGGTATTTGGTTTTCTGTTCCTGTGTTAATTTGCTTAGGATAATGGCCTCCAGCTGCGTCCACATTGCTGCACAGGACACAATTTTGTTAGAAGACTAGTCATAGTGACTTCCTCTGCAATTTCTTTCCTCACTGACTAAATATATAAAAGTTTGTGATACTCTCTGTGCTTTATCTGTGTTGTAGGCAGACTGAGTATTTGATGCTTTAAGTTCCATTGTTGATATTTGTATTTCCTGAAGGTTGTGGCCAGCAGTTTTCTATGGGAACTAAAAAGTCAAAGCATAAACTTGTTAAAGCAGCCAAACCAGTTATATAAAATGTACCAATTTTAGTGTTGTCATAGCATTTTATTCTTGCATAATCTGCTTTGTTCCCCCATCCTTTCTATTTCCTGTCATCTAGAAGTTAAATCTAGGGTTAAACTTATTTTACAAAATAAATTATACATGATTTTGTATACTTCAGTTTGCATCACAACAGGGGTGAAGAATGCAAAGTTGCTTTGTTGCTAGTAAAACCAATTTCACTCATGTGGTTAAGTTGATGACAATCAGCTATCTCTATTATAGTTGAATATTTTTCCTTCCTAATTAGTTATTAATGGGAGGACAAAATTCAGTCATTCACATAAAATGTAATTGTCAGGATCTGAAAATTTTATGTGAAGACACATAAATCTCTGAAAAACTCTCATTACCAACTCTTTAAAAATCAAGGAAGAAAACACATTTAAAATTTAAGCAAAATCTTACATGTTTATATTCAATTACCTTTGCTAAAAATACCAATGAAATATGTCTTAGTATATAAGATAATTTAAAGCATCACTTAGATTATCTTACCAATATTTTTCAAGTCTAAATGGACAGAAATTGAGTAGTGTCCCCAAATTACAGATTTTCCTGAAACTTCACTATTTCTTTTTTATTGTTACACTGTCTAAAAACATATGCAGAAAACTTCAGAAGGCAGAGAAGAGGAAAATATTATCCTACAAAACAGTGTGTAGTTTGTCAAAGAAAGTACAATTGATGACTTTGTGAAAAAGTATAATGCTCACTAAGAATGAGAAAAGTATAACAACACACAATCAACTGAAGAAGACAAACTACAAACTAAAGATCATATTTAATTAAACCTGATAAAAATTTCTGCAAAAAGTTAATAATTTTAAAAGTAGAAACCATTATGTTAACTGACCAGAGAACAATATAGCAATTTTTAACATTTGGCTGTCCTTTAACATATTTAGACCCAGGGGAATTAATAAAGGAAATAAAGTTGGTTAGAGAATATATGCTTGGGAATGTTTATTATCTCTAACCCCTTCTTCTCTCTTTCTGTATTTCTTTTACTATTCTTTGTGACTGGGAGCCAGAGATAAATACATGAATTGGAACTAAAAGAAAGATTTCAATTGGGAGAAGACACATAAAGGTCATTGATACCTTCTTCAAGCTATCAGTTATGAATAACTAGATTTGCAGGGATACAAGTCTAACTCAGATGATCTCAAAGGTCCCCTTCAAGGTCTTTGATTCTATTATACAGACATAATTCCATGACAGAATAAGACAGGATATACAGTAAGAGACTGGAATTTGTGTTTCAACCTTACTTCTGACTGCTGTAATATCATGATCAAATCAGTTTGTCTGTGTTTTCATTGCTTAGTACTTGACATAATTTATAATAAAGGGCCCAGATTACAATGAACATACACACACAAATATATATATTTATTAAAATAAATATAGGTAATACTGTAGTAATAAATATACACATTTAAAATTGTCCTAGCTGTATTTATTTCAATTAATGTATAAATACATATATAAGTAAATTTTCTGTATATTAGTTATAGTTCTGTATGTAATATACCCATACAACATAGTTTATATTTGCTACATCTTTGTTTTACTTAAAATGTTTCCTGGATAATCCATTTTACAGATTGCAATGTGTTGAGATGAATCTACAGCAACTCTCTATTTATAGTACAGAATAAAAATCTGTGTTTCACCTGTATGAACTATATAGAATGTTCTTCACACTCAATTGAATGAACAATTGAGTATTTTTTTCTAGTGAATTTACATAATCAGAGAGCTCATGTCTGCTAATGTGACATCCGCAATAGATTTTAGAGAACTTATTCTGTTACAAGAGAATTTCAGTGATGAATGTAGCATATTTAAGTGACATTTTTCTCATCCTAATTAAGTGGGTACTTTATTTTTTAATTGAAATTCATAGAAAATATAACATTAAGTTTTTCCAAAAGCAAGATAATAAATGAGCATCAATGAGATAAAAGTGAATATTTTTATTAACCAAACCTTATTTTGTTTGAAACTTTATTTCAAAGACATAAGATACTAATAGTTCTCAAAAATTCTTCTTTGAGTTTATGTTATATTTCTACTTTCATAATACACAGAGCTTGCATTAGTCAGGGTTATTCAGAGAAAGAGACCATTAGAACCAGTAATTTATATTTTAAGAAACGCTTTTACTATAATATTTTTATTAATAAGTTATCGGAAACAAAAGTTCAGAAACCCATTCCATAGATTTTCAAGTTTGTAGTGTACAAATATGCCCAAATTAAATAAGACTGTAATTAAATTAACCTAGTTCTCAGTTCAAGAAACAGATTTACTCAATCTCAGCAAACCCTTTTGTCATTCTTCCTAAAGTTATAATTTAAATAAATTGCCTACATCTTATTTGAGAATTATGTCTAACTTAGTAGACACATCTAGATTAGATTAATCAGAGTTCCAGTGCCAAATATGGTTCTATTAAATTTGTATTACATATCAGATTGACATGTAAAAGGATAACTTAAAACAAACACCATTATATTGTCTATTCAGATCACTTACCCACTTTTTAATTGAATATTGTTTATTTGTTTCTGTTAAGTCACTGAGTTTGTTTTTTATTCTGGCTACTACTGCTTTGTCAGATAAATAGTTTGCAAATGTATTCTCCCACTTTGTAGGTTTTCTCTTCACTCTGTGGATTTGTTGTATTTTTCTGTGCAGATGCATTCTTGTTTTAGTCACATTTGCCTATTTTTGTTTCTGTTATCTATACTTTTCAAGTCTTATCCATAAGATCTTTGCTTAGACCAATGTTTTGAAGTATTTGCCCTATGCTTTTTTTCTAATAGTTTTATACTTTCAGGGTTTATATTTAAGTCTTTAATCCATTTCAGTTTTATTTTATACATGGTTAGATGTAGGGATTTAGTTTCACTTTTCTGCATATGGATATCCAGTTATCCCCACCATTTATTAAAAGGCTTGCCTTTTCCTACACTTGATTCTTTGGTGATGATTGAAAATGAGTTGGTAATGCATAGAGTTTTATTTGGGTTCTCTACTCTGCTCTATTGGTCTATATTTCTGTTTTTACACCAAGATCACACTAATTTGTTAATATATAGCTTTGTAGTATGTTTTAAGGTTTTGTTGTGTGATGCCTCCAGCTTCATTCATTTTTGCTCAGTATTGCTTTGGCTATTCTGTGTCTATTTTGGCTCCATAAAAATTTTAGGATTTTTTTTTGTCATCGCTATATTGTTGGAGATTGCATTGAATCTATAGACTGCTTTGAGAAGTGCAGTCATTGTAACAATATGAATTATACTAATCTATGAGCATGATGTCTTTTAGTTATTTGTGCCCTATTCAATTTTTTTCTTCATTGTTTTGTAGCTTTTCTAGTAGACATCTTTAACTTTCTTGCCAGGTATTTTCACTGTTTCCTTTCTCCTTCTCCTTGTTCTTCTTCTTCTTCCTCCTCCTCCTCCCTCCTCCTCCTCCCTCCTCCTCCTCCTCATCCTCCTCCCCCTCCTCCTCCTCCTCATCCTCCTCCCCCTCCTCCCCCTCCTCCCCCTCCTCCCCCTCCTCCTCCTCCTCCTCCGTCACCAGGTTGGAGTACAGTGGCGTGATCTCAGCTCACTGCAACCTCCGCCTCCTGGGTTCAAGTGAATCCCCTGCCTCAGCCTCCTAAGTAGTAAGTGCACACCACCACACCTAGATAATTGTTTTGTATTTTAGTAGACACAGGGTTTCGCCATGTTGACCAGGATAGTGTTGATCTCCTGACCTCATGATCCACTCGTCTCAGTCTCCCAGTGTGCTAGAATTACAGATGTAATTTTTTTTTTTTTACAAGACAGAAGTTTATTTCTCTCAGGTAAAGTTACAGAGGGAATAAGTCCAGGTGCTGTATGGTAAACCAAGGTGTCAGGGAGTCAGTGTCCTTCTCGCTTGTGCTTGGCTTCCATCTTGAACTTGCCTCATGGCCCAAATGGATGCTCCAGACCTAGTCACTATGTCCATCCTCGGCAACTCCAATTCCGTGACAGATGTGCTTCCGCTTCCGCCTCTGAGCCCTATGAGCAAGAGTTACACTACTTAGCCTCAGTGACGCCATTCTTCTGCGACTGCAGCCACAGCACCCAGCCAATATTATTTCATAGCTGTTTTAAATAAAATTAGTTTCTTGATTTTTTCTTCAGCTAGTTTACTGTTGGTGTATGGAAATGGTACGGATTTTGTATGTTGATTGTGTAGCCCACAGCTTTACTAAATTT
Organism: Callithrix jacchus; assembly: GCF_049354715.1. NCBI lineage: Eukaryota > Metazoa > Chordata > Mammalia > Primates > Cebidae > Callithrix > Callithrix jacchus. The sequence continues at coordinate 110,498,909 of NC_133503.1, read as the reverse complement.
GTTTAGTGGTTCTAAGAGTTTTTTTGTGGAGTCCTTAGATTTTACTATACATAAAATTGTGTCATCTGCAGAGAAGGAAAGTTTGATTTCTCTTTGCCAATTTGAATGACATTTATTCATTTACTTGCCTGATTGCTGTAGCTAGGACTTCCAATGCCATGTTGAATGAGTGGTGAAAAGATCTTATTCCACTTTTTAGAGAAAGGACATTCAGCATTTCCCACTTTGTTATGTTTAGATATGCTGCTTCTACACCTAATTTGTAGAGAGTTACATTCATGAAGACATGCTAAATTTATCAAAAACCTTTCTGCATGTATTGAGATGATCAGTCTTTTGTCCTTCATTCTTTTGTTGTGATGTATCACACTGATTGATTTGCATGTGTTGGATCATCTTTGCATTCCTGGGATAAATTCCACTGGATCATGGCATATTATCATCATAAATAGTTGTTGGATTCCATTTTCAAGTATCTTGTTGAGAATATTTGTATGCATGTTCATCAGGGATATTGGCCTATAATTTTTGTTTGTTTGTTTGTTTTTTCTTGGAGTATCCTTGTCTGGTTTTGGTATCAGGGTAATTCTGGACTTTAGAATGAGTTAGCAAAAAATCCTTTCTCTTTGACTTTTTGGAATAATTTGAGAACAATTAACGTTAGCTGTTATTTGTAGGCTTAGTAGAATTCAGAGATAAATAGTCCTTGGCTTTTCTTTGTTGGGAGAATTTTTATTACTGATTCAATCTCGTAACTTGTTATTGGTGTGTTTAGGTTTGCTATTTCTTCCTGAATTAACCTTGGAAGGTTGTATATGTCTAAGAATATATCCATTTTCTCTAGATTTTTCAATTTCAATGTTTTAGTGTGTACTTGTACATAATAGTCTCTAATGATTCTTTGTATTTCTATAGTATCGGAAGACACAGAAATGGCCAATCAGCATATGAGAAAGTGTTTCACTTAACTAATCATCAAGGAGATGCAAATCAAAACCTCAGTGAGTCATCATCTCTTCCAAGTCAGAATGCTATTTTCAAAAGACAAAAAATAACAAATGATGGTTAGAACACAGACAAAATGAAACTCTCATACAATGTTTGTGGGAATGTAAATTAGTATAGCTCTTGTCAAAAACAATATAAAAGTTGTCCAAAAAACTGAAAATAGAAATACCATACATGCTAGAAAATCCAATACTGTTTTTCTAAAGAAAAGGGGATCAGTATTTCAGAGGGATACCTGCACTCCTATATTCATTGCAACACTATTCCCAATAGTCAAGGTCTGGAATCAACCGAACTGTTCATTCAGTTTATCCATTCTTTATCCATTCATTTGTTCATTAACTAATGAATGGATAAAGAAAATGTTATGTATATATACACAGCAGTGTACGATAAAGTCATAAAAATGAAATTCTATCATTTTCAGTAAAGTGAATGGAACTAGAGATAATTATGTTCAGCAAAATAAGTCTGGCACAGAATGACAATTATCACATGCTTCAATGATATGTAGGAGATTAAAAAGGTTGATCTCATGAAGATAATGAAGACAGAGTAGTATGATATTTACTAGAGATTGAGAAGGGGTAGGAATGAAGAGAGTTTGGGTAATGGATTCAAACTTACAGTTAGAAGGAATAAACTCTGGTTTTCTATAGCAAAATAGGATGGCTATAGTTAATACCTAAAAGATTTTAAATGTTCCCAGTACGAAGTAATAAGAAATGCTCAAGTTGGCGAATATATTAAGTACCCTGATGTGACCATTGCACATTGCACACAAATATTAAAAACCAAATGTACCACACAAATGTGTACATTTTCTGTTACAATAAAAAGTAATAAAAATAATTATAGCAAAGTGTGACATTTAATTTCCACCTTTTTGGTATCATGGTTTTCTAAACATTTTTTTTAGTTTATTTCATTTAAACCTCACACGTTTACGTTTCACAACTTATAGATAGACAATTTAAGCTTGATTAAACAAAATATGTTGTTCATAGTTTCCAGTTTAAAGATTGTGAGAGTAGGATTTGACTAATGAAATTTGATGCTGCAACCTGGAGTAATAAATGTTAATCTATAATGCTGAGATATGACTTCTGTCTTTGATTTCTAGAATCTATGCTAAAGGAAGTGCAGCCAAAGAGACATAGTAATATGGTGGGTCTGGGGGTGGGGTTGAGGAGGTAAGCATTCCACAGATGTGTGTATTTCAGGACAGCATCCAGGATATAAATTCACTACCCACCTTTGTAATTGTACCACTGTAAAATGAGCTCCATAAAAGTATCTACAGTTAGAAGGTGCAACCCAAAGTGGTTGCAACCCTCTACTCAAAACTTCTTCAGAGAGCCCATAAAATATTTTTCTTTTAGTAACAATTTATGACCTGAGTTCATAGGCATAACAGCTATCTTCCCAACACTCCTTCCTTCTCTTTAATTGCTTTACTAATATTTTAAAGGGAATGTAGCATGAGTTGAATCCCACTCTTGAAAAGTAGTTTGAAAAAGCTCAGCCTTCTCAGCTTATCTCCGAATTATTATTTTAAATTTTAAATTGAAAAATTCCAGGTCGAAAACCTGTATTAACTTATTTTCCTGAACTCTTATCTTAGCTTTAAAAGAATCTACTACCTGGGCTAAACTCCTAGGTGGAAAAAATGTGCATATACGCATTAGCCTTTCAAAGTTACCAATACTAGAAAACAATTGATTTCAATAATACATGTATATTTTAAATTATGATGTTTTGTGAAAAATCATTAACTGAGACAGAGGAGTGAATCAAGTGCCTGCAATTTATTCTTCATATTATCATAAGTCTGTAAATTAATGATAATACCTGAAAATGGTGGGGTATGATGACACACTAGTACTATACCAACTGTCCTTCTGCAGAAACATTAATCTGAACATCTATGCGCACAGGTAATTATTTTCACAAGAGCTGAACAAACAAAGTGAGAGACCACAGTACTTGGTTATAGCACAATAATAAGAAAAGGTACATTGAAGAGGATAAAAATGACAGTTTTACATTACTCATGCCACCCCTCCCTCAATGTCAGGTGGCATAGCATAGAGAGAAATACCGTCTGATTAGAGGAAAGAGGAAGGAGAGCATAGACTTTGTCTTGGATCCTAACATCAGGCCCAATACAGTAAAACCCAGCACCAGAGGACTCCCAGGATTTGTGACTCCAGGCCACCACCCACAGACTGAATGTTCAGTTTTGCCTCAGTGCCAGGCAGAAAACTGTACCTCCCATGAGGCAATTTCTGGTTTGCATCACCATCAGGCAACTACAGTGGCCCTGGGCTTTGAAAAGCCCTTAGCAGCAGAGAGGCCTCCATGACTATGAGCTTTTAAAATGTCTAAATTCTATACTAGCTTCAATAGCCAAATGATTCCAGCCCAGAAGAATGCTGGCTGTTATAGTCCCTGGATTAGGGCACTACTCATTGCCACAACAGCCACAGAAGTCTTGGGCTCAGAGACCATGCCAGACAGCATGCTCAAATCACTGGATAGCCTTACCATAGAAGGGAATTCCCATACAAAGAGAGTCTTTGAGGATTGGAATGGATACCAACTTCTTCAAATATGCAGACATCAATACATTATCAAATGGATGAAAAACAATCAAGTAAACATGATTACCAAACAGAAAAATACAGATACTGGTAAATACACCTAAGAATAGAGATTCATAAACTATCTGACAAGAAGTTCAAAATTATTTTTAAATAAAGCCCAGTACAGTTCAAGAAAATATAGAAAAACAACTTAATAAAATGAGGAAAATAATATATTATCAGAAAAGTATTTTAATAGAGATATTAAAATAATAATAATGAAATTAAATAAAAATCCCAGAGCATAAACATAAAATATAAAAACATAAAATATTCAATAGAGAGCATTAGTGGCAGAACTAATCAAATAGAAGAAAAGATCTGTGAACTTCAAGACAGGCTATTTGAATGTACACAGTTTGAAGAAAAAATAATAAGGAATGTAAAAAACTTATGAAATTTGTGGTACAGCATTGAAGATGCAAATATTTAAATCAAAGTGATCAAGAAAAAAAAGAGTAGAAAATTAAAAAATATAATAGTTGAAACATTTCCCAAAATGGAGAAAAATATAAATATCCAGGTACAGTAAAGCCAAAAGCCTCTAATCAAATTCAATTTAAATAAGGCTACCTAAAGAGATATAATAAGCAAATTGTCAATGATCATAAACAGTGAAAGGGTACTAAAAGCAGGAACAGAAAAGTAAATAACACTTAAGGGGAGTTCCAATATACCTAGCAGCAGACTCCTCAGCAGAATCCTTTTAGGCTAGGAGAGAGTAAGAATGAAATATTAAAAGTGCTGAGAAAAAAAAAATCTACCAACCAAGAATCTTAAATTCCGCTAAACTGTCTTTCAGAAACAAAGGAAAGACAAAAACAAAAACAAAAAAACAAACAAAAAAAAAACACCTTTCCCAGACAAACAAAAGCTGAGCAAATTCATCACCATTAGATCAGACTTACAATAAATGCTTAAAAGATTTTTTTCATGTTATGAAAAGAATGCTAATGAGTAACGAAAAAATCTGAAATGTAAAACTCACTAGTATATATAAGTACATAGTGAAATTCAGAATACTCTAATACTGTTATGGTAGTGTGTTAGTCACATTCTTAGTATGAAGGGTAAATAGACAAAACTATGACAAATAATTTTAGCTACAATCGTGTCAGAAAAAATGCAATATAAAAATATCAAATTTTGACATTGCAAATTCAAACTTTGGAGGACAGGCTGTAGTAAATGTATAGAGTTGTTTTTTCTGTGTGTGATCAAACTTCAGTTGTTATCAGCTTAAAATTACCTATTATAACCAAAATATATTTTTCGAAGTTATTTTTTGTAAACCTTGTAACCACAACATAAAAAACTTTAGTAGAGCAGGGCATGGTGGCTCATATCTGTAATCTCAGCATTTGGGGAGGCTGAGGTAGGCAGTTCACTTGAGGTGAGGGGTCAAAGACCCACCTGGACAAAATAGTGAAACCTTGTCTCTACTAGAAATACAACAAAGTTAACCAAGCATGCTAGGGCATGCCTGTAATCCCAGCTACTCAGTAGGCTGAGGCAGGAGAACTACTTGAACCCTGGAGGCAGAGATTGCAGTGAGCCAAGATCACACTATGGCATTCCAGCCTAGGCAAAAGAGACTCGATCTCAAAAACCAAAACAAACAAACGAAATCTATAGTAGAAGCACAAAAAATAAAAAGCAAAAAGTCCAAACATAACACTAAAAAAAAATTATGTAATTACAAAGGAATTTAGAAAAAAAGGAGGGAACAAAGTATCTACAAAACAACTAGAAAACAATAAACAAAATGATAGTGGTAAGTCTGTACCTATCAATAATTATCTCGAATATAAATAAGTTAAATTCTCTAATCAATAAACCTATAGTGGCTGAATGGAGTGAAAAAAACAAAGATTCAACTATGTAATATTTCTAAAAGACTGACTTGTACACACACAGACTGAAAGTAAAAATATTATAAAATATATTTTATTTAAATTGTAACCAAAAGAGAGAGAGAGTAGCTATACTAATATTACATAAAATAGATATCAAATTGAAAACTGCAAAAAGAAACAGTCATCATATAACAATAAAGTGGTAAATTTAGCAAAATAATATAACAATAGTAAATATATATGTACCCAACATACATGATCATATCATCCAGACAGAAAATCAATGAAAGAACATCAAACTTAAAGACAGTGTGGCGATTCCTCAAGGCCTTAGAAATAGAAATTCCATTTGACCCAGCAATCCCATTACTGGGTATATATCCAAAAGACTATAAATCGTTCTACTATAAGGACACATGTACACAAATGTTCATTGCAGCACTGTTTACAATAGCAAAGACCTGGAATCAACCCAAATGCCCATTGATGATAGACTGGATTGGAAAAATGTGGCACATATACACCATGGAATATTATGCAGCAATCAGAAATGATGAGTTTGTGTCATTTGTAGGGACATGGGTGAATCTGGAGAACATCATCCTCAGCAAACTGACACAAGAACAGAAAATGAAACACCACATATTCTCACTCATAGGCGGGTGATGAAAAATGAGAACACATGGACACAGAAAGGGGAGTACTAAACACTGGGGTCTATTGGGGGGAAAAGGGGAGGGCCAGTGGGAGGGGGAGGTGGGGAGGGATAGCCTGGGGAGAAATGCCAAATGTGGGTGAAGGGGAGAAGCAAAGCAAAGCACACTGCCATGTGCGTACCTACGCAACTGTCTTGCATGCTCTGCTCATGTACCCCAAAACCTAAAATCCAATAAAAAATTAAAAAAAAAAAAACATTGTAAACCAAATGCACCTAACAGACATATACAGAGCATGCTATCCAACAACTGCAGAATACAAATTTTTCTCAAGTACACTGGTACATTCTTTAGGATAGATCATATGTTACATCACAAAACAAGTCTTAATGAATTTTAGAAGGTTGAAATTTTACTAAGATTGCTTGCCAACAATCTTACTGCTGAGTATATTTGAAAGAAACGAAATCAGTACATTGAAGAGATACCTGTACTTCCAGGTTTATTGCAGTACTATTAGTAATAGACAACTGAAATCTTACCTAGTATTAAACTAGAAATGAATAACTTAAGAAACTTCTGGAAACTTTCAAATGCATGGAAATTGAAAAATCCTGAACAACGAGGCCAATGACAAAGTTAAAAGTTAAATTTAAAAATATCTTTTTTTTTTTTTTTTAAACACCAAAAGCATTGGCAACAAAAGCCATAATAGACAAATGGGACCTAATGAAACTCCACAGCTTCTGCACGGCAAAAGAAACAGTCACTAGAGTGGATCGGCAACCAACAGAATGGGAAAAAATGTTTGCAGTTTACCCATCTGACAAAGGGCTGATATCCAGAATTTACAAAGAACTCAAACATATTTACAGGAATAAAACAAACAAGCCCATTCAAAAGTGGGCAAAGGATATGAACAGACACTTTACGAAAGAAGACATATATGAGGCCAACAATCATATGAAAAAATGCTCATCGTCACTGGTCATCAGAGAGATGCAAATCAAAACCACATTGAGATACCATCTCACGCCAGTTAGAATGGCAATCATTAAAAAATCTGGAGACAACAGATGCTGGAGAGGATGTGGAGAAAAAGGAAACTTTACACTGTTGGTTGGAGTGTAAATTAGTTCAACCATTGTGGAAGACAGTGTGGCGATTCCTCAAGGCCTTAGAAATAGAAATTCCATTTGACCCAGCAATCCCATTACTGGGTATATATCCAAAAGACTATAAATCGTTCTACTATAAGGACACATGTACACGAATGTTCATTGCACCACTGTTTACAATAGCAAAGACCTGGAATCAACCCAAATGCCCATCCATCGATGATAGACTGGATTGGGAAAATGTGGCACATATACACCATGGAATATTATGCAGCAACCAGAAATGATGAGTTCGTGTCGTTTGTAGGGACATGGACGAATCTGGAGAACATCATTCTCAGCAAACTGACACAAGAACAGAAAATGAAATACCGCATATTCTCACTCATAGGCGGGTGATGAAAAATGAGAACACATGGACACAGAGAGGGGAGTACTAAACACTGGGGTCTATTGGGGGGAAAAGGGGAGGGCCAGTGGGAGGGGGAGGTGGGGAGAGATAGCCTGGGGAGAAATGCCAAATGTGGGTGAAGGGGAGAAGGAAAGCAAAGCACAATGTCATGTGTGTACCTATGCAACTGTCTTGCATGCTCTGCTCATGTACCCAAAAACCTAAAATCCAATAAAAAATTAAAAAAATAAAAAATAAATAAAAATTTCTTAAGACAAATTAAAGTGTAAAAAAACAACATACCAAAACTCATGGAATGCAGCAAAAACAGTTAAAAGCAAAATTTATAGCAATAAATGTTCTATATTTTGAATATTTGGTCCCTTCAAAATTCAGACCTAAATATTATCCACAGTGTGGCAGCATTGTAAGGGATTCTTTAAGAAGTGATTGAGTCCTAAGTGGTCTACCCTCAAGAACGAATTAATCTATTTACGGATTAATGTACTGATGGGTTAATGAGTTAATGGGTCATCATGAAACTGGGGATGGTGACTTTATAAGAGAAAGAGAGACCTGAACTCTCATGCTTTCTCCCCTCTCTCTGTGATGCTCTACATAACCTCTGTATTCTGCAGATAGTCTCCATTAGAAAAAAGGCCTTCACCAGATGCACCCTCTTGACCTGGGATTTTCTAGCTTCCAAAACTGTAAGAAAAAAATAATTTTCTTTATAAATTATCCAGGTTCAAGATTTCTGTTATAATCAATAGAGAAAGACCAAGACCAAATGCCTACATCATAAAAGAAAAAAAATCATATAAACAAAGTCACAGTGTTCCTCAAGGAACTAGGAAAATGAGAGCAAACTAAACCCGCAATTGTCAGAAAAAATAAAGTAATAAAGATAGGAGCAGACATGAATAAAATTGGCGACTAGAATAATAATGCAAAAGAAATCAAGGAAACAAAGAGATGGTGTTTTGAAAAGACAAAACTGACAAACTTTTAACTATAGTAAGAATAAAAAGGGAAGAGTTATATAGGTAAATATCAGAAATAAAAAGGAGACTTTTTCATCTAATACCTCAGCCGTACAACAGATCTGAAGAGACTACAACAAGCAATTAAATACCAGAAAATTGAATAATCTAGGAGAAATTAATGATTTTATTGATACATAATGTACCCTGATTGAATTATGAAAAAATGAAGAATCTTAACAGACCAGTAATAAGACTTAATCAGTAATAAAAAAGTCTCCCATCAAGGAAAAATCCAGAATAAGATGGATTCATGGCTGAATTATATGAAATATTTAAAAGAGATATAATATAATTCTTTTTAAACTATATATATTTCAAAATTCTAAAGATAAGAAAATACTTCTAAACTCATAAGGTCAGCATTACCCTGGTACCAAAGCCAGACAACCACACTGCAAAACAAAATAAAATGAAACAAACCAGAAAACAAACAAACAAACCATTACAGGACAATATCCTAATGAATATGGAAGCAAAACTTCTTATACTAGCAAACAGAAATTAACAAAACATCAAAAAAAAAATCTTCTAGTAGTTTGATAGTTTCAGGTCCTTTAGTTAAATATTTAATCTATTTTTATTTCATTTTTATATATGAGAAGAAATAGGAGTCTAGTTTTATTTTTCTGCATATGGATGTTCAGTTTTTTTCAACGGTATTTATTGAACATACGTTCCTTTCCCCAGAATTTGTTTTTGGCACCTTTATCAAGAACAAGTTGACTGTAAATTCATGGATTTATCTGGGATCTCTATTGTGTTCCATTAGTCTGTATGTTTGTTTCACACCAGTACCAAGCTTTTTTGCTTAACATAGCTTTATAGTATAATTTGATATGTGGTAGTTTGATGCCTCAACATTGTTCCTTTTACTCTGTATGGGTTGGCTGTTATTAGTCTTTTGTTGATCCATGTAAATTTTAGGATCATTTTATCTATTTATATGAAAAATGTCATTGGTGTTTTGATAGCAATTACATTGAATCTGTAGATTGCTTTGATTAATATGAGCATTTTAATAATATTGATTCTATATATTGAAGAAACAGTCCTAGATATTGGTTTGGGCAAAACTTTCTTGACTAATACCTCAAAATTGCACACAAACAAGCAAAATTGGATGAATGAAATTGTATCAAGCTACAAAGCTTCTACACACCAAAGGAAAAAAAAAGACATGAAGGAAAAACTCACAGAATGAGAAGATATTTGCAAACAATCCGTCTGACAAGGGATTAAAAACTAGAATATATAAGAAACTCAAACAGCTCAGTAGGAAATAAAAATCATCTGATTAAAAATGGTCAAAAGATTTAAATAGACATTTTTCAAAATAAGAAATTGATATGTTCAACATGTATATGAGAAAATTGCAGCATCACTAATCATCAGAGAAACGCAAATCAAAACTGCAATGAGATACGCTCTCAGTTTATTTAAAATGGCTTTCATAAAAAAGAAAGGCAATAGCCAATGCTAGCAAGGATTTAACAAAAGGAGAACCCTTCCACATTTTTGGTAGAAATGTAAACTAGTACAACCAGCATGGAGAACACTATCAACATTATTTTACAAATGAAAAATAGAACTATCATATGAACAAGCAAACTTACTGCCAGGTATATCCCAAAGAAAGGAAGCCAGTATTTGAAGAGATTTCTGTACTTCCTTTTTTTTTTTTTAAGACGGGGTTTCACCATGTTGGTCAGGCTGGTCTTGAACTCCTGACCTCAGGTGATCTGCCCGCCTTGGCCTCCAAAGTACTTGGATTACAGGCGTGAGCCACTATGCCTGGCCGAGATCTCTGTGCTTCTATGTTTATTGCAGCACTATTCATAATAGCCAAGATATGGAATCAATCCAAGTGTTCATCAACACAATGAAGTACTACTAAGATGGAAGAGGAATAAGATCTTGTTGTCATTTACAATCACATGCATGGAACTGGAGGGAAGTAAAATAGTCCAGTTGTAGAAGGACAAATATCACATGCTCTCACTGATACATGGGAGCTAAAAAATAACCAAACAAAAAAATATGTAAAAACAGAAAGTAAAACTGAACTCATAAAAATGGAGACTAGAATGATGGATATCAGTCACTGGAATTGGTAGTGGGGAGGTGGAGATAATGAAAGGTTGGTTAATGAGTACAAAAATGCAGTTAGATAGAAGAAATGAGATCTCATGGTTGTTACCACAATAAAGCAAATATAGGTAATAATTTATTGTATATTTCAAAATAATTAAAAGAGAGGAATTGAAATGTTCCTAACACAAAGAAATAATAAATGCTTGAAGTAATATATATTGCCATTATCCTGATTTGATCATTATGTATTGTATGCTTCTATTAAAATATCAAATGTACCAAATACATATGTACAGCTATTATGTAACCATCATTATTAACAACAAACACTTAAAAACAAAAGAACATTTGCCATGATTAAGTGAGGGTCATCCCTGTGATGCAAGAAACATTCAACCTATGCAAATTAGTAAATATGATACACCATATTAATAGAATGAGAAACAAAATCATATGATCATTTTAATAGATGTAAAAAATAATTGACAAAATTCAACGTTCATTCAAAATAAAAATCTTTCAACAAATTAGGGTATAGAAGAACTATAACAACACAATAAAGACTATGTATAGCAGACTCAGCGCTAACATCATATTCAATGGGGAAAAATAAAAATCTCTTCGATTGAGATCTGGAAAATCACAAAGATCTCCATTCTCACGACTTCTATTCATCCTACTATTAAGGTCCTAGCGAGAACAATTAGGCAAGAGAAATAAATAAAAGGCATTCATATTGGAAAGGAAAATGTTAAACTGATCCTGGTTGCAATTTGATTTTACATAGAGAAAACCTAATGATTCTACCAAAAATACTATTGGAACTAGTTGTCATGTTCAGGAAAGTTGCAGACTTCAAAATCAACATACAGAAAACAATAGTATATATATAAACTAATAGTGAACTATGAAAAAGAAATCAAGATGACAATTCCCATTTATAATAATCTCAATATGAATAAAATATTTAGGAATATATTATCCAATGATATAAAAGATGTCCTTTCATATATATATGTATCTGAATATTATAAAAACATTGAGAAAAGAGATTGAAGAACATACAAATAAATAGAAAGATGTTTTGTGTTCATGAATAATGGTTTTCAGCTATTCATATTACTGCAAATTATCTATAGATTCAATGCAATCTTTATCAAAATATAGGTGATATTGTTCATAGAAACAGAAAAAAAAATAACGTTTGTGTGAAACCATAAAAGTTTCCTAATAAAACTACCTTGAGCAAAAGGGATAAAGCCGAATTCATCAGACTAATCAACTTTATAATGTATTAAATGCTGTATTAATCCAAACTGCATGGTACTTAGCATAAAAACAGACACATTGACCCATGGAACAGACCAAAGAAACAAGAAATAAGTCCATGTATTTACAGCCAATGTATTTTCAACAAGGTGCCAAAAGCACACAATTAGGAAAGGACAGTTTTTTCAACAAATGGCTCTAGGAACACTGGATATCCACATGCAGAAGAATGAAAATAGACCTTTGTATCCATCAAATACAAACATCAACTCAGAATGTCTTAAAGATTTAAATCTAAGTTCTGAAACTATGAGATCTCTAGAACAAAACATGAAGGAATAACTGGAAACCATTGATTGGGGCAATGATATTTTTATATCAAATTATATATACATAATTATCTATTACATATATTAATTATATATATACACAATTCTGTCATTTATATATGTATAAATGGGTTATTTATATATGTAATTTATATATATATACACCTATCTATAATATATATATAAACATGCATGTGTGATTACAATGTATCTGATATGAATAAATGGAACTTTCAAAACCACAAACTAGTCCAGCTTGCCTGTAAAACTTTTCTAAAGACTTTTTCTCTGCTGTTATTGTTCCTTGACTCTTAAAATTTTTATTATTTTATTACTGTTTGAAGAACAGTTTGCCATCTGCCATGTTTAGATATGGAAACTAATTGATAATGAATGAGCTGAAGTTCATAGGACAATTGAAAATGCCTTGAAGTCAGAGTCTTTGTGACAACCGATTATGCATATCTGTGACTGATTATGCTTGTTTATGTTCACATGTTGCTTCATCTAATAGTTGTAAAAAACACAGAATTTTGTTTTATAAGTTATAAAATAATTAAAAAGCTAAACATTTAAAAAAAAAACAATTCTTCTGAAGAAAGTTCAAAGTCTAAAATAAATTAGAGATGAGTGTTAAATCTGCTGCACCAGAATTGATTACCTGCATAGAAAATGATACTTAAAATCTTAAAAATATTCAGACACTGAAATGTGGAACTTAATTATTAACAGGAAATACACTCCTTCTTGCCTTCACCAGTATCTTGCATACTGACATATATTGTCTGTATTAAATTATGTCATTTGTTGATCTTTTTGAAACAAAATTAATTAGTACTAATGATGAGAATGTAAAAGATTATCCTCTGGTGTATTACTAACAATAATTCTCTGAGTGATATTATTCTGATGTAAATGTCTTTGCTCAATTGTAAGACAAACAATTCTTCATTCATTGTTGGTTGCATTAAGTAAATTTAATTAAATATTAATCTGATTAACTATTAATCTGATTCCAAAATTTAGAATTATCTAAACACTTGACGATCTTTTTTGACTTTCCTAAGATGCACATGTATTGTTATATCACATTTTCTTGCACACCGTATTTATTGTTTTTAGATGCAAGAATAAAGATAATCATCTACACACAGCACAGCTAAATAATTAAATGATTTTAATTATTTAAAAATCATTGACATGTAAATGAATAAAACTAAATGAAACTAAATCAAGAAGATTGTGGATATCATCATACGTTACCTTTGAAGCTCACTAAACTTCCTTTCATAAAATGTTATAATTGGCTTAATCCTACCAATTACTTACACTCACAAATAACTTATTCTCCTTGAAGCTCTCCATGATTCTTCAGTTCAAACACTCTTCTGTGACCACTGGAACTTTAGGCCTCTATTACATGAACTATTGAATCATGATTTGTTTAATGTGTGCGTTCATATTTTATCTCTGTTATAAGTTATAAGATTTTCTTAATATATGTATGAATCAAAAACTAGTTAATATCTCTATATGTCTACTTCTATTTTTTTATTAAAGTAAGATTAGCTAAAGTGAAATAACTGAGATCTTTCTCTTTATTATTCTGTCTTTATTCACCTTTCCCAATAATTGTAATAATTTTTCTATACTTTCCTAATTTAATTTTTTATGTGTTTGATTAGAACATTAAACCATTTCTCAAAGTAACTTATTGGCAAAGCAGCCAGAACTAGCAGGTTGGCTAGACAGGGTTGCCAAACAACCACTTATTTTGATTTAAGGTAGTCTCCACGCTACAATTTCTAAATTCAAATGATGCAATTCTGGGAACACAATAGCATTTGCCACCATTGACAATTTATTTTACCCAAAGGAAAGTAGCCACAACATAAACATATATTCCTTTTTGATGAAAACAAAAAAAGACTAAGATGTTTCAGCACCAAAAAGGCCAGGGCAACAATTGTCATACTTTTAAAAATTTCTAGGTCGTAAATGAATAACTTTTCTGTTAATGAGAACTTTATCTGAACTACAATTTTATTCCAAAGTACAACTTAATTAATAAAACACTAAAAGGCTCTTAGAAGTCATTTTAAAAGGTCAGTCTTATAAGATATAGGTGGAAATATATTAATACAGTTTTTTCTACTGGGAATATAATTTTTGGCATAATATATTTCATCAGACATTGTCTAGTACCTAATGAAAAATGCTAAATATTATTCAACAAATAGAAGAAGCCGATCAGGAAAAGAAGGCTTGAGATATAAAGCAGTTTTTATAATTTAAATAAACATCCATTTCTTCAAGTCTAGTAATGTATGTCTTTTCTTAAACTAATACTAAACTATCAGCCTAAGAATTCAGGATTTTTCAGGATCTCAAATGTACACTTTTGGCAATAGTAGCTTATTATTAGTTTATGAATTATAGTTGCTTTCTGTTTACTTCCTAAAAATATTTTTTCTATGGTGATGTTATTATTCAGACTAGAGTGAAGAGGCTCATTTTAGTTTTTTAAATCAAAAGCATGAGTGTGTCTCAGAGTCACTTTGGGAATATTTTAAAAATGGGTAATGATGGCATTACACTATATCTAAAGAATAAAAGTTTATGGGCAAGGCAAAGAGATCTTACCTTTAAATCTCTGAATTTGGATGGATTATTAGTGGGTTTAGATTCCACTAACAATTGGCAAATCAATGTTACCATTGGTAGCAAGTAGTTATAAATAGTGTTGTTTGTGAAGAAGCTGTCATTGGTAATCTGTAGGAATAATTTACATGTGAAAAATATGAAATCCCATAAATAATGGCTGGAATATTGTGGGAATGTGCTTCAGATCTTTCAGTTAGATAAAATCACAGATTATGCTTTCCTGATCAAAACATTAACAATGAAACAGAAAAATGGATAAGGAAAATGATGTATTGAACTGTGCCATAAATTCTGTTAGTCACTCATTAACATTATATCATTAAACAAAAATTCCAACAAGAGACCATTGGTTTTAAAGTTATTCTGATATGGTAATAGACTGATTTACTACAATATTCCTTTAAGTCATGTACTGACAAGTTTGGAGTTGTGTCCCCCCCAAATCTCATGTCTAATTGGAGGAGGGACCTGGTGCAAGATGACTGGATCATGGGGGCAGATTTCCCATTGCTGTTCTCATAATAATGAGTGAGTTCTCATGAGATCTGATGGTTTAAAAGTGTGTGGCAACTTTCCCTCTGCTTGCTTTGCTTTCTCTTTCTCTCTCTCCCTCTCTGTCTCTACTCCTGCCCCCACTATTGTAAGATTTACCTATTTTCCCTCCACATTTTGTAATGATTGTAAACTTCCTGAGGCTTCCTAGTCATGCTTACTCCTAAGTCTGGTGAACTGAGTAAATTAAATTTATTCATAAATTATTCAGTCTTATGTACTTCTTTATAAAAGTGTGAGAATGAACTAATACAGAATATTGGTACTTGGAGTGAGATATTGCTATACAAATACCTGAAAATGTGAAAGCAACTTTGAAACTGTATAGCAGGCAGATGTTGGAGCAGTTTTGTGGGCTCAGGATAAGATAGGAAGATATGAGCAATATTGAAACTTCCTAGAGAATTCTTGAATAGTTGTAACCAAAATGCTGACAGTGATATGGACAATGAAGTCCATGCTGAGGTGGTCTCAGATGAAGATTAGTAACTTATTGGGAACTGAAGCAATGGTCACTTTTGCTTTGCTTTACAAAAACAAAACAAAACAAAAACCTGGCACCTTTGTGTCGTTGCTCTAGAGATGTGTGGATTTTTGAACTTGAAGACATGATTAAATGTAACTAGTGGAAGAAATTTTTAAGGAGCAAGGCATTGAAAACTTGGTGGTCCTAAAAGCCTATGCTAATTTGCCTAAAGAAAGAGAAGGTCTGAAATTGGAACTTATAGTTAAAAGTGAAATAGAGTATAAGAGTTTGAGAGATTTGCAGGCTGGCTATGTGGTAGAAAAGAAAAACCAATTTTCTGGATAGAAATTCAAGCTGGCAGAAAACCACAAAATTAAATAAGAGCCTAATGTTAATAACTAAGACTATGGGAAAAATGCTTCAGAGACATTTGCAGCAGCCCCTCCCATCACAGGCCTGGAGGCATAGGAGGGAAAAATTATTATTTTTTCCCTACTGCTCTGTGCAGCCTTGGGATATAGTGTCCTGGGTTCCAGCAACTCCAACGTCAGCCATGACTAAAAGGAGCCAATGTACAACTCTGTCTGTTGCTTTAGAGGGTTCAAACCCCAAGCCTTCTCAACTGCCATGTGGTGTTGGGCTTGCAGGAGCACAGGGATCAAAAGTTGAGGTTTTCACCTAGATTTCAGAGGACGTATGAAATTTCAGATGTATGAAAATATCTGGATGTCCAGGCTGAAGTCTGCTGCTAGGGCAGAGCCCTCCTGAAGAACCTCTACAAAGGCAGTATAGAGGAAAAATGTGGGGTTGAAGCCACCACACAGAGAACCCACTGCCTAGTGGAGCTGTGAGAGGGGGGCAATTATCTTCCAAACCCCAGAGTGGTAGATCCAATTGTAGCTTGTACTGTGCACCTGGAAAGAATGTAGGCACTCAATACCAGCCTGAGAAAGTAGCTGCAGAGGCTGTACACTGCAGAGCCACAGAGATGGAGCTGCTTAAGGCCTAGAGAACCCACATCTTGCATCAGTGTACCCTCGATGTGAGACATGGAGTCTAAGAAGATTATTTTGGAGCTACTAAGATTTAATGCCTGTCCTTTTGTGTTTTTGATTGGCATAAGTTTAGTAGCCCCTCTCAATTTCTCCCATGTGGAATGAGATAATTTGTGCAATTTCTGTACCTCCATTGTATCTTAAAAGTTACTAACTTGCCAGGCACGGTGGCTCACATCTGTAATCCCAGCATTTTGGGAGGCCGAGGTGGCAGATCACAAGGTCAAGAGATCAAGACCATCCTGGCCAATATGGTGAAAACCTGTCTCTACTAAAAAATACAAAAATTATCTGGGCACGGTGGCACACACCTGTAGTCCCACCTACTCAGGAGGCTGAGTCAGGAGAATTGCTTGAACTCAGGAGGTGGAGATTGCAGTGAGCTGAGATTGCACCACTGCACTCCAGTCAGGCACTTGGCAGCAGAGCAAGACTGTCTCAAAAACAAAACAAAACAAAACAAAATGGTTACTAACTTTAAAAAAAAAATTATAGGCTTATAGGCAGAAAGTAATTACCTTGCCTTTCATGAGGCTTTGGACTGTGAAATTTTAAGTTAATGCTGAAATGAGTTAAGACAGGAGAACTCTTTGAGAAGGGATAATTGTATTTTGTCATGTGAGAAGGACATGAAGTTTGGGAGGCATGAGGGTCAGATTGACAGAATTTGAATTTGTGTTCACACTGAAATCTCATGTCGAGTTGGAGGTGGGGCCTGGTGGGAGGTGCTTGGATCATAGAGACAGATTTCTTTCTGGCTGTTCTCACGATACTGAGTGAGTTCTCATGAGATCTGATGGTTTAAAAGTCTGTGGCAATTCCCCCTTTACTCTCTCTCTCTTCTCCTGCCATGATGATAAGTTGTGCCTGCTACCCCTTAACCTTCCACCATGATTGTAAGTTGCCTGGGGCTTCTTATTCACGTTTCCTGTTAAGCCTGAAGAACTGTAAATAAATGGAAGCTCTTTTCTTCACAAATTACCCAGTCTCATGTAGTTATTTATGGCAGTGTGAAAAAAGATTTATAAATGTATCTAACAGTTACATGTCTCTGATTTAAAAGCTTATGACTCTATTCTATCAAATATCCTGCAGTTGGACTTCAAAAGAGTAGACCTCAGAGACACGCCAAGATGACCAAGAGGAGGCAACACCAGAGTGCAGTTCCCAGCGAATAAGATGCAGAGGGCTAGAGCACTTCACAATTCAAATGAGGTGCTGGATTCATTTCAGTGGGACTTGTAGGACACTGAAAATAGCCCAGGGAAGGTAAGCTCAAGCAGGGAGGGAGTAGTCCAGGAAGGGAGAACTGAGATAAGCCAGGGCACATCCCCACCTGGAACTTGTAGACAGCTCGGAGGGTTGAGGACTTCACACCCTCAGTGCTTCAATTCAGATCCTGTGCTTCCCTCATCCTTCCGGCAACCCATGGTCCATGAAAGCCCCACCAGGCTGAGAGGTGCTGTGTGTTTTAGATGCAAATTTGAGCAACAGTTCCTGCCTGATGCCACAAGTTGTCGGCACAGACCTGAGCAGAAGTTCAGACTAACTCCAGCAGGACAGAACTACCTGTCCCACAGAAAGAGGCAGAGTTGAAAGCAGGGAAACAGGCCATAAGGCCTGGCAGGCCCCTCCCACACAAAACACAAACTGAAGCCCATGTGCTACAGAGCTTGCCAAGGAATACAACAGTTTGATCCCAACTGGGAAGATCAAGCTCAGGGAAGAAAGGTGCCATTGGGAAAGCGGGGCTAATCTCACTTGCATAAACAAACTCCAGGGGAAGACCACCCACCCAGCAGCCTGACTGACTCTGAGGCAGCCCAGCAACACCTCTACAGGCCAAAAAAGATATAGCTCCAATCATGACAGAAAGTATAGCCACTCAGAGATTCCTTCCGAAATCACCAACTTCAAAGATCAAAGGAAGTTAAATCCATGAAGATAGGAAGAAACCAGCACAAAAAGGATAAAACCATCAAAGACCAGAATATGTCTTCTCCTCCCAGGGATCACAACTCCTCACCTTCAAGAGAACAAAACAAGACAGAGAATGAGTTTGACAAATTGACAGAAGCACACTTCAGAAGGTGGGTAATAACAAACTTCTCTGAGTTAAAAGACCATATTCCAATCCAATGTAAAGAAACTAAGAACCTTGAAAAAAGGTTAGATGAAATGCTACCTAGAATAACCAGGTTAGAGAAGAATATAAATGACTTGATGGAGCTGAAAAACACAGCACGAGAACTTTGTGAGGCATACACAAGTTTCAACAGCTGAATCAATCAAGCAGAAGAAAGGATATCAGAGATTGAAGATCAAATCAATAAAATAAAATGAGAAGGCAAGATTGGAGGAAAAAGAGTAAAAAGAAATGAACAAATCCTCCAAGAAATATGGGATTATGTGAAAAGACCTAATCTATGCTTGATTGGTATACCTGAATGTGACTGGGAGAATGAATCCAAGTTGGAAAATACTCTTTGGGATATTATCCAAGAGAACTTCCCCAACCTAACAAGGCAGGCCAACATTCAAATCCAGGAAAAACATATAACACCACAAAGATAC
The DNA here is from genome assembly GCF_049354715.1 of Callithrix jacchus. NCBI lineage: Eukaryota > Metazoa > Chordata > Mammalia > Primates > Cebidae > Callithrix > Callithrix jacchus. Next base: position 110,479,189 of record NC_133503.1, on the reverse strand, counting down.
TCCTCAAGAAGAGCAACCCCAAGGCACATAATCATGAGATTCGCCAGGGTTGAAATGAAGGAAAAAATCCTAAGGATAGCCAGAAAGAAAAGTCAAGTCACCCAAAAAGGAAAGCCCATCAGACTTACAGCTGATCTCTCAGCAGAAACCGTACAAGTAAGAAGGGAGCAGGGGCCAATATTCAACATTTGTAAAGAAAAGAACTTTCAACCTAGAATTTCATATCTGGCCAAATTAAACTTCATAAGTGAAGGAGAAATAAAATCCTTTATGTACAAGCAATTGCTGGGAGATTTTGTTTCTACAAGGCCTGTCTTACAAGAGCTCCTGAAGGAAGCACTAAACATGGAAAGGAACAACCAGTACAACTCACTGCAAAAACATACCAAATGGCAAAGAACAATGACACAATGAAGAAACTGCATTAACTAAAGGGAAAAACAACCAGCCAGTAACAAAATAACAGGATCAAATTTAAACATAACAATATCAACATTAAATGTAAATGGCCTATATGCCCCAATAAAAAGACAGAGACTGGCAAATTGGATAAAATTCAAGACCCATCGGTGTGCAGTATTCAGGAGATCCATCTCATGTACAAAGACTCACATAGACTCAAAATAAAGGGATGGAAGAATATTTACCAAGCAAATGGAGGGCAAAAAAAGCAGGGGTTGCAATCCTAGTCTCTGATAAAATGGACTTTAAGCCAACAAATATCAAAAGAGACAAAGAAGAGCATTACCTAAAGGTAAAATAATCAATGCAACAAGAAGAGTTAACTATTCTAAATATATATTCACTCAATGCAGGAGCACCCAGATACATAAAGCAAGTTCTTAACAACTTACAAAGAGACTTAGGCTCCCTCACAATAATAGTGGGAGACTTTAACCCTCCATTGACACTATTGGACAGATAAATGAGACAGGAAGTCATAAGGATATCCAGGACTTGAACCCAGATCTGGACCAAGCAAATCTAACAGACATTTACAGAACTCTCCACCCTAAATCCACAGAATACACATTATTCTTGGCACCACATCACACTTACTCTAAGACTGACCACCTAATTAGAAGTAAATCATTCCTTAGCAAATGCAAAAAAAATATGAATATTATGACAATCTCTCAGACCATAGCACTAACAAATTTGAACTCAGGATTAAGAAAAGCACTCAGAACTGCACAATCACATGGAAACTGAACAACTTGTTCCTGAATGACAAATGGATAAACAATGAAATGAAGGCAGAAATAAAAATTTTTTTTGATACAAATGAGAACAAAGACACAATGTATCAGAATCTCTGGGACACATTTACAGCAGTGTCTAGAGGCAAATTTATAGCAATAAATGCCCACGTGAGAAACAAGGAAAGATGTAAAATCGACACTCTATCATCAAAATTGAAAGAGCTAGAGGAGCAGGATCCACAAACCTCAAAAGGAAGCAGAAGACAAGAAATACCTAAGATCAGAGCAGAAGTCAAGGAGATAGAGACACAAGAAACCCTTCAAAAAAAAAATCCAGGAGCTAGATGTTTTAAAAGATCAACACAATAGACACACTGATAGCAGACTAATAAAAAAGAAAAGAGAGAAGAATCAAATAGGTGCAAGAAAAAAGATAAAGGGAGATCATCACCAATTCCTTGGAAATACAAACTACCATCAGAGATTGCTACAAACAGCTCTATGCACATAAACCAGTAAATCTGGAAAAAAAAAAAAAAGAATAAATTCCTGGACACTTCCCAATGCCCAAGACTAAGCCAGAAAGAAGTCAAAAAGCTGAATAGACAAATAATAAGGTCTGAAGTCGAGGCAGCAATTAAAACCCTACCAACCAAAAAAAAGTCCATGTCCATATAATTTCACAGCTAACTTCTACCAGAAATACAAAGAGGAGCTGGTACCATTCCTGTTGAAACTATTTCAGACAATACAAAAAGAGGGAATCCTTCCAAAATCATTTTATGAGGTCAAGATCATCCTGAAAGCAAAACTTGGTAGGGTAACAACTATAAACGAAACAACAGGCTAATATCCATGATGAACATTAATGCAAAAATCTTCAATGAAATACTGGGAAACTGAATCCAACAGCACATCAAAAAGCTTATCCACCACAATCAAGTCTGCTTCATCCCTGGGATGCAAGGCTGGGTTCCACATATACAATATATAAGCTTAATCCATTACATAAACATAACCAAAGACAAAAAACACATGATTATCTCAATGGATGCAGAGACAGCATTTGACAAAATTCAGCAGCCCTTTATGCTAAAAATTCTCAATAAACTAGGTATCAATGGAATGCATCTCCAAATAATAAAAGCTATTTTTGAAAAACCCACAGCCAATATTATACTGAATGGGCAAAAACTAGAAGCATTCCCTTTAAAATGCGCCACTAGACAAAAATGCCTTCTCTCACTACTCTCATTCAATATAGTATTGAAAGTTCTAGCCAAAGATTTATTTCTTTTCTAATAAAGGCAAGAAAAAGAAATAAAAGGCATTAAATTAAGAAGAGAAGTCAAATTATCCCAATTTGCAGATGACATGATCGTATATTTAGAAGACCCCATCATCTCAGTGCAAGACCTCCTTAAACTGAGAAGCAACTTTGGCAAAGTCTCAGGATACAAATTCAATGTGTAGAAATCACAAGCATATCTATACACAAACAAACAGAGTGTCAAATCATGAGTGAACTCCCATTTACAATTGCTACAAAGAGAATAAAATACCTAGGAATACAACTAACAAAGGATGTAAAAGATCTCTTCAAGGAGAAGTACAAACCACTAATCAAGCAAATAAGAGAGGACACAAACAGATGGAAAAACACTCCATACTCATGGTTAGGAAGAATCAATATTGTAAAAATGGTCATACTGTCCAAAGTAATTTGTAAATTCAATGTTATCCCCATCATGCTATCATTGCCATCTTCACAGAACTGTAAAAAATCACTTTAGGGGGAGGACTCAAGACGGCGCTGAGAGAACAACCCAGGATTGGAGCTCGCATTGTGTCCGCAGAAAGGTGAGTCTGAGCTGCATTTCCAGACTGATCTTTGTTGCCCACGGAACGGGGAAATTCCCAAGTGAAGAGGAGACGCGAGACGCCAGGCAGAACCTCCGCCTGGCAAAGCCGGCAGCCGGGGTGGCGGTGGCCGGCCTTACCCAGCACTCCCCACAGGGCGCGCTTGTCCGGGTGCCCTGTTGAACCAGCAACAGGAGACGTGAGAGGGCTGTACTTGAGACTGAGCTAGACTTGGACAGTGGGCCAGCCAGGGGATCAGAGGGACAGAGTGTTAGGGTTGGCCCAGCGGGACGAACAAAACCACAATTTCAAAAAAGCCCCGGGCAGATGGCCCTAGACGCTCTGAGGGGGTGGGGCGTCCACCATTACCGAGGCAACCCGCCCCAACTGAGATACACGCCCATTGCTGACTCAGCCAGCCGGTGCCGAGGCAACCTGTCCCTACTGAGATACACGCCCACTGCTGATGCACCCTGCAATTGCCAAGGCAACCCATCCCTACTGAGATACGCGCCCACTGCTGACACAGCCTGCCGTTGCTGAGGCAATGCTTCCCTACTAAGATACACGCCCATTGCTGATGCAGCCTGCCATTGCCAAGGCAACCCGCTACAACAGAGAGACTCCGCCGCAGGGTGTGGCGGAGACCACAGCAGAGCCTGCAGGAACAGGGTGAATCACACAACAGCAGGGCGGAGCCTCAGCAGCCAAACAGTGGCTAGTCTGCGTTCTAGCTGGGCAGGACCTCAACGGACCTGCCCAAAATAATAAAGCCCAAACCCTTCAACACAGAGCATTTGAGAAAAAAAAGGGTTTTTTAATGAGCTCTGTTGCTGCAGAATCAAACATAGCAGCCTAACAGCCCTGAATGAACAACAGAGCTCACAGCTCAGCAACTAAGCCCCTATAAAGTACAAACTGTCTCCTCAAGCAGCTCCCTGACCCCTCTATATCCAAAAGACAGACATTAGGCAGGCATCATCCTGGGACAAAGATAGCAGAAAAAGAAACTGGTAGCATCCCTCGCTGTGCCACAGCTGCTAGAGGTGCACCCCAGACAAGCAGGGTCTGGAGCGGACCTCAGCAGTCGTACAGCGAAGGGGCTAGACTGGTAGAAGGAAAACCAAGCAACAGAAATACTTCATCATCAACATTCAGGGTGTCCACTCAGAGACCCAATCGAAAAGTCAGCAACAACGCAGACGACCAGCGGACAAATCCGCAAAGATGGGAAGAAACCAGCGCAAAAAGGAGGAAAACACCCGAAATCAGAACACCTCGCCTCCCAGAAAGGACCAAAACTCCTCACCAGCAAGGGAACAAAGCTGGACGGAGAATGACTGTGACGAAATGACGGAATTAGACTTCAGAAGATGGATAATGAGAAACTTTTGTGAGCTAAAAGATCATGTATTAAATCAATGCAAAGAAACTAAGAACCTTGAAAAAAGATTTGAAAAAAGATTCGAGGAAATGATAACAAGAATGGATAACTTAGAGAGGAATATGAATGAATAAAAGGAGCTGAAAAACACAATACGAGAACTTCGCGAAGCAAACACAAGTTTCAATAGCCAAATTGACCAAGCAGAAGAAAGAATATCTGAAGTCGAAGACCAACTCAATGAAATAAAATGAGAAACCAAGATCAGAGAAAAAAGAAAAAAGGAATCAACAAAGTCTCCAAGAAATGTGGGACTATGTGAAAAGACCTAACCTACATTTGATAGGTGTACCAGAAGGGGACGAAGAGAATAAATCCAAGCTAGAAAATACTCTTCAGGACATCATCCAGGAAAATTTCCCCCACCTAGCAAGACAGGCGAACACTCAATTGCAGGAAATACAGAGAACACCACAAAGATATTCCGCAAGAAGAGCAACCCCAAGGCACATAATCGTCAGATTCAACAGGGTTGAAATAAAGGAGAGAATACTAAGGGCAGCCAGAGAGAAAGGTCAGGTCACCCACAAAGGGAAGCCCAACAGACTCACAGCAGATCTCTCGGCAGAAACACTACAAGCCAGAAGAGAGTGGGGGCCAATATTCAACATTCTTAAAGAAAAGAACTTTCAACCCAGAATTTCATATCCAGCCAAACTGAGCTTCAGAAGTGAAGGAAAAATAAAATCCTTTGTGAACAAGCAAGTACTCAGAGATTTTGTCACCACCAGGCCTGCTTTAGAAGAGCTCCTAAAAGAGGCACTACACATAGAAAGGATCAACCAGTACCAGCCATTCCAAAATCACACTGAATGCTAAAGAGCATCAACATAATGAAGAATCTACAACAACTAACAGGCGAAACAGCCACTTAGCATCAAAATGGCAGTATCAAATTCACACATAACAATATTAACCCTAAATGTAAATGGACTAAATGCACCAATCAAAAGACACAGACTGTCAAATTGGATAAAAATTCAAAACCCATCAGTGTGCTGTATCCAGGAAACCCATCTCACATGCAAGGATACACAAAGGCTCAAAATAAAGGGATGGAGGAAGATTTACCAAGCTAATGGAAAGCAAAAAAAAGCAGGAGTTGCAATTCTCATCTCTGATAAAAAAGACTTTAAAGAAACAAAGATCAAAACAGACAAAGAAGGCCATTACATAATGGTAAAAGGATCCATACAACAAGAAGAGCTAACGATCCCAAACATATATGGACACAATGCAGGAGCACCCAGATACATAAGGCAAGTTCTTAATGACTTACAAAAGGACTTAGACTCCCACACAATAATAGTGGGAGACTTTAACACTCCACTGTCAATACTAGACAGATCAACCAGACAGAAAATCAACAAGGATATCCAGGGCTTGAACTCAGACCTGGAGCAAGCAAACCTGGTGGACATGTACAAAACTCTCCACCCCAAATCCACAGAATACACATTCTTCTCAGCACCACATCACACCTACTCATAAAATTGACCACATAATTGGAAGTAAAGCACTGCTCAACAAATGCAAAACAACTGAAATCATAACAAACAGTCTCTCAGACCATAGTGAAATCAAGTTAGAACTCAGAATTCAGAAACCAACACAGAACCACACAGCTTCATGGAAACTGAACAACTGGCTCTTGAATGTTGACTGAGTACACCACGAAATGAAGGCAGAAGTAAAGAAGTTCTTCGAAACCAATGAGAACGAAGACACAACGTACCAGAACCTCTGGGACACATTTAAAGCAGTCTCTAGAGGAAAGTATATAGCAATAAGTGCCCATATGAGGACAATGGAGAGATCCAAAATTGACACCCTATCGTCAAAATTGAAAGAGCTAGAGGAGCAAGATCAAAAAAACTCAAAACCGAGCAGAAGACAAGAAATAGCTAAGATCAGAGCTGAGCTGAAGGAGACTGAGACACGAAAAACCCTCCAAAAAATCAATAAATCCAAGAGCTGGTTTTTTGAAAAGATCAACAAAATAGACAGACCACTAGCCAGATAGATTAAAAAGAAAAGAGAGAACAACCAAATAGATGCAATTAAAAAATGATAAAGGGGAAATCACCACAGATTCCACAGAAATTCAAACCATCATCAGAGAATATTACAAACAACTCTATGCGCATAAACTAGTAAACCTGGAAGAAATGGATAAATTCCTGGACTCCTGTGTCCTCCCAAGCCTAAACCAGGAGGAAGCTGAAACTATGAATAGACCAATAACAAGGTCAGAAGTCGAGACAGCAATTAAGAGCCTACCACACAAAAAAAGCCCAGGTCCAGATGAGTTCACAGCCGAATTCTACCAGACACACAAGGAGGAGCTGGTACCATTCCTTCTAAAACTATTTCAAACAATTCAAAAAGAGGGAATCCTTCCCAAATCATTTTATGAGACCAACATCATTCTGATACCAAAACCCGGCAGAGACCCAACGAGAAAAGAAAACTTCAGGCCAATATCCATGATGAACATAGATGCAAAAATCTTCAATAAAGTATTGGCAAGCCGATTGCAACAGCGAATCAAAAAACTTATTCATCATGATCAAGTAGGATTCATCCCAGGGATGCAAGGCTGGTTCAACATACGCAAGTCTATCAACGTAATTCACCACATAAACAGAACCAAACACAAAAACCACATGATTATCTCAATTGACGCAGAGAAGGCATTTGACAAAATTCAACAGCCCTTTATGCTAAAAACCCTCAATAAACTCGGTATCGATGGAACGTATCTCAAAGTAATAAAAGCTATTTATGACAAACCAACAGCCAATATCATACTGAATGGGCAAAAACTGGAAGCATTCCCTTTGAAATCTGGCACTACTCAAGGATGCCCTCTCTCACCACTCCTATTCAATATAGTACTGGAAGTTCTAGCCAGAGCAATCAGGCAAGAAAAAGAAATAAAGTGTATTCAAATAGGAAAGGTGGAAGCAAAATTGTCTCTATTTGCAGACGACATGATAGTATACCTAGAAGACCCCATTGCCTCTGCCCAAAAACTCCTGAAACTGATAAGCAACTTCAGCAAAGTCTCAGGATATAAAATCAATGTGCAAAAATCACAAGCATTCGTCTAAACCAATAACAGACTGAATGAGAGCCAAATCAAGAGCGACCTGCCATTCACAATTGCTACAAAAAGAATAAAATACCTTGGAATACAACTCACAAGGAACGTAAGAGACCTCTTCAAGGAGAACTACAAACCACTGCTCAACGAAATCAGAGAGGACACAAACAGATGGAGAAACATTCCATGTTCATGGTTAGGAAGAATTAATATCGTGAAAATGGCTATACTCCCCAAAGTAATTTACAGAATCAACGCTATCCCCATCAAGCTACCATCGACTTTCTTCACAGAACTGGAAAAAACCACCATGAACTTCATATGGAACCAAAAGAGAGCCCGCATAACCAAGTCAATTCCAAGCAAAAAGAACACAGCGGGGGGCATCACACTACCGGATTTCAAACTATACTACAAGGCTACAGTAATCAAAACAGCATGGTACTGGTACCAAAACAGAGATATAAACCAATGGAACAAAACAGAGGCACCGGAGGCAACACAACGTATATACAACTATACAATCTTTGATAAACCTGACAAAAACAAGCAATGGGGAAAAGATTCCATGTTTAACAAATGGTGTTGGGAAAACTGGCTAGCCATGTGCAGAAAGCAGAAACTGGACCCCTTCCTGACACCTTACACTAAAATTAACTCCAGATGGATTAAAGACTTAAACATAAGACCTGGCACCTTAAAAACCGTAGAAGGAAATCTAGGCAAAACTGTCCGGGACATAGGAGTAGGCAAGGACTTCATGAACAAAACACCAAAAGCATTGGCAACAAAAGCCAAAATAGACAAATGGGACCTAATGAAACTCCACAGCTTCTGCACGGCAAAAGAAACAGTCACTAGAGTGGATCAGCAACCAACAGAATGGGAAAAAATTTTCGCAGTCCACCCATCTGACAAAGGGCTGATATCCAGAATTTACAAAGATCTCAAACAGATTTACAGGAAAAAAACAAACAAGCCCATTCAAAAGTGGGCAAAGGATATGAACAGATACTTTACGAAAGAAGACATATATGAGGCCAACAATCATATGAAATAATGCTCATTGTCACTGGTCATCATAGAGATGCAAATCAAAACCACATTGAGATACCATCTCATGCCAGTTAGAATGGCGATCATTAAAAAATCTGGAGACAACAGATGCTGGAGAGGATGTGGAGAAAAAGGAACACTTTTACACTGTTGGTGGGAGTGTAAATTAGTTCCACCATTGTGGAAGACAGTGTGGCGATTTCTCAAGGCCTTAGAAATAGAAATTCCATTTGACCCAGCAATCCCATTGCTGGGTTTATATCCAAAAGTCTGTAAATCGTTCTACTATAAGGACACATGTACACGAATGTTCATCGCAGCACTGTTTACAATAGCAAAGACCTGGAATCAACCCAAATGCCCACTGATAATAGAGTGGATTTGAAAAATGTGGCACATATACACCATGGAATATTATGCAGCAATCAGAAATGATGAGTTTGTGTCGTTTGTAGGGACATGGATGAATCTGGAGAACATCATCCTCAGCAAACTGACACAAGAACAGAAAATGAAACACCGCATATTCTCACTCATAGGTGGGTGATGAAAAATGAGAACACATGGACACAGAAAGGGGAGTACTAAACACTGGGGTCTATTCGGGGGAAAAGGGGAGGGCCAGTGGGAGGTGGCAGTCGGGAGGGATAGCCTGGGGAGAAATGCCAAATGTGGGTGAAGGGGAGAAAAAAAGCAAAGCACACTGCCATGTGTGTACCTACGCAACTGTCTTGCATGCTCTGCTCATGTACCCCAAAACCTAAAATCCAATAAAAATTAAAAAAAAAATCACTTTAATCTTCATATGGAACAAAAGAGAGCCTACATAGCCAAAACAATCCTAAGCAAAAAGAACACTGGAGGCTTCACACTACCTGACTTTAAACTATACAAGTCTACAGTAATCAAAACAGCATGGTACTGGTACCAAAACAGAGACATAGACCAATGGAACAGAACAGAGGCTTCAGAAACAATGCCACACATCTACAACCGTTGATCTTTAACAAACCTGATAAAAACAAGCAACGGGGAAAGAATTCCCTGTTTAATAAATGCTGTTGGGAAAACTGGCTAGCCATATGCAGGAAGCTAGAACTGGATCTCTTCCTTACACTTTATAAAAAAATTAACTCTAGATGGATTAAAGATTTAAACATAAGAACTAACACCATAAAAACCGTTGAAGAAAACCCATGCAACACCATTCAGGACAAAGACATAGGCAAGGACTTCATTACTGAAATACCAAAAGCAATGGAAATGAAAGCAAAAATAGATAAATTGGTCTACTTAAATTTAAGAGCTTCTTCACAGCAAAAGAAGCAATCATTAGAATGAACCATCAACCAACAGAATGGGAAAAACTGTTTGCAATCTACCCGTGAGACAAAGGGATAATATCCAGAATCTTTAAAGAACAGAAACAGATTTACAAGAAGAAGAAAAAAAAAAAAACACTCAAAACTGGTCAAAGGATATGAACAGACAATTTAAAAAAAAGACATTTATGAGGCCAAAAAACATATAAAAAAATGCTCATCATCATTGGTCATTAGAGAAATGCAAATCAAAACCACATTGAGATACAATATCATGCCAGTTATAATGGAAATCATTAAATGATCTGGAGACAACAGATGCTGGAGAGGATGTGGAGAAAAAGGAATAGTTTTACACTGTTGGTGGGAGTGTAAATTAGTTCAACCATTATGGAAGACAGTGTGGTGATTTTCAAGGATCTAGAAATAGAAATTCCATTTGACACAGCAATCCCACTGCTGGATATATACCCAAAGGATTATAAGTAGTTCCATTATAAAGACACATGCACATGTATGTTCGTTGCAGCACTGTTTATGATAGCAAAGACCTGGAATCAACCCAAATGCCCATCACCGATAGACTGGACAAATAAATGTTGCACATATACAACATGGATACTATGCAGCCATAAAAATTATGAGTTCATGTCCTTTGTAGAGACATGGATGAATCTAGAAGCCATCATTCTCAGGAAACTGACACAGTACAAAAATCCAACCAAACACCACATGTTTTCACTCATAGAAGGGTGATTAAAAATGAGAACACATTTAAGGAAACAATACTCACTTGGTTAGGTTGGTGGGGGCAGGGGAGGTGAGGTGATGGCAGGGGAGGGACAGCAGGAGAGTGGTGGGGAGGATGTGGAGGTATAACACCAGGAGAAATGCCTGATGTAGGAGACGTTGGGAGGGGGGAATGGAGACAGCAAACCACCATGGCATCTATGTACCTATGCAACAATCCTGTAGAATGCAGGATGTGCACATGTACCCCAAAGCCCAAAGAAAAAAAAACGGTAGATCTCAAGTAGAAGTCATGATGTACTATTGTTAAAATTATGTGTCCCTCCAAGAAAAAAATAAAGAGTCTAGAAGTCATAAAATGAGTTACTATTCTCAGCTTAATCTAATCATTAAGAAATAAATGGTAGGAAGTTGAATTTGATAAATTTCTAGAGCAAAAAGTGGAATTTGAAGTCTTGGAGACTGTAAATGCCAAAGAAAGGGTGTCATATTTAGGTATATATGTTTCTTTTTTTTAATTATTGCATTTTAGGTTTTAGGGTACATGTGCAGAACATGCAAGAGAGTTGCATAGGTACACACATGGCAGTGTGTTTTGCTGCCTTCCTCCCCTTCACACACATTTGGCATTTCTCCCCAGGCTATCCCTCCCCACCTCCCCCTCTCACTGGCCCTCCCCTATTCTCCCCAATAGACCCCAGTGTGTAGTACTCCCTTCCCTGTGTTCATGTGTTCTCATTTTTCATCACCCGCCTGTGAGTGAGAATATGCGGTATTTCATTTTCTGTTCTTGTGTCAGTTTGCTGAGAATGGTGTTCCCCATTGTGTCCTCACAAAGGACACAAACTCATCATTTTTGATTGCTGCATAATATTCCATGGTGTATATGTGCCACATTTTCCCAGTCCAGTCTATCATCGATGGGCATTTGGGTAGGTTCCAGGTCTTTGCTATTGTAAACAGTGCTGCAATGAACATTCGTGTGCATGTGTCCTTATAGTAGAACGATTTATAGTCCTTTGCATATATACCCAGTAAAGGGATTGCTGGGTCAAATGGAATTTCTATTTCTAAGGCCTTGAGGAATGGCCACACTGTCTTCCACAATGGTGGAACTAATTTACGCTCCCACGAACAGTGTAAAAGTGTTCCTATTTCTCCACATCCTCTTTAGCATCTGTTGTCTCCAGATTTTTTAATGATCACCATTCTAATAACTAGCATGAGATGGTATCTCAATGTGGATTTGATTTGCATCTCTCTAATGACCAGTGATGATGAGCATTTTTTCATATGTTTTTTGGCCTCATGTTTGTCTTTTTTTGTAAAGTGTCTGTTCATATCCTTTGCCCATTTTTGAATGGGCTTGTTTTTTTCCTGTAAATCTGTTTGAGTTCTTTGTAAATTCTGGATATCAGCCCTTTGTCAGATGGGTAAACTGCAAAAATTTTTTCCCATTCTGTTGGTTGCCGATTCACTCTAGTGACTGTTTCTTTTGCCATGCAGAAGCTGTGGAGTTTGATTAGGTCCCATTTGTCTATTTTGGCTTTTTTTGCCAATGCTTTTGGTGTTTTGGTCATGAAGTTTTTGCCTACTCCTATGTCCTGAATGGTTTTGCCTAGATTTTCATCTAGGGTTTTTATGGTGCCAGGTCTTATGTTTAAGTCTTTAATTTATCTGGAGTTAATTTTAGTGTAAGGTGTCAGGAAGGGGTCCAGTTTCTGCTTTCTGCACATGGCTAGCCAGTTTTCCCAACACCATTTATTAAACAGGGAGTCCTTTTTCCATTGCTTGTTTTTGTCAGGTTTATCATACACCTAGATTTGAGAGAAACATATAAGCAAAATATACCTCTAAGAATAACACAAAAGATTTTGGAAACCTATGATTGTTCTCCTGCATATTTTCAACCAAAAAAAATTCTTGAAGTCAGAAATGATCTTAAATTAAGGGCATTTTTAGTAGGATGTTGCCTCAGAGCAAAGTTCAGATCATGTATCTAGTGATAATCTCCACCAAAAAACTCTTTAAAATAATTTTTAAAATGTGTAACAATAAACTATTCAAAAAGAAAGCCAGAAAACAATTCTACTTTTAATAACATCAAAAAATAAAAATAAATACCTAGGAATAAATTTAATCAAAAAAATTAAAATTCTGACATGCAAGACATATATGAATGAAAAAATGTCTTTTGTTTCTGAATTGAAATAATTAATGTGGTTAAAAATGTTTGTACCACCCAAAGTGATCTACACATTCGATGCAATCCTTATCAATATTCCATTGACATTTTTTCTAAGAATAGAAAGACAATTTTAAAATTCAAAGGCAACTACCATGATCCCAAACAGCCAAAGCAATGTTAAGAAAGAGGAACAAAGCTGGATGCATTGCACTACCTGATTTCAAAATAAACTTCAAAGTTAAAGAAACCTTAACAGCCTGCTGCTGGCATAAAAATTGACACATAGAATAATGGAACAGGCTAGAGAACTAGAAATAAATACATGCATTTATGGTCAATTGATCTTCAACAAAGTTTCCAAGGTCATAAATGGTTGGAAGAACAATCTCTTTAATACATAATGCTGGGAGCAGTGGATATCCATAAGCAGAGGAAGGAAATTGGACACATTGGCACACACTATTCAAAAATAAACTCAAAATAGATAAAAGATGTAAATGTAAGGCCTATTAAAAAAATTTAAAAAGCTCCACAACACTGGCTTGGGCAATGATTTCATGGCTATGACACCAAAACTAGAGGCAAAAATAAAGAAGTGAGGCTACATCAAACTAAAAAACAACCGAGATGTGGTGTCAACCTAATGTTTGGCTGATGAATGGATTTAAAAAATGTGGTAGGCTGTGTGTGCTTCCATGTGTGTGTGTATGTGTGTAGAACATAATAGAATGTTATAACACCATTATGCTAAGTGAAATAAGCTAGGCACAGGAAAAACAATACTACAGGATTTCACCTATATGTGGAATCTACAAAAGTTGAACTCAAGGAATCAGAGTAGAATGGTGGTTACCTGTGGCTGGAGGTGGGGTGAGGAAGGGGAAGATATGGGTTAAAGAGTACATAGTTACAGTTAGACAGGATGAATACATTCTGGGGATCTATTTATAGTGTGGCCATGGCTTTTAAGCCCAGAACACCCTAGAAACAATAATAATTTATTGGATGTTTTTAATATTTAATTTATGTCTCCTATATCCTTATATGTTTTTTGGCTCTTGTTCATTATTTTATGCTCAGAAAATGGAATAAAAGAGAAAGTCCATGGTAAATGAAAGAAAAGATAAAAGCAAGGGGAAACCAGTCTTCTGCTTGCAGTTATGATGGAGTTTCTTGTGTCAACTCACCTCTTCACTGAAAACAAATCTGGAAGGCTGGATAATATAGGAATGACCTATAAATGAAAGCAATGATGTGTCTCTAGTAAACTAGGAGTTTAAAAGTTAAGACCTCAGGGGAAAGAAAACCTCAGAAAAGCGAGCCAATTTCCATTGCAAGATTTTTGTCAGTTAATGGTCCAGTGCCAGAGGCTAAGGACCCAAATAAGAAACCATGATTGAGATGCAGAAAGGCCTTCTGTGCTATGGCTTGCTTGAGTCACAAAACAGACTTCAATGCTTTCAGAGCTTAAATAGAGGGCCCAATATTACAGGAATAGAAAGCACAGAGAAATGAGGCAAACTCTCTGCTTTTACATAGAAAAATGAACCAGATTCATAAAACCATGTATGTCAAGGATGAAATAAAATAAACAGAAAGCCACTGAAATTTAAATAAGAGGTGTTGGAACTCTTTTTTTTTCTTTTCTTTTCTTTTCTTTTTTTTTTAATTGCATTTTGGGTTTTGGGGTGCATGTGCAGAACGTGCCAGACATTTGCATAGGTACACACATGGCAGTGTGTTTTGCTGCCTTCCTCCCCTTCACACACATTTGGCATTTCTCCCCAGGCTATCCCTCTCCAGCTCCCCGCCCCACCGCTGTCCCTCCTCTCTTCCCCCCAATAGACCCCTGTGTTTGGTCCTCCCTTCCCTGTGTCCATGTGTTCTCATTTTTCATCACCCACCTATGAGTGAGAATATGCGGTATTTCATTTTCTGTTCTTGTGTCAGTTTGCTGAGAATAATGTTCTCCATATTCATCTATGTCCCTACAAATGACACAAACAGTTTTGTAATCTAATATCCATTCCTGAGGAGGATGGAACCTGGAAAAGCCAAGAGTATTCAACTGAAATTCATGAACCTAACTTGAACATCAAGGCTTAGGAGACAAACCACAGGCCTTAGAGACATAGGTAAATAAGAAGCCCTATTTGACTGCATACCTAATTGATGCTTTTATGCAAACTTAATTTGTTTATTTTAAAGCAATTAGCATAACATACACAATTTTTTGCATTATTCCAAAAAAGAATTCAGAATTATTAACATTTTTATAGAAAAAATTATTAAAATATTCAAATAGTACTATTTACATAGCCTTAAGCAGATTGGCATGTTATTTGGGTGCTAACATGTATGTTATTTAAAAACTAACCAGTTATTAACTATGAAAAATCACTTTTAGTTATTTATCAGGTAAAATTGAAAAACAACTGCTTTGTTTCCAGTTTTGATCAGTGTTATTATACTTCTACGTAAGCAACTAACTGTTTCAGAATAAATGTGTGAAGTTTTTTGACAGGTAACAGAGAAAAACAACAGTGAGAGCCACAACCTGGCTGATTACTATCTGCTTGTCCTTACTGTTGCAAGGAGCTGTCAGCCTTGCAAAGAGAACACCAAGGCTTTGGTGTTCTCTTGGTAAACATAAGGCATTTCACAGAAGGTCATCACCAAACAAGGCCACTCTGGGACCATAATAGATTAATGAGAAAAAAAAACAGTGTGTAATCCAGTCTGACAACTAATAAAAAAATTAATATTTCCCTAAGCATAACCAAATAATAGTTATCATTAATAGCTAATATCAGTGAAATTTGCTTCTTCGTTGATTTCATTTGGCCTCACTCTAATCCTCTTTCCTTCTAGATATACATTATTTTTACTCCCAGTATACATTTACTTTTCCTCCCTAACAACACATAAACTATAGGCAAGCTATGTTTCCCTTATCACTCTCAAATCACCCACCACAAGTCTTATACATCCTTTCTAAGATTCTCTAAACAAGAAGCCTCATTATCCCTTGTGCTGTTTTTCTTATGGTCTTTTGCTGGAGAGTATTGGCAGAGTCAACTTTAAAACCTGTATAAATTTCAAAAACAGTAAAAATTCCAATTGTGATTTAACTATGCTGACACACACACTTATCCATATTTGAATGGTACAAAACCAAATTGGATGTAAAATAATGAATTGACAAGACAATAAAAGCTGACTTTTTAATGTATTATACTTAAAACATGCTAGCCTGTTACCTGCTGTATCTCATTCACTTCTTAAAACCTTGTAAGAGAGCTGTTTATCATATTTATTTTATATATGAGGAAATACAGGGTTTGCTGTAAAATTAGAAATTTTTTACATATCTGGAAATTATATATTGACCATCAGATTCTTGAAACAGTCTTAACTAGTAAGCCACATTGTATGGATAGCTAAGTCATGCTTATGAATTTTCTCTTTAATCTGTGCAATTGCTGTCTCATGATCAAAAATCCAAAGTCTAAAGAAAGTGGTATGTAAAATGGTGTAAAGAAAGTGGTGGAGAAACAACAGATGCTTTTAAAAATACCAATACAGCCAGTGTTTCTGGATACTGTATATTTTAAAGCTACAGACAATCATGCTTAAGTAGTTTAAATGCACAAAAAAACTGTACTGGATAAGTATGGTTTGCTAAGTATCAAATAAAAGGTATCAAATCTCAAGATTCTAGAATAAGAAGAAAAAACAAATATTTAGATATTTATAATACAAGACAAAATATAATGTGTTGTTAGGCAATTTTCAAGTGCTTTTAGGATTAAAAAGAAAGGAGATATTTTACATGGTCAAATAAATTAGGGTAATTTCTTTGGCAATAGTTGACTTTTAATTGAGTTTGAAAATTGCTTAGGGTTTTAATAGTGATATATCTAGAGGAGAGATTGAGTATGGTTTTTGAAATCTTACTGATATGATAACTAAATAGTATCAGGAATTTTGACAGAATTAGTTAGAATAAGCATGTTTTACAAAACTGAAAGTTTTATTAGGCCAGAGATCAAATCTGTCTTGCTCACTATGGTATATACTACATTAAATGAATAGTTTGTGGAGAAATAAATAAATAATTAAAATGATGGAAGAGAATGAATAACAGTGAATTTGGAATGATCTGGAAGGCACTTAGACATGTTGAGGGCATAGGGCAAATTTCTACAGTGAAGATATTGGTCAGAATGAATACTATGATTTTGTGTGGAAATTAGAATTTTTGCCTAGATTATTTCACTTAATAAATCACAAAAAGCCTTTGACTATTCGTAGGTAAAGAATACAGAAAAATGATAATTTCAAATATTTGCCTTTTTAAGTTAAAATAAAATGAAATTTTAATTTAGAATATGCCTTTTTAAGTTAAAATTAAATTTTAATTTAATATGTGCCTTTTTAAGTTAAATTAAAATTTAATAATGTTAATTTAACTGAGGTTATAAGGTTGGCTGGAAGTGGGAAACTTAAGGCAAAGAATACAGTAGGTATTGATTTCAGTTCTCCATGGATGAATTCCCATCCCATTAGGGTGATGTGAATAGAATTAAAGAAAAAAAATTTAGATACTAAGTGATAAGACTAAACATGCTACACCAAAATATGGCAACTTGGCATGCTGAGCACTTTAAGCTGAAGGAATCTGAGAAATAAACAGAAGCATAAAAGTCTCTCTGACTTTGTTCTACCAACTTCCCTGAAGTAGGCCAGAAAAGATTTCTCTGACCTTCCTCTAAAAATTGGGTCATAGACACTCATTCCAGAGGTGGTCTTCCTATTTTCAGAGGAAAACAATGTCCTTCTCTTTAAAGATCATGTGATACAAAGAAAAATCTGCACAAACTCAGATATACTGCTTAGTTTCCTGCAGTGTATTGTCATTAGATCATTCTTTTTCCTCCATTCTTTTTCCTTTCTACCTGATTTCCCATAGAAATAACCAGATTAATCTATTTATTTGATTCTTCATTTCTGAAGGATCTCATGTCCCATGAAACTGATATTTCTGTTATTATTTTATTTCTTGTAATAGATGTCTCCGCCATGAACCTGCCAACAAGGGAGAGAAATTTATTAATTTTTCTCTCCTACATGTATATATGGTTAATATACTAATAACACAAGTAGCATTACATACTTATTCTGCAGTGAGCTCAATAAAAGTCAGTGAAGAATTGTGAATACTGATAATGATGGCTATAATGCTGACAAGGACACAATTAGACAGGTGTTTAATACGATAGTTTGTTAAGATTCACTTTAAATAGATTGGCTTCTCAGATCCTTGTATGGATTGAGGACATTAACTGGACAATAAACCCCTTGAGAATAAAACCCACAAGTTAAGGATCCATATAGACAGTAAAATTAAGACTTGACTAGTAGTCATTAAATTTAGAGGTAAATGTAATTTTTGTACATATGAATTTTAACTCATCTTAAGATATTCTTTAAAAATGGTGAATATCTCAGTCTTTAAGAAAACAATCTGTTTTCTGTAACATTTAATATATACAGACAGTAAAGTATATCATAGCAAGAATTTCTTAACTCTCATGAACAGAAAGAAGATTGATAACTGGGAACAGTGCTGAGAAAATATTATATTAATCTACAATAAGAATACATAAAATAGACAAGATTGTCAAATTTTATTTTAAAAAGAAGTCAGTGATAGCCTTTCTACAAGTCATATAATTGAATTCTGAAAACAGAAAGACTGAAGATTTAAAAATCGATAAATACTAATTAAGCAAATAATTGATATAGCTACGTTAATGACTACATAATGAAAATGTTAAATTCATCTGAAAGGTAAAGATCATTATTCAACCAGAGGAGGAGAAAGACAAGACAAGAGTCAGGTGGGAGAGAAGGAGGAAAAGGAGAAGGGAAAGAAAAGCGATAAAGATTTAAAAAACAAAGTTCATGAGCTTAAGGTGCAAGTTTAGAGGACACATGGAAATTTTATATAAATTTATTGTAATAATTGCTTACATAGCAATATAAACTTCAACTATTTGATATTATACAGACTAGATTTTCTGAGCACAATAAAATTAAATTAGATATTTAAAATGAAAATTTAATGTAAAATGTATATTTGGAATGTTAAATATATTCTATTTAACATATGGGTTAAAGAATGATGGATTTTCAAACTATGTAGAAAAGAATTATGAAAACCCTATCGCATCAAACTTTGTGTAGTAAGTCAAAGAAGTGATTTGAATAAAACCTAAAGCTCTGCATGTTCATACTATGAAAGAAAAGTAAAGGCAAATCAACAGACTTTGATTGATTGGGTTTTCAACTTAAAAATTGAGAAAGTGGTAGCAGAATAAATTGAAAGAAATTAAATGAGCAAATAATGAAAAGATCGGGAAGCAGTAAACAACAAAACCAAAGTTGTTTCTTTAATTACAGAATAGATACACTATTGACAAAATGGGTCCACAAAAATGATAGAAGGAAGGGACAGTATAAAGACACAAAAAACTTCTTAATTGTCTGCTCTTTGTCCTCCCTCTTCTCTGGTTCAATAATCAATAACTGAGATATATATGAGAGAATCTTCCACTACTATTTTGGTAGATTTCTTAGTTTCTCAATCTTATTTTAATCAATATTTTATTTTCATCTTTATAATTTTGATAGAACCATGAATATTTGTGATCTTTAACTTTCAGATAAATTTGTCATTATGTAGTCATTAACATAGCTATACGTTAATTAAGAAGATAAATAAAGAATGCTAGAAGTAATTTTTTACCAAAAAAAAAGAGAAAACTTTGTTGAATGTAGGTGACTAGTAAGAAATGCCAAGTTCTAGAAGAGTATATTCAATATGACAGCCTCTTTATAAATTCAAAACAAATGTTACATATCTACAGATATAAACATAGTTACACACATGTATATATAGTATATATGACAAACCACATATGCACATTAAAGTACATATGATAAAATATGTGTATATATGATAAAGCAGATTTTATATTAATTTGTATGTGACATACATGGCATATGTTTTTTTTTTTTTTAATTTTTTATTGGATTATAGGTTTTGGGGTACATGAGCAGAGCATGCAAGACAGTTGCGTAGGTACACACATGGCAGTGTGCTTTGCTTTTCTTCTCCCCTTCACCCACATTTGGCATTTCTCCCCAGGCTATCCCTCGCCACCTCCCCCTCCCACTGGCCCTCCCCTTTTCCCCCCAATAGACCCCACTGTTTAGTACTCCCCTTTCTGTGTCCATGTGTTCTCATTTTTCATCACCCACCTATGAGTGAGAATATGCGGTGTTTCATTTTCTGTTCTTGTGTCAGTTTGCTGAGGATGATGTTCTCCAGATTCATCCATGTCCCTACAAACGACACAAACTCATCATTTCTGATTGCTGCATAATATTCCATGGTGTATATGTGCCACATTTTTCCAATACAGTCTATTATCAATGGGCATTTGGGTTGATTCCAGGTCTTTGCTATTGTAAACAGTGCTGCGATGAACATTCGTGTACATCTGTCCTTATAGTAGAACGATTTATAGTCTTTTGGATATATACCCAGTAATGGGATTGCTGGGTCAAATGGAATTTCTATTTCTAAGGCCTTGAGGAATCGCCACACTGTCTTCCACAATGGTTGAACTAATTTACACACCCACCAACAGTGTAAAAGTGTTCCTTTTTCTCCACATCCTCTCCAGCATCTGTTGTCTCCAGATTTTTAATGATCGCCGTTCTAACTGGCGTGAGATGGTATCTCAATGTGGTTTTGATTTGCATCTCTCTGATGACCAGTGATAATGAGCACTTTTTCATATGATTGTTGGCCTCATATATGTCTTCTTTCGTAAAGTATCTGTTCATATCCTTTGCCCACTTTTGAATGTTCTTGGTTGTTTTTTTCCTGTAAATCTGTTTGAGTTCTTTGTAAATTCTGGATATCAGCCCTTCGTCAGATGGGTAGACTGCAAAAATTTTTTCCCATTCTGTTGGTTGCCGATCCACTCTAGTGACTGTTTCTTTTGCCATGCAGAAGCTGTGGAGTTTCATTAGGTCCCATTTGTCTATTTTGGCTTTTGTTGCCAATGCTTTTGGTGTTTTGTTCATGAAGTCCTTTCCTACTCCTATGTCCTGGATAGTTTTGCCTAGATTTCCTTCTAGGGTTTTTATGGTGCCAGGTCTTATGTTTAAGTCTTTAATCCATCTGGAGTTAATTTTAGTGTAAGGTGTCAGGAAGGGGGTCCAGTTTCTGCTTTCTGCACATGGCTAGCCAGTTTTCCCAACACCATTTGTTAAACATGGAATCCTTTCCCCATTGCTTGTTTTTGTCAGGTTTATCAAAGATTGTATAGTTGTATGTATGTTGTGTTGCCTCCGGTGCCTCTGTTTTGTTCCATTGGTCTATATCTCTGTTTTGGTACCAGTACCATGCTCTTTTGATTACTGTAGCCTTGTAGTATAGTTTGAAATCCGGTAGTGTGATGCCCGCCGCTGTGTTCTTTTTGCTTAGAATTGACTTGGCTATGCGGGCTCTCTTTTGGTTCCATATGAAGTTCATGGTGGTTATTTCCAGTTCTGTGAAGAAAGTCAATGGTAGCTTGATGGGGATAGCATTGATTCTATAAATTACTTTGGGGAGTATAGCCATTTTCACGATATTAATTCTTCCTAACCATGAACATGGAATGTTTCTCCATCTGTTTGTGTCCTCTCTGATTTCGTTGAGCAGTGGTTTGTAGTTCTCCTTGAAGAGGTCTCTTACGTTCCTTGTGAGTTGTATTCCAAGGTATTTTATTCTTTTTGTAGCAATTGCGAATGGCAGTTTGCTCTTGATTTGGCTTTCTTTAAGTCTGTTATTGGTTTAGACGAATGCTTGTGATTTTTGCACATTGATTTTATATCCTGAGACTTTGCTGAAGTTGCTTATCAGTTTCAGGAGTTTTTGGGCTGAGGCAATGGGGTCTTCTAGGTATACTATCATGTCGTCTGCAAATAGAGACAATTTGGTTTCCACCTTTCCTATTTGAATACCCTTTATTTCTTTTTCTTGCCTGATTGCTCTGGCTAGAACTTCCAGTACTATATTGAATAGGAGTGGTGAAAGAGGGCATCCTTGTCTAGTGCCAGATTTCAAAGGGAATGCTTCCAGTTTTTGCCCATTCAGTATGATATTGGCTGTTGGTTTGTCATAAATAGCTTTTATTACTTTGAGATACGTTCCATCGATACCGAGTTTATTGAGGGTTTTTAGCATAAAGGGCTATTGAATTTTGTCAAATGCCTTCTCTGCGTCAATTGAGATAATCATGTGGTTTTTGTGTTTGGTTCTGTTTATGTGGTGAATTACGTTGATAGACTTGCGTATGTTGAACCAGCCTTGCATCCCCGGGATGAATCCTACTTGATCATGATGAATAAGTTTTTTGATTTGCTGTTGCAATCGGCTTGCCAATATTTTATTGAAGATTTTTGCATCTATGTTCATCATGGATATTGGCCTGAAGTTTTCTTTTCTCGTTGGGTCTCTGCCGGGTTTTGGTATCAGGATGATGTTGGTCTCATAAAATGATTTGGGAAGGATTCCCTCTTTTTGGATTGTTTGAAATAGTTTTAGAAGGAATGGTACCAGCTCCTCCTTGTGTGTCTGGTAGAATTCGGCTGTAAACCCGTCTGGACCTGGGCTTTTTTTGTGTGGTAGGCTCTTAATTGCTGCCTCAACTTCAGACCTTGTTATTGGTCTATTCATAGTTTCAGCTTCCTCCTGGTTTAGGCTTGGGAGGACACAGGAATCCAGGAATTTATCCATTTCTTCCAGGTTTACTAGTTTATGCGCATAGAGTTGTTTGTAATATTCTCTGATGATGGTTTGAATTTCTGTGGAATCTGTGGTGATTTCCCCTTTATCATTTTTTATTGCATCTATTTGGTTGTTCTCTCTTTTCTTTTTAATCAATCTGGCTAGTCGTCTGTCTATTTTGTTGATCTTTTCAAAAAACCAGCTCTTGGATTTATTGATTTTTTGAAGGGTTTTTCGTGTCTCTTCAGCTCAGCTCTGATCTTAGTTATTTCTTGTCTTCTGCTGGGTTTTGAGTTTTTTTTGATCTTGCTCCTCTAGCTCTTTCAATTTTGACGATAGGGTGTCAATTTGGGATCTCTTAGTTCTCCTCATATGGGCACTTATTGCTATATACTTTCCTCTAGAGACTGCTTTAAATGTGTCCCAGAGGTTCTGGCACGTTGTGTCTTCGTTCTCATTGGTTTCGAAGAACTTCTTTATTTCTGCCTTCATTTCATTGTTTACCCAGTCAACATTCAAGAGCCAGTTGTTCAGTTTCCATGAAGCTGTGCGGTTCTGGGTCTGTTTCTGAATTCTGAGTTCTAACTTGATTGCACTATGGTCTGAGAGGCTGTTTGTTATGATTTCAGTTGTTTTGCATTTGTTGAGCAGTGCTTTACTTCCAATTATGTGGTCAATTTTAGAGTAGGTGTGATGTTGTGCTGGAATAATGTGTATTCTGTGGATTTGGGGTGGAGAGTTCTGTAAATGTCTATCAGGTTTGCTTGCTCCAGGTGTGAGTTCAAGCCCTGGATATCCTTGTTGATTTTCTGTCTGGTTGTTCTGTCTAGTATTGACAGTGGAGTGTTAAAGTCTCCCACTATTATTGTGTGGGAGTCTAAGTCCTTTTGTAAGTCATTAAGAACTTGCCTTATGTATCTGGGTGCTCCTGCATTGGGTCCACATATGTTTAGGATCGTTAGCTCTTCTTGTTGTATCAATCCTTTTACCATTATGTAATGGCCTTCTTTGTCTCTTTTGATCTTTGTTGCTTTAAAGTCTATTTCATCAGAGATAAGAATTGCAACTCCTGCTTTTTTTTGCTCTCCCATTTGCTTGGTAAATCTTCCTCCATCCCCTTATTTTGAGCCTTTCTGTATCCTTGCATGTGAGTTGGGTTTCCTGGATACAGCACACTGATGGGTTTTGGATTTTTATCCAATTTGCCAGTCTGTGTCTTTTGATTGGTGCATTTAGTCCATTTACATTTAGAGTTAATATTGTTATGTGTAAATTTGATACTGCCATTTTGATGCTAAGTGGCTGTTTTGCCTGTTAGTTGTTGTAGATTCTTCATTATGTTGATGCTCTTTAGCATTCAGTGTGATTTTGGAATGGCGGGTACTGGTTGATCCTTTTTATGTGTAGTGCCTCTCTTAGGAGCTCTTGTAAAGCAGGCCTGGTGGTGACAAAATCTCTGAGTACTTGCTTGTTCACAAAGGATTTTATTTTTCCTTCACTTCTGAGGCTCAGTTTGGCTGGATATGAAATTCTGGGTTGAAGGTTCTTTTCTTTAAGAATGTTGAATATTGGCCCCCACTCTCTTCTGGCTTGTAGTGTTTCTGCCGAGAGATCTGCTGTGAGTCTGATGGGCTTCCCTTTGTGGGTGACCCGAACTTTCTCTCTGGCTGCCCTTAGTATTCTCTCCTTTATTTCAACCCTATTGAATCTGACGATTATGTGCTTTGGGGTTGCTCTTCTTGCGGAATATCTTTGTGGTGTTCTCTGTATTTCCTGCAATTGAGTGTTGGCCTGTCTTACTAGGTGGGGGAAATTTTCCTGGATGATGTCCTGAAGAGTATTTTCCAGTTTTGATTCATTCTCTTCGCCCCCTTCTGGTACACCTATCAAACGTAGGTTAGGTCTTTTCACATAGTCCCACATTTCTTGGAGACTTTGTTCATTCCTTTTTGCGCTTTTTTCTCTAATCTTGGTTTCTCGTTTTATTTCATTGAGTTGGTCTTCGACTTCAGATATTCTTTCCTCTGCTTGCTCAATTCGGCTATTGAAACTTGTGCATGCTTCGCGAAGTTCTCGTATTGTGTTTTTCAGCTCCTTTAATTCATTCATATTCCTCTCTAAGTTATGCATTCTTGTTATCATTTCCTTGAATCTTTTTTCAAATCTTTTCTCAAGGTTCTTAGTTTCTTTGCATTGATTTAATACATGATCTTTTAGCTCACAAAAGTTTCTCATTATCCATCTTCTGAAGTCTAATTCCGTCATTTTGTCGCAGTCATTCTTTGTCCAGCTTTGTTCCCTTGCTGGTGAGGAGTTTTGGTCCTTTCTAGGAGGCGAGGTGTTCTGGTTTCGGGTGTTTTCCTCCTTTTTGCGCTGGTTTCTTCCCATCTTTGCGGATTTGTCCGCTGGTCATCTGCGTAGTTGCTGACTTTTCGATTGGGTCTCTGAGTGGACACCCTGAATGTTGATGATGAAGTATTTCTGTTGCTTGGTTTTCCTTCTACCAGTCTAGCCCCTTTGCTGTATGACTGCTGAGGTCTGCTCCAGACCCTGCTTGTCTGGGGTGCACCTCTAGCAGCTGTGGCACAGTGAGGGATGCTACCAGTTTCTTTTTCTGCTATCTTTGTCCCAGGATGGTGCCTGCCTAATGACAGTCTTTTGGATATAGAGGGGTCAGGGAACTGCTTGAGGAGACAGTTTGTACTTTATAGGGGCTTAATTGCTGAGCCGTGAGCTCTGTTGTTTATTCAGGGCTGTTAGGCTGCTATGTTTGATTCTACTGCAACAGAGCTCATTAAAAAAACCCTTTTTTTTTCTCAAATGCTCTGTGTTGAAGGGGTTGGGCTTTATTTTTGGATGTCCGTTGAGGTCCTGCCCAGCTAGGATGCAGACTAGCCACTGTTTTCCTGCCGAGGCTCTGCCCTGCTGTTGTGAGGCTCGCCCTGGCTCTGCTGTTTTGCTGTTCTCCGCCATGCCCTGTGGAGGAATCTCTCTGTTGTAGCAGGTTGCCTCGGCAACGGCAGGCTGCGTCAGCAGTGGGTGTGTATCTCAGTAGGGACGGGTTATCTCGGCAACGTCTGGCTGCGTCAGCAATGGGCGTGTATCTCAGTTGGGGCGGGTTGCCTCGGTAATGGTGGCCGCCCCTCCCCCTCAGAGCGTCTCGGGCCGTCTGCACGGGGCTTGTTTGAAATCGCGGTTTTGTTTGTTTCACTGGGCCAACCCTAACGCTCTGTTCCTGCAATCCCCTGGGCTGGCCCACTGTCCAAGTCTAGCTCAGTCTCAAGTCCAGCCCTCTCACATCTCCGGTTGCTGGTTCAACATGGCACCCAAACAAGCACGCCCTGTGGGGAGCGCTGGGTATGGCCGGCCGCCGCCACCCCGGCTGTCGGCTTCGCCAGGCAGAATATCTGCCTGGCGTCCCGCGTCTCCTCTTCACTTGGGAATTTCCCCGTTTTGTGGGCAACAAAGATCAGTCTAGAAATGCAGCTCAGACTCACCTCTCCTCAGACACAACAAGAACTCCAATCCTGGGTTGTTCTCACAGCGCCATCTTGAGTCCTCCCCCCGGCATATGTTTTATACCACACATAGTTTCATATATGTGATAAATTATACATGTTTATATGTGCTATATCTATCCTATAATACAGATTATATATCATAACATTTACATGATAAAGCATGTACTTACATGTCATATATACCTATATATGCACATTAAACACACATACTCTTGTAAGCAGTGGAATGATAAACAGAAAATTTCAGACAGTGGTTTCAGAAGATTCAAGCAGTGAATATATAGGAGAGGCCAATAGAAAGCAATGATAGGTATTATTTTAATTCTTAGATTATATGATAGGTACAATGCTATAAATATATACATTACACTGATAAATATTTTAAATATATTCTATACATATGGATTCTAAATTTATTAGGAAAATATATTCTGACTAAATTTCTGAACTGTTACAGAGATAATAGTACTATTTCTTATAGAAATGATGGTACTAATGAATCCTATTTGATAAATCACTTTCAAATACTTCATTATTTATTTATTTGTGTGAGCTGTTGTTCCAAAATGACCCTGGAGTCCACATAAGCTATAAAAAAACAATTTGAATTACTGGATAAGTCTCTGATTAATATTGCTTATTAATTTGTCTATAGCTTATAAGAAGTGAGAAAGAATATTTAGCATTCCTTAATTGGTTAATTGGCTACAACACTGGGACCCTAACATTATATAGTTTCCATGCTGGTAAGGTCCTTCCAGTGATTTGTGGCTTCTCAAGTAAGGTGAATCTCATAGTCTGCTCAATTCTCTTATAGGTAACGCATTTTTATGCTGTGGAGATAAATTTATCCAGTGTATTCTCAAATAAGCCAAAACATATTTTTCAAAATCAAAGTTAAGCTAAAGTAGCTAATCTAAAGGAAAGAAGTTTATAATTAATGTATAAGGATTTGAATTGATTCAATGTCAATGTATGGTAGAAAAAAAACTTAGAAAAAAGATGATAGATTTTATGTGATTTTTAAATTTAGGTATATGAGACATTTAAAAATCAGGTCATCAAATACCTATCTGCATATATTTACCTTCAATTATATTATGTAATGTGCCACAGATGTCATTGATTCAGTGAGCTGCTAATTTCTAGGCTACAGTTAGACTCGAACTCACAAAAAGTTTATTCATTTTCCCTGAAATGCCTAGTTTTATTTGTATAGCACTTGTTGCTCACTAAAGTAAATTGACTAGATGGGAGCTACCTTGTTAATATATTGCCTACTATAGTGAAATACAATAATAGTCAAACTGATAGAAACAGAGTAAAAGGGTTGATTGCAAAGACTGTGGGGTGAGAAATATGGTAAGATGTTGGTCAAGGGGTGCAAACATTCAGATTTAAGATGAATAAATTATTGTGGTCTAATACACAGCATGGTGACTATAATTAATAATACTGTATTGTTTATTTAAAATTTACCAAGAGAATAAATAATAAGTTTCCTTACCACCCATCTACACACACATGCAAAGTGGTAATTATGTCTGTAGGTGGATATGTTAGTTAATTTGATTGTGGTAATCATTATACATTTATTTGCCTATCAAAGCATCACATTGCACACACTTTTACTATTATATATATATATATATATATTCAATTATATATTACTAAAGCTGATAATAAAAGGAATTTGTCAAACTGGCTTTGAAGGAAGATGCCACAAATTCAACAGAAAGAAGGAGAAGTTTTGTAAGATTTGTCCTAAGGAAAAAACTACCCTTTAATCTACCTGTTGGACATTTTTAGGTCTTATTTGGAAAAATGATACACAGGAACTTTGCCAATATTTTAGTAGGGATATTTAATTTTTAGTTTTTTGTTATTGAGTAGTTTGAGTTCCCTATACATTTTGGATACTAATTCCTTATCAGATAATATATTGTGGATATTAATTCATTATCAGATAAGTGGATTACAGATATTTTTCTCCCAATCCATAGGCTACATATTTATTTGTTGATGTTTCCCAGGCTGTGCAGAAGCTTTTTAGATTGATGTAGTCCCACATATTTATTTTTGCTTTTGTTGTCTGTGTGGTTGGTGTCATATCCAAACAAACCATTGTCAAGGCCAACATTGAGAAGAATGTTTCTTATTTAATTTTTAGGAGTTTTATGGTTTCAGGTCTTATATTTATGTTTTTAATCCATTTTGAGTTGAATATTGTGTATGGTGTAAGACAAAAATCCAATTTCATTCTTTTCATGTGGATATCCAATTTTCCCACCACCATTTATTGAAGACACTATATTTTTCCCACTGTATCTTCTTGGTGGTCATGTGGAAAAGTAGTGAACCATAAACATATGAGTTTATTTTGAGTCCCTCTAATCTGTTATATTGGCATGTTTGAATTTTTTTAATGCCAGTACCATATTCTTTGATTATTATAGCTTCGTATCTAAAATTAGTAAGTGTCATCTCTCCAAACTTTTGTTTCTTGCTCAAGATTGCTTTCACGATTCTGTCTTTAATAATTCTATATGAATTTTATATTTTTAAAAATTTTTCTGTGAAAAGTGCCATTGCAATTTTGATGGGATCCCATTGAATATGTAGATCATTTGGGGCTATCTGGATATTTTAACAACATTAGTTCTTCCAATTTATAAAAATTGAAAGTCTTTCCATTTAATTCTTGTCCCTCAATTTCTTTGATCAATGTATTATAGTTATCACTATACAGGCCTTTTGGCTTCCTGTTTGAATTTATTTCTAAGTATCTTATTTATTTTTATACTATTATAAATGGGAATATTTTTATAATTTCCTTTTTTGGATAGATTATTATTGGTATGATAAAATAAATGTAGTTAGTTTATGTTGATTTTGAATCTTTCTACCTTATTAGATTTCTTTATTAGTTCTAAAATGTTTTGTTACAGAGGGCTTAGGATGTTCTATATAGAGAATCATGTCATCTGTAAAAAGGGATGATTTTACCTTTTTGTCTTCAATTTGGATGCCTTTTCTTTTTTCCCATTATATAGTTAAGCTTCTCAGATATCTCAGCTAGCAAGTTTCAGAATGTAGTTAGGATATATTCTGTTCATCTTTAAAGCCTGGAAATATATTTTCCATCATTTTGTAAGCCCAAAGACAGAAAACAAAATAAACAAACCTGAGAGTCTACAGGTCAAAAATAGCAAAGATATATTCCCCATGATAGGAACCTCCACTATAAGCTCTGTATCTATAGAAATGAAATGAGAAGCACTAACATTTATTATTTTTATTGTCAAGATGTTGGACAAGAAATTTTTCAATGTTCAGATTCTCATTTGAAAGTTACCTAAGAAGTATGTTTGCCTTCTGCAAATATGCTTGTTTCTAACTACTGACATGGTCTATGTAGCTCCTAAGGTAGAGTATTCGCCTTTGTAATTATTTGAGACAGGAAACTCACACATATTCCTTTGCTTTTCATTTGTTTCTTTCTGGTTTATAAAAGAGATGACGAATAGCACTTATACAGAATCCATCTGTCACTGTGTTCTTCCGTCACAGTGCCTGGTTCTTGCTTGCAACTGCTATAGCGTCTTGATTTGTTAAAAGCAAGCTGTCAATATATTCATCAACTTGCTTGCTTGCTCTGTCTCACTATTACCCTATGCCATTCTGCCATTTACAGGAATGTTCTGCTTTTCATGTTTAATGATTATTGCTGCCCATGTTTCTGTCTAAGTCTAGGGGCAAGTGTAGAAATGATAAAAATGAAATGTTTGATGAGTTCTGAGCCAAAAGAGCAATGTTAATTGAAGCTGTCATCTTTGACAGCGTTAGAGGCAAGAAAAGACTGATATGAGCAGTGCTATTTTACAAGAAACTTTCTTAATATATTTTCACTTACAAAGTGTCATGTAAAATATTTATTAGCATGCACTTGAATGTTAAAATTTTAACTTTTAAAGACATTTTGTGGAGAAATATATAGACATGAAAGGTAAGACTATTCAAGAAAATATATAATTGCCACAAAAGCTCCATATTTTGTTACATCTTTTTTATTTATATCTTATATGTAAGTATAATGTAAGAATATAAATGATGGCTGATTTTTTCTTTACATAGTAATTACTTAGACTCATTCAAAAGGACTAAACTAGGTTTCTACTGAAATGGCTGGCATTGATATTTAAATCTATAAATACATTCAATATTTATTTAGCAATTATTTTTAGTTCATTTACCTGGTATGAGGTGTATCCCAGAAGATACACCTTATGATATTATGATGCATAGTCTTCAAAAGGCTAAAAAATTATAAACATGCACATACCCAACACATATATGTGTGTAAAAGCATAAACTTATACAAACTTCAAAATGTTCATAGAAAATAGAATTAAAAATCAAAAATTAAAAAAATATATAAACTTTATTTATCTACATAAGTTCCATTAACTTCAAGCACTTTTGTAAACAATGATAACATCCATGTAGCCCATTTCCAAAGAATTGAGTGCCTTGGGAATTTATGCATGCTAATGTAGGGTTGTTTTACATTATTAATTGAAAATAAAAGTGTGCCTTTTTATAGATGTTTAAGATTAGATAACAAAAAGAAATCAGAAGGGGCCAAATTAGGACTATGAGGTGGATGCTTCATAATTTCCCATCAAAACTCTCACCAAATTGCATTTATTTGATGAAAGAAATAAGCAGGAGCAGCTTCATGGTGGAGGACTCTGGTGAACATTTACTGGGTTCTTTCCTACAAGGCTTTGGGTAACCTTCTCATAGCACTCTCCTGATAAGAATATGCTGTTTTTATCTGACCCTCCAGAAAGTCAACAAAAAAAAATGCACTGAGCATACCAAAAAAAACTGTTGCCACAGCCTTTGCTCTTGGCAGGTCTACTTTTGCTTTGACTGAACAAATTACTCTTCTTAGTAGCCATTGTTCTGAATGTACTTTGTATTCTGGATCATATAAGTAAAGCCATGTTTTGTCTTCTGTTACTATTCATTAAATAAATACTTCAGGATCTTGATCTTACTTGTTTAAAATTTTCATTGAAATCTCTAGTCCTGTCAGTAGCTGATCTGGACACAAATATTTTAGTACTTACTGAGTTTGAAATTTGATAAACTTATTTTTCAGATGGAATGTAAGCTGAACCAATCGAGATGTCTATGGTGTTGGCTATTGTGTGTACTGCTAACCATTGGTATTCATTAGGGCATTAACGAGGCTAATTTTTTCTTTGCAGATAGATGTGAAGGCTGCTACAGGATTCATCTACAACATCATCTCATTCCTTCTCAAAACGAGTTATCCATTTGTCAACTGCTGACTTCTTTGTGGCATCACCCCCATAAACTTTTCAAAACCCATCAGTGATTTCACCGTCATTCCACCCAAGCGTTGCCACAAGTTTAATGTTTGTTCTTGCTTCAATTTGAGCAGAATTCACCTTGTTCTGATAGGACTCTTCAAACTGATTTCTTATCTTTGTTAATTCCTCAAACTAGATTCTACACTGACACATATTATAGCAAGGTAATTGCAATTTATTTATAAAGTCCTTCATTAAAGATGGAATTTATTTTGGTGTAAACTTTTTTAAATCCATGCTTTTTTTACTAATATACATTTTCCACAACCTGTTTTGTGTGAGAAATGATGGATAAATTATAATGCTTGAATTTAAGTGTGTATTAAGATCCTGGTATTCATAGCGGATAGACCAATACATAGTAGAATGCCAAACTCAACTAGGAGGTAGTTCAGAAGAGAACAACAAACATAACAAAAAAAAAGTTCTCTAAGTCTGTACTGTGAGATATGAAATAATTAATTCTTTTTGTGAGACCTCAAGGTAAATATTGATATTCTTCAAAAAATGGTTATTGTTTACACAGAATACTTTGATGTTTATTTAGTTTAACCAAAATAAATGAAGCAAAAATCGATAATTCATTGTATATTTTACTTCATGTTATTTGTCTAGGGAAACAGCTTATTTATTTGACTATTTACATTTGGTTAAAATTTTGAAAATAAGTAACTTTTTGGCTCCTAGTGATTTAACAGTATAATGTCCTAGGCCTTTATGTCTGGACTAGGACAGAAATATTTCTTTTCTCTAGATAAGATGAACTAAGTATGAGTGAACCTACATATTAAATTGATTATTTTGAATTGCAGAAGAGAGATGTTTATTCTACATTTAAGGTGAAACATTTCTGAGAGGAAGTGTTGAGAGGAGAAAGGAAAGTAAACTAAATATTGAGAATAAGGGAAAGGATATGTATTAGCTTTTGTGGATAATGGCACATGTAGTCAAGGAATAAAAAGGTAAAGATGTATTTATTTCATTCTTTTGATTTCAGACTGTTCTCAATGACTTCCTATACCCCATCCCACCTTTTTATTTTGACAGCTAGGTTAGATATTGTGTTTTCATTGTTAATATGTTAAAGAAGCTTGTTTGACGTGTAAAGACATGTTCCTAGTATATGGAGGCATAGATCAAAAAACTATTCATGCTTATAGAGCACCTAAGCTTGAGCAGCATTCAAAATGTAGGTAGATTTTTAAAAGTGGATTAAAATACAAACTGCTCAACAAACAAAAGTAACTGCAGAAGACAAATACATGATGAAATGCTGTAAAATGTCTCCACTAAATAAAAGCTGGCAGAGGCAGCATGTAATCGCAGTGCCTTATGATTTCAACATACAGTTCTAAATTGGGTAGTTCACAAACACTAATGTTATGCAACAATTTATGTCTTCTATCTCCCATTAATTGGTTATACGTCTGGCTGTAATACAAGATGCCACAAAATTACTGACAGCCTTGTCTTGTTTACAGAGTGAAGTATTGATCAGGTTCAGCCTCTAGGTCCATAGAATGACTCATATTAGCACATTCATTTTCTGAAAAAGTTCTTAACAAGGTAAATATGTGCTTTAGAAGTCAAGGGAAATGTGAGCTAAAAAAAAAAAAGGCAATTTTAGGTAGGCTTTCAGGAAGTCTAAGCCCCATCAGAATACAGCTGCTTTTACTGCCTATTGTAGAGATTTCTACATTTATACTATAATGGACACCTTGCTTTAACATCCCATGAATCTCAGTTTTAGAAAATAAAATTTAAAAATTATAACGTTAACTAAAGAATGTTTTCTCAATGTCATTAATAAAAAGAGATCACCCAATAGCCAGATTTCCCATATTGATTAATAAATTATAGATAAAATGAAAAAAGCCTAATATTTAAGACAACATGTTTAACCTATTAATTATTGGTTCTACTATATGTCTGTCCACTTTTTTGTTTATTTCATTTTGTTTTTAATACAAATTTTTCTACATGGCTTAGTATGGTTTTAAAGTTTAATGTTTCTTCACTTTAGACTAGTAAATGCTACAATGTTACAAAAAACTCAGCATTACTACAACAACCAAGGTATGGAAACAACCTAAATGCTCATCTATGAATGAATGAATAAAGAAAATGTGTTCCTACGCAACTGTCTTGCATGCTCTGCTCATGTACCCCAAAACCTAAAATCCAATAAAAAATTAAAAAAAAAAAAAAGAAAATGTGGTATAAACACACACACACACACGAATGTTAAACAGCCTTCAAAAAGACAAAGATCCATATGCTACAACATGGATGTCTCTAGAGGACATTATGCTAAGTCAAATAAGGCAGGCACAGAAAGAAAACTATTGTATTATTTCACTTACATGTGAAATTATAAAAAATAGCTTAAATACACAGAGGTAGCGAATAAAATAGGGATTACCATTGGTGGAGGGGAGTAAGAAATGGGGAGATGTATGTCAGAGGATACCAAATAGTGGAAATACAGGATAAACATTCTAGAGATCTAAGTACGAGACCAAAAAAGGTTTTTTTTTTTTTTTAACTTTTATCTTTGGAGGTACATGTGAAGGTTTGTTATACAGGTAAACACATGTCATGAAGGTTTGTTGTACATATTATGTCATCACACAGGTGTTAAGCTCTTTACCCAATAGCTATCCTTTCTGCTCCTCTCCTTCCTCCCACCATCTGTCTCAAGTAGATCCCAGCGTCTGTTGTTTCCCTCTTTGGGTTCATAAGATCTTACCATTTAGCTCCCACTTTTAGGTGAGAATATGCGGTATTTTATTTTCTGTTCCTGGAAAATGAAAGGTAATAAAATTGTATGGCTACTTGTTTACATTCTTATGTGTATACACTCTAGAAACAACAAAAAAGGCAACAAAAATAATGGGAAGAGAAGCAACATAAACTGTTTTGAGTAATCACACTATTATGGCTTGCTGCCTTCTCTTATAAATTAAAACAGAGGTTGTGATAGAATCTGCTTTTGTTTATTATGTTAAGTGATACACAGTCAGACTACCACATTTTTGTGTCGAAACAAAGTTATACACAAAAGTTCCCGTGAAATACCTGCTCATCATGAACAAAAAGCAAACAGCAGGATGCTGAAATGAAAGGAAGCTTGGTGTAGTCATGGAAAGTTCTATTTATCTGGTTCAGCTCCTTAATAGTTTTAAGATGTTCACAATAGCAAAGACCTGAAACCAACCCAAATGCCCATCGATGATAGACTGGACTAGGAAAATGTGGCACATATACACCATGGAATATTATGCAGCAATCAAAAATGATGAGTTTGTGTCCTTTGTAGGGACATGGATGAATCTGAAGAACATCATTCTCAGCAAACTGACACAAGAACAGAAAATGAAATACCGCATATTCTCACTCATAGGCGGGTGAGGAAATATAAGAACACATGGACACAGGGAAGGGGGTACTACACACTGGGGTCTATTGGGGGAATAGGGAAGGGACAGTGGCGGGGGGGGCTGGGGAGGGATAACCTGGGGAGAAATGCCAATTGTGAGTGAAGGGGAGGAAGGCAGCAAAACACACTGCCGTGTGTGTACCTATGCAACTATCTTGCACGTTCTGCACATGTACCCCAAAACCTAAAATGCAATAAAAAAAGAAAAAAAAGATGTTCAGTTTTCTATTTAAGTGTTCTAAAGTCCTTCTTTACTCATTTAATGTGGTGATAACAAGACTTTTCTAATTTCATAATTTGCTGTGAAAATAAAATGAGGAAATGTATTTGAAATTTGAAAGTAGTTTTGCTTAAGATACAAGATATCTTTATTAATGAAAGGGATAGCAAAACAAAAAGTGGAGAACAAAATATGAGTTACTTTCAGGGAAATTAAATTAAATTGATGCTTTTCAGGTGAGGAAGCAGATGTGTGGCATTTGTTTAGAATTTTTTTTTTTTTTAGCTGAATAGCAAAATGTGGATCTCCACCTAAATAAGAATAGGAACTTGCAATGCCTCAAGCCTTTCTGATTAACCAGAAGTTCTATCTTGCATGTAAAATTTTGACATAAAAAAAGTATCGGTTTGTTTCAATGCATACACACACACACACACACACTGTGCTTATCTAAACATTTTACAGAAAAATCCCTATATTTAAGTTGTCGTTTTGTAAAAAGTTTTGTTTTTGTTTTTTTGCAAAGTTTTCAACAACTGTGTAAGTTTTGAAGCATTGAGTGTGCGCCTGTGTGTGTGCTCTTAAAGAAGGCAATTGTTGTATATCTTCACCAATGACCTCTTCATTCCTTTCCATTTGCTTATACAGATCCTACATTACCTTTCTCTGTGCATGGACAAATATTTATTTCAATGATTATTATTTATAATACATTCTTACTCTGATTCTAATAAAGCAATCGAAGCTTAAAATATAACTAGAGTATTAATATTTGACCCTATGAAAGCATACAATTTTGACTTGTATCCTTAAGAATTTTTACCTTTTGTATAATGAGCTATGAGCATCATTTAAGTATAAATCAAAAAATAAAATATTATTTGTTTTTCATATGAAGTTAGTCTGTATTTCTGGTATAGTTTTAATCCCTTAACATAAATATGTTTCTACACCCTTACTGTAGTTTTAAAATTGTCTTCTCATACATAGTTTCATTTCCTTTCTACTTGAAACTTGTTTGTATCCATAACTGACATCTGCTTTTATGGCCATGTTCCTATTGCAAACTGAATACATCTAAATGATGCCCTTTCTTCTTAAATTTGTATCACTCATATTGACTGATCAAACACAGTCATTATTGAAACATTCATATAAAGTGAAAATTACATTTATACTTTGATGTAAAATATCTTAAAATTACAACTCTAAGAAATATCTTCATTATCTGCATATAGTAGACATTTTCTTTTTCTTCTACTTTAAGTTCTGAGTAATATATGCAGATCTTGCAAGATTATTGCATAGTACACACATGCCTTGGTGATTTGCTGTCTCCATCCCTGCTTCAACTACATCAGGCATTTCTCCCAATGTTATGCCTCCCCAACCTCCCTACCACCTGCTGTCCCTCCCCTAACCCTCCACCCCATAACAGACCCCAGTGTACAATGTTGCA
Organism: Callithrix jacchus; assembly: GCF_049354715.1. Taxonomy (NCBI): domain Eukaryota; kingdom Metazoa; phylum Chordata; class Mammalia; order Primates; family Cebidae; genus Callithrix; species Callithrix jacchus. The sequence goes on along the minus strand of NC_133503.1, from coordinate 110,442,370 downwards.
ATCCCAGTGCCCACGTTCTCATTGTTCAACACCCACCTATGAGTGGGTACATGCGGGGTTTGCTTTTTTCTTCTTGTGTCAGTTTGCTGAGAATAATGATTTCCAGGTTCATCCATATCCCTACAAAGGACATGAAATCATCCTTATTTATGACTGCATAGTATTCCATGGTGTATATGTGCCACATTTCCCCTGTCCACTCTATCATTGATGAGCACCTAGATTGGTTCCAAGTCTTTGTTATTGTAAACAGTGCCACAATGAACATATGTGTGCATGTGTCTTTATACTAGAGCAATTTATAATCCTTTGGGTATATACCCAGTAATGGGATTGCTGGGTCAAATGGAATTTCTATTTCTAGGTTCTTGAGGAATCGCCACACTGTCTTCCACAATGGTTGAACTAATTTACACTCCCACTAACAGTGTTCCTATATCTTCAAATCCTCTCCAGCATCTCTTTTCTCCTGATTTTTTAATAACTGCTATTCTAACTGGTGTGAGATGGTATCTCAATGTGGTTTTGATTTATATTTCTCTAATGACCAGTGATAATATGCTTTTTACATGTTTGCTGGCCTCATAAATGTCTTCTTTTTGCAAGTGCCTGTTCCTATCTTGTACCCACGTTTTAATGTTTTTTTTTTTCTGTTTTTCTTGTAAATATGCTTTAGTTCTCTGTAGATTCTGGACATTAGCCCTTGTCCGATGAGTAGATTGCAGATTTATTCCCATTCTGATGGTTTCCAGTTCACGCTAATGATTGTTTCTTTTGCTGTACAGAAGCTTTGGAGTTTAATTAGATCCCATTTGTCTATTTTGGCTTTTGTTGCCAATGCTTTTGGCGTTTTAGTTATAAAGTCCTTACCTACACCTATGTCCTGAATGGTTTTGCCTAGCTTTTCATCCAGGGTTTTTATGGTGTAAGGTCTTACGTTTAAATCTTTAATCCATCTAGAGATAATTTTAGTGTAAGGTGTCAGAAAGGGGTCCAGTTCCAGCTTTCCACACATAGCTTGTCAGTTTTCCCAACACCATTTATTAAACAAGAAATTCTTTCCCCATTGCTTGTTTTTGTCAGGTTTGTCAAAGATCAGATGGTTTTAGAGGTGTAGCATTGCTTCTGATGCCTCTGTTCTGTTCCATTGGTCTATATCTCTGTTTTGATATTAATACCATGCAGTTTTGATTATTGTAGCCTTGTAGTATAGTTTGAAGTAAGGTAGCGTGATGCCTCCAGCTTTGTTCTTTTTGCTTAGAATTGCCTTGGCTATAAGGGCTCTCTTTTATTTCCATATGAAGTTTAAAGTATTTTTTTTCCAGTTCTGTGAAGAAGTTCAATGGTAGCTTGATGGGGATAGCACTGAATATATAAATTACTTTGGGCAGTATGGCTATTTTCATGATATTGATTCTTCCTAACCATGCACCTGGAAAATTTTTCCATTTCTTTATGTCCTCTCTTATTTTCTTGAGCAGTGTTTTGTAGTTTCCCTTGAAGAGGTTCTTCACATCTTTGTTAGTTGTATTCCTAGGTATTTTATTCTCTTTGTAGCAATTGTGAAGGAGAGTTCTTCATGATTTGGCTCTCTGTCTGTTATTGGTGTATAGGAATGCTTGTGATTTCTGCACATTGATTTTGCATCCTGAGACTTTGGTTAAGGAGATTTTGGGCTGAGACGATAGTGTCTTCTCTATATACAGTAATGTCATCTGCAAATTGACTTTCTCTTTTCCTAATTGAATACTCTTTATTTCTTTTTCTTGCCTGATTGCTCTGGCTAGAATTTCTAATACTATATTTAACAGGAATGCTGAGAGAGGGCATATGTGTGTAGTGCCAATTTTCAAAGGAAATCCTTCCAGGTTTTGTTCATCCAGTATGATATTAGCTGTGGCTTTGTCATAAATAGATTTTATCATTTTGAGATATGTTCCATTGATACCTGGTTTTGAGAGTTTTTAGTATAAAGGGCTGTTGAATTTTGTTGAAGGCCTTTTCTGCATCTATTGATATGATCATGTAGTTTTTGTATTTGGTTCTGTTTATATGATGGATTAAGTTTATAGAATTGCATATGTTGAACCAGCTTTGCATCCCTGGGATGAAGCCAGCTTGATTGTGATGGATAAGCTTTTTGATGTGCCGTAGCATTCAGTTTGCCAGTATTTTATTGAAGATTATTGCATCAATGTTTATCATGGATATTGGCCTGAAGTTCTCTTTTACAGTTGTATCTCTGCCTGGTTTGAGTATCAGGATCATGTTAATCTCATAGAATGAGTTAGGGTAAATTCCCTCTTTTTGTATTGTTTGGAATAGCTTCAGAAAAAATGACATCAGCTCCTCTTTGTACATATGGTAGAATTCGGCTGTAAACCTTTCTGAATCTGGACTTTTTTGGTTGGTTGGCTATTAATTGCTCCCTCAGTTTTAGAATTTGTTACTAGTCTATTCAGGGATTCAACTTCTTCCTCATTTAGTCTTGGGAGGGTGCCCATGTCCAAGAGTTTATCCACTTCTTCCAGATTTACTGGTTTATGTGCCTAAAACTGTTGGTAGTAATCTTCGATGGTAGCTTGTATTTCTGTGGAATTGGTGGTGTTATCTGCTTTATAATTTTTTATTGCATCTATATGATTCTTCTCTCTTTTCTTTTTTATTAGTCTGGCTAGTGGTCTATTTTGTTGATCTTTTCAAAAAAGTGGCTCCTGGATTTATTAATTTTTTGAAAAGTTTTTTGTGTCTCTATCTCCTTCAGTTCTGTTCTGATCTTAGTTACTTCTTGTGTTCTTCTATCTTTTGAAATTTTTTGATTTTTCTACTCTAGCTCTTTCAATTTTGATGATAGTTGTTGATTTCAGATCTTTGCTTGCTTCTCACATAGGCATTTATTGCTACAAATTTCCCCCTATACACTGTTTTTAATGTGTCCCAGAGATTCTGGTACATTGTGTCTTCATTTTCATTGGTTTCAGAGAACATCTTTATTTCTGCCTTCATCTCATGTTCAGCCAGTTGTCATTCAGGAGCAAGTTGTTCAGTTTCCATGTAGTTGTGTAGTTTTGAGTGAGTTTCTTCAGCCTGGGTTCTAATTTAATTGCACTGTGATCTGAGAGACTGTTTTTTATGACCTCCATTTTTCTGTATTTGCTGAGGAGTGATTAACTCCAATTAGGTGGTTAATTTTAGAATACGTGTGATGTGGTCCTGAGAAGAATGTATATTCTGTGGATTTGGCAGGGAGAGTTCTGTAGATCTCTATTAGGTCCTCTTGGTCCAGATTTGCATTCATGCCCTGGATATCCTTGTTGATTTTCTGTCTCACTGATCTGCTTAATATTGACAGTGGAGCTTTAAAGTCTCCCACTATTATTGTGTGGAAGTTGAAGTCTCTTTGCAGGTCTTTAAAAACTTGCTTTATGTATCTTGGTGCCCAAGTATTGGGTGCATATATATTTAGGATAGTTAGCTCTTCTTGTTGCATTGATCCCTTTACCATTATGTAATGCCCTTATTTGTCTCTTTTGATCTTTATTGGTTTAAAGTTTGTTTTATCAGCGACTAAGATTGCAACCCCTGTTTTTTTGCTCTACATTTGCTTCATAAATCTTCCTCCATTCCTTTATTTTGAGTCTATGTGAGTCTTTGCAAGTGAGATGGGTCTCCTGAATACAATACACCAATAGGTCTTGACTTCTTATCCAGTTTGCCAGTCTGTATTTGTTGAATGGGGCATTTAGGCCATTCATATTTAATGTTAATATTTCTATGTATGAATTTGATCCTGCCATTTTGTTACTAGCTGGTTATTTTGCCCATTAGTTGACACAATTTCTTTATTGCTTCATTGCTCTTTACCATTTTGTTCGTTTTTGTAGTGTCTGCTACTGGTTGTTCCTTTCCATTTTTAGCGCTTCCTTCAGGAGCTCTTGTAAGGCAGGTCTGGTGGTGATGAAGTCTCTCAGCCATTGCTTGTCCATAACTTCTGCTTCACTTACAAAGCTTGGTTTGCTGGGTATGAAATTCTGGGTTGAAAGTTCTTTTCCTTAATGATTTTGAATATTGACCCCAATGCTCTTCTGGCTTGTAGGGTTTCTTCTGAGAGATCCACTGTGAGTCTGATGGACTTCCCTTTGTAAGTGACTGTACCTATCTCTCTGTCTGTCCTTAACATTTTTTCCTTCATTTCAACCCTGGTGAATCTCATGATTATGTGCCTTGGGATTGCTCTTCTTGAGGAATATCTTTGTGGTATTCTCTATATTTCCTGAATTTGAATGTTAGCCTGCCTTGCTATGTTGGGGAAGTTTTCCTGGATAATATCCTCAAGAGTGTTTTCCAACTTGGATTTATTCTCCCCATCACATTCAGGTATACTGATTAAGTGTAGACTAGGTCTTTTCACATAATCCTATATTTCTTGGAGGCTTTGTTTATTTCTTTTCACTCTTTTTTCTCTAATCTTGCCTTCTCATTTTATTTTATTGATTTGATATTCAGTCTCTGATATCCTTTCTTCTGCTTGATCAATTTGGCTATTAAAACTTGTGTATTCTTCACGAAGTTCTTGTGCTGTGTTTTTCAGCTCCATCAAGTCATTTATCATCTTCTCTAAGCTGGTTATTCTAGTTAGCATTTCGTCTAACCTTTTTTCAAGGTTTTTAGTTTCTTTGCATTGGGTTAGAATATGCTCCTTTAGCTCAGAGAAGTTTGTTATTACCCCCTTTCTGAAGTCTGCTTCTGTCAATTTATCAAACTCATTCTCCATCCTGTTATTTTCCCTTGCTGGTGAGGAGTTGTGATCCCTTGGAGGAGGAGAGGCATTCTGGTCTTTGATGATTTCATCTTTTTGCACTGGTTTCTTCCCATCTTTGTAGATTTATCTACTTTTGATGTTTAAAGTGGGTGATTTTGGATGCGGTCTCTGAGTGGACACCTTTTCTGTTAATGTTGAAGCTATTTCTGTTTTTTAGTTTTCCTTCTAACAGTGGAGTCCCTGTACTATACAACTGCTAGAAGTGCACTCCAGACCTCGCTTGCCTGGGAATCACCTGTGGGTGTTGCAGAACAGCAAGGATTGCTGCCTGATTGTTCCTCTGGTAGTTCCATCACAGAAGGGTCCCCCGAGGTGTAAGCAGAGCTTTCCTATATGAGGTGACTTTTTGATTATACAGGGTCAGGGAGCCACTTGAGGAGGCAATCTGTCTTTTTCTGCCTGCAGATGCACTGCTGGGCTGCCATGGATTCAGTCTAGCTGCTGTGTATGCTTTCTCTGGCTTTTGTTTACACAGGCAAATTTAGACCTGCCTCAACAGTGGTGGATGGCCTTTCCCCCACTGAGCTAGATTGTCCCAGGTCGAACTTGAACTGATGTGCTGGCTGCAAAACTCAAGTGAGAGGGCTTCAGCTTGCTGGTCTTTGTGGGGGCAGGACCCACCCAGCCTTGTGGCCTGTCTCCCTGCTTTCAGTTCTCTCTCTTTCTGGGAAGTGGGTAGCTCCATCCCACAGGTGCTCTTGGGCCTAGTGAAAATGTCTGCCCTTATCTGTGCTGACAACCCGTGGTGCCAGCTGGAGCTGCTGCTTATATCTGTGCTGGTAACTGGTGGTGCTTTTCAGCCCAGTGGGGATTTCCTTGTCTGTGGTTTGCAGAGGCCATGGGAGAAGTGCAGTATCTGGACCAGAGTGCTGGAGAGGGAGAAGTCTTCAATCCTCTAGTCAGTTGCACTTCCTGGGTGAAGCAGCACCCTGCCCTGCCTTAGTTTGCCCTCCTTGGGATACACTCACTGTCCAATCATTCCCATTGAAATGAACCTGATACCTCAGTTGAAAATGCAGAGATCACTCACCTTCTGAGTCTCTCTCACTGGGAACTGTGCTCCAGAGTTGTTTCTATTTGGCCATCTTGGCAGAATCCTAATAGACATTTTCTATGACATCTGTGCTTGGATGACCTTCCCAGAAGCAGCTGATAACTTTACAAATAACACCAAAAATTTAAATAATATACATATACAGTAAGTCACAAACAGCTGGTTTTTCTGCAATTTACCTAAATATATTTGTCTCATCCTAATTACTCTCTGATAGACTTCCAATTTTGAAAGATTTAGCTTTATTGTTCTCTTTTATACAGTATCCAACTCTGTATATCTGCCTCAAAGCAAAGTGTAAAATTATGGTTATCTTCATCTGTGCTAAAGAAATTAAGAAGAAAAATAATTTAGCCTCTTTACATTGAGTATATGTAAATTGAGTATTTTTTATTTGAAATAATTCTTTATTCATAAGAGATGTAAAATAGATTCCTTTAATGTCAATCTCTTATATAAGTATGGCACATTAATCAAAACTAAGAAATTGACACTGATATAATACTTTTAATTACAGAGTTTATTCAGATTTCCTCCATTTCTCCATCACTTTTCTTTTTATCTGTTTCAGGATTCATTAAAGAATATCACATTGCATTCAACTGTAGTTCAAATTTTCCTTACTTTTGAGAAGAAATGATTTAATTCCCTTTGCCAATTGAGTCATATGAACGCCTGAGGTATTCTTCTTGCTTTTAATGTTTTCACTTTTCTTTCATACACTGATTTTTCCATATGAAAGATGCAAGATAAATTATTTGTGCATTGTGTCTTCATCTGGTTTCAATCCATTAATTTTAAATCCCATTACAGAAAAAAGTAGTACAATATTGAATTTTATGTACACATATATTATTTATTATTTTAAACTCTTCTTATTTGACAAATCTCACTTTTTGCTCAAGGGGGTTAACTGATAAGGGTAAATTATCCCAGCACAATTTACCAAAAACAAAATGATGTAAGTATATATCTGTATGTGTATATATATGCACACAGACACAGACACACACATACACACAATCATGTGTATACACACACATATGATTGTGTATATATGTGTATATACACACACATATATATGCTCTTGAAACTAACAGGAAATTTAAAACACTTTTATCTTGTGGAATAAAAGAATATTCTCTATGGTATTACCTCCTAGAATTTCATTTGACAGATAAGAAATATTGAAACTGGAAATAACTATATGCATAATAATAAAGTTTTATTATATTGGTCCATAATGTGTTAGTAAATTTTATACTCTTACCAATATGATCATTTAAACAGTTGTAATAATATTAACTTAGTATGACACAAAAAGGACTAGATGAGGCTAAAGAAACAATCACTGAAATATATTCTTTTGCTTACTATTTCTTTGACTTTAGATATAATAGGTAACTCAATATTTCTGAGCCTGAGATTTCTGATACCTGAAAAAGGAATTAAAGTGATATTATAAAGTTAATTATTACATAAATCATCTTAAAATAGTAAAAGGGAGAAAAAAACAAATTGATTAATAAATATATTCATATATACATTCCAGCCATCATTGGGCCTCAGTAATATGAACTTCATATTAGGGAACTTGTTTTATAGCAAACCTTTTATAGCAAATTAAGTAAGTTAAAGGATTCACTCATAATGTATTCATTGGTTTTAGCATAACTCAAAACAGCTTTTCTGATAGAATGATAGAATGGCATATTGAAGATTCAATACTATACTAGTTAGGTGACATTTTACAACTTTAGGTGCTCACTTGCATGATGTTTTATATGCTTTAAACTGGTGACCAATACGTAGTGAGTTTTCTCCAACAGCTAGAATATAGGTCCAGATGTCACACCTGAAGGGTAGAAAGAAAAATTACATATCTCATTATTAAATCTAATAATGTATGTGTAATACTTTGCCTTCTTATTTCTTCTCTTGGAATTCTGTTGATTCAGAGGAGTGTTTCCTCCACTTAACATAACAAATGTTCCACTGAAGTGCAAATCAACATTACCACCTTGCTATACTTGGAGGTAAAAAGGTAATAGACATTTATAAGTATGTATTCGAGGCAAAATCCCAAGAACTGACACCACAGCTTCACAATTGTTTCACTGATTAAGGATGCAGATGGAATTAATATTGCTAATCAGCTGACTCCAAGATGGAAAGATTGTCCTAGATTATCCAGGCCGGCTCAATGTAATCACAAGTGTTTTTATACAAGTGGAAAAATGAGCCTGAAGAGTCAATCAAAGAGAAATTTGAAGATGCTATCTGTTAGCTTTGAAAATGAAAGATGGGGCTCTGAGGCAAGGAAGGTAGAGAGCCTTTAAAAGCTGAAAAAGGCAATAAAATAGATTATTAGAGCCTCTAGAAGAATGCAGCCCTGTTGACACCTTGCTTTTACCCAGTGAGATGCATTTCAGACTTCTGAATTCAAAAACTGTAAGATAATAAATTCGTGTTATTGTATGTTACTAAATTTGTGATAATTCATTACAACACTAGAAAAATAAAACATATGCAAAATTACTATTTTATCAGCCCCAAATGTTTGAAATCAGTAATTTCTCCAGGTTTACTCTATAGATAAAATCTCATTTTTTTAGTCTCTTAATAGATGTGCCCCACTAGTAGTTACTTGTGCATGTGTTGCCATTTTACGTTTTGTGTTTAATTTGACTCTCACTTTTAATGTAAACCAGATTGTAATTCTAGGCAACTGTATGACTTGACATAGGGAAGTACTCTTTGTTAAAAATGCAGAACTATATAACAAATATCTCCAAGGTAAGATACATGACACAAAGATAGGCTGCTTTCCCCCCAACCCCCCAAAAAGTTTACATTATTTTAAGTATTTAAAATAAAATTGCAATAGGAGTTAATTCTTGAATTTTCCTCATGAAAGCATGGTTCATTGTGGTCACGAGGGAGCTAAGATGGGGATTCATAGCCTTAAATCCCATAATGTCTCATTAGACATCATGATATCAAAGGAGATTTATAAATGCCTGGTGAATCTTCTAAATTCTGTAAGTGCTAAGAGAATCTTCTAAAATCCTCCCAGCTAGACTGGTTTCTGATTTCTTTCAAGTTATTGCCATAATTTCAAAGGGCCACATATTCTGAAGTGTATGTCTGGAAGCACAGAGCTAAATTTTAATATCTTTAATGTACTCAGTCAATAATTTAGGTCATTTGAAACAATCTCTCCTCATACAAAGTCACATGGAATTTAGAATAACCAAGTTACAATATTTCCACAGTGCCGTTTTAATTAGCATATCTGTGCAACGACAAAAGAAAATCTCTAAAAAATTTTTTAAAGTACATGGTCATGTGGCTTTGCATTTTTCCAAATTGTCAAAGAGGGATTCTTTTAATGGTAAAAGACTTCTAAACCATACACATGGGAGGAAAATTGCAGAAGGGAATAATGTTTCAAGTATTTTTAGCATAATTCTGGCTATTTATTTATAAAACTTTAACTTTTTTTCTGCCAGCTCTTCAGACATGAGGATATGGCACATAGTATCTGGCAGTCAGCCATTCAACAATAAAAGTAGGTAATCCCATCACAACACACAATTCAAGATATATTTACTTAATAATGTACTGCCTTATGACAAATGGGTTTGCATGAGTTAAAAAATCACATATAATCTCCTACATACAATATACATTATACTATAAAAGTATAGTCTATGCATATTTTAATGTAAGGTATATTACTCTTAATTACTTTAAATGATTTGGGTCATGAAAACTACTCTTCATGAAAGAAAAAGTCAATTCAGTTGTTTTCTGAAAAATTAGCACTTTTTAGTGAAACTAAAAATCTATTTACTATGAAACAGTCGAATTAAGAAGCTACTTTTTGTTTATTCTTGTTGGTCAAAAACACAGTATAGCTATATGACGTGTGTGTGTGTGCGTGCGCAAGTGTGTGTATGTGTGTGTGTGTTTCCTTCTGTCAAATCTTCTGTTCATTTGTATGTTTTATCGGGATATGCAAGCATTTTGTAAAGTTTCACAAATAACTGTCTATTCAATAGATTTCTAATAAAATCATAAAATATCAGCAAACAAATCTTTATTAAAACCATGAGATTTTTAAAATTTATTTTCATGAAAGTATGTTTAGGGCCTAATTCCTTTCATTAAAGTATCATCCTATATTATCCCATTTTCTCCATTTTTTCCTCAATTTGTCACTTTTTTCCAAATTAGAAGACAAAATCAATTTTATGTACTCTTTTGTTAAAAATCAATGTTATGTTCTAACAATGACTTAAGAATAAAATATTTTTCTTCAAAGCAAGAATAGTTGTAAACCTCAGATATTACAATTCACTACCTTTGCAAATTGCAGTCAAATATGCAAGGGTTATAATAAAGTGCCCAATCATCCTTTTTTTTTTTTGCTTTCAGTTTGTTTTATTAAAACTTTTGGCTTTTTTAAATTTTTTATTGCATTTTAGGTTGTGGGGTACATGTGCAGAACATGCAAGACAGTTGCATAGGTACACACATGGCAGTGTGTTTTGCTTCCATTCTCCCCTTAACCCACATTTGGCATTTCTCCCCAGGCTATACCTCCCCAGCTCCCCCACCCACTCGCCCTCCCCTTTTCCCCCCAATAGACCCCAGTGTATAGTAATCCTCTCCCTGTGTACATGTGTTCACATTTAGCATCACCCGCTAAATGAGAATATGCGGTATTTCATTTTCTGTTCTTGTGTCAGTTTGCTACGAATGATGTTCTCTAGATTCATCCATGTCCCTACAAATGACACGAACTCATCATTTCTGACTGCTGCATAATATTCCATGGTGCATATGTGGCACATTTTCCCAATCCAGTCTATCATCAATGGGCATTTGGGTTGGTTCCAGGTCTTTGCTATTGTAAATAGTGCTGCAATGAACATTCGTGTGCATGTGTCCTGATAGTAGAACTATTTATAGTCCTTTGCATATATACCCAGTAATGGGATTGCTGGGTCAAATGGAATTTCTATTTCTAAGGCCTTGAGGAATTGCCACACTGTCTTCCACAATGGTTGAACTAATTTACACTCCCACCAACAGTGTAAAAGTGTTTCTTTTTCTCCACATCCTCTCCAGCATCTGTTGTCTCCAGAGTTTTTAATGATCGCCATTCTAACTGGCGTGAGATGGTATCTCAGTGTGGTTTTGATTTGCATCTCTCTGATGACCAGTGATGATGAGCATTTTTTCATATGATTGTCGGCCTCATATATGTCTTCTTTTGTAAAGTGTCTGTTCATATTCTTTGCCCATTTTTGAATGAGCTTGTTTGTTTTTTCCTGTAAATCTGTTTGAGTTCTTTGTAAATTCTGGATATCAGCCCTTTGTCAGATGGGTAGACTGCAAAAATTTTTTCCCATTCTGTTGGCTGCCGATTCACTCTAGTGACTGTTTCTTTTGCCGTGCAGAAGCTATGGAGTTTGATTAGGTCCCATTTGTCTATTTTGGCTTTTTTTGCCAACGCTTTTGGTGTTTTGTTCATGAAGTCCTTGCCCACTCCTATGTCCTGGATAGTTTTGCCTAGATTTTCTTCTAGGGTTTTTATGGTGCTAGGTCTTATGTTTAAGTCTTTAATCCATCTGGAGTTAATTTTAGTGTAAGGTGTCAGGAAGGGGTCCAGATTCTGCTTTCTGCACATGGCTAGCCAGTTTTCCTAACACCATTTATTAAACAGAAAATCCTTTCCCCATTGCTTGTTTTTGTCAGGTTTGTCAAAGATAGTATGCTTGTAGATATGATGTGTTGCCTCCAATGCCTCTGTTTTGTTCCATTGGTCTATATCTCTGTTTTGGTACCAGTACCATGCTGTTTTGATTACTGTAGCCTTGTAGTATAGTTTGAAATCCAGTGGTGTGATGCCCCCACTGTGTTCTTTTTGCTTAGAATTGACTTGGCTATGCGGGCTCTCTTTTGGCTCCATATGAAGTTCATGGTGGTTTTTTCCAGTTCTGTGAAGAAAGTCAATGGTAGTTTGATGGGGATAGCGTTGATTCTGTAAATTACTTTGGACAATATAGCCATTTTTATGATATTAATTCTTCCTAACCATGAACATGGAATGTTTCCTCATCTGTTTGTGTCCTCTCTTATTTCCTTGAGCAGTGGTTTGCAGTTTTCCTTGAAGAGGTCCCTTACATTCCTTGTGAGTTGTATTCCTAGGTATTTTATTCTCTTTGTAGCAATTGTGAATGGCAGCTCGTTCTTGATTTGGCTTTCCTTGAGTCTGTTATTGGTGTAGAGGAATGCTTGTGATTTTTGCACATTGATTTTATATCCTGAGACTTTGCTGAAGTTGCTTATAAGTTTTAGGAGTTTTTGGGCTGAGGTGATGGGGTCTTCTAGGTATACTATCATGTTGTCTGCAAATAGAGACAATTTGGCTTCCACCTTTCCTATTTGAATACCCTTTATTTCTTTTTCTTGCCTGATTGCTGTGGCTAGAACTTCCAGTACTATATTGAATAGGAGTGGTAAGAGAGGGCATCCTTATCTAGTGCCAGATTTCAAAGGTAATGCTTCCAGTTTTTGCCCATTCAGTATTATATTGGCTGTTGGTTTGTCATAAATAGCTTTTATTACTTTGAGATACGTTCCATCGATACAGAGTTTATTGAGGGTTTTTAGCATAAAGGGTTGTTGAATTCTGTCAAACACCTTCTCTGTGTCAACTGAGATAACCATGTAGTTTTTGGTTTTGGTTCTGTTTATGTGGTGAATTACATTTATAGACTTGCGTATGTTGAACCAGCCTTGCATCCGTGGGATGAATTCTACTTGATCATGATGGATAAGTTTTTTGATGTGCTGTTGCAATTGGCTTGCCGAGATTTTATTGAAGATTTTTGCATCTATGTTCATCATGGATATTGGCCTGAAGTTTTCTTTTCTTGTTGCGTCTCTGCCGGGTTTTGGTATCAGGATGATGTTGGTCTCATAAAATGATTTGGGAAGGATTCCCTCTTTTTGGATTATTTGGAATAGTTTCAGAAGGAATGGTATCAGCTCCTCTTTGTGTGTCTGGTATAATTCGGCTGTGAACCCATCTGGACCTGGGCTTTTTTTGTGTGGTAGGCTCTTAATTGCTGCCTCAACTTCAGATCTTGTAATTGGTCTATTCATAGTTTCATCTTCCTCCTGGTTTAGGCTTGGGAGGATACAGGAGTCCAGGAATTTATCCATTTCTTCCAGGTTTACTAGTTTATGTGCATAGAGTTGTTTGTAGTATTCTCTGATGATCGTTTGAATTTCTGTGGAATCTGTGGTGATTTCCCCTTTATCATTTTTTATTGCATCTATTTGGTTGTTCTCTCTTTTTTTTTTTAAATCAATCTGGCTAGTGGTTTGCCTATTTTGTTGATCTTTTTAAAAAACCAGCTCTTGGATTTATTGATTTTTTGAAGGGTTTTTCGTGTCTCTGTCTCCTTCAGTTTTGCTCTGATCTTAGTTATTTCTTGTCTTCTGCTGGGTTTTGAGTTTTTTAGATCTTGCTTCTCTAGCTCTTTCAATTTTGACGATAGGGTGTCAATTTTGCATCTCTCCATTCTCCTCATTTGGGTACTTATTGCTATGTTTTACTCTAGAGACTGCATTAAATGTGTTCCAGAGATTCTGGCATGTGTCTTCGTTCTCATTGGTTTCGAAGAACTTCTTTCTTTCTGCCTTCATTTCATTGTTTACCCAGTCAACATTCAAGAGCCAGTTGTTCAGTTTCCATAAAGTTGTGCAGTTCTGGGTTGGTTTCTGAATTCTGAGTTCTAACTTGATTGCACTATTGTCTGAGAGACAATTTGTTATGATTTCAGGTGTTTTGCATTTGCTGAGGAGTGCTTTACTTCCAATTATGTGTTCAATTTTAGAGTAGGTGTGATGTGGTGCTGAGAAGAATGTATATTCTGTGGATTTTGGGTGGAGAGTTCTGTAAAGGTCCATCAGGTTTGCTTGTTCCAGGTCTGAGTTCAAGCCCTGTATATCCTTGCTGATTTTCTGTCTGGTTGATCTATTATTGACAGTGGAGTGTTAAAGTCTCCCAGTATTATTGTGTGGGTGTCTAAGTCTCTTTGTAAGTCATTAAGACCTTGCGTTATGTATCTGGGTGCTCCTGCATTGGGTCCATATATATTTAGGATTGTTAGCTCTTTTTGTTGAATCGATCCTTTTACCATTATGTAATGGCCTTCTTTGTCTCTTTTGATCTTTGTTGCTTTAAAGTCTGTTTTATCAGAGATGAGAATTGCAACTCCTGCTTTTTTTTCCTCTCCATTTGCTTGGTAAATCTTTCTCCATTCCTTTATTTTGAGCCTTTGTGTATCCTTGCATGTGAGCTGGGTTTTGTGGATACAGCACACTGATGGGTTTTGGTTTTTCATCCAATTTGCCAGTCTGTGTCTTTTGATTGGTGCATTTAGTCCATTTATATTTAGGGTTAATATTGTTATGCGTGAATTTGATACTGCCATTTTAATACTAGCTGGCTGTTTTGCTCATTAGTTGATGTAGATTCTTCAATATGTTGATGCTCTTTAGCATTTAGTGTGATTTTGGAATGGCTGGTACTGGTTGTTCCTTTCTATGAGTAGGGCCTCTTTCAGGAGCTCTTGTAAAGCAGGCCTGGTGGTGACAAAATCTCTTAGTACTTGCTTGCTTACAAAGGATTTTATTTTTCCTTCCCTTTTGAAGCTCAGTTTGGCTGGATATGAAATTCTGGGTTGAAAGTTCTTTTCTTTAAGGATGTTGAATGTTGGTGAATCTGATGATTATCTGCCTTGGGTTTGCTCTTTTTTGTGGTGTTCTCTGTATTTTCTGCATTTGAGTGTTGGCCTGCCTTGCTAGGTTGGGGAAATTTTCCTGGATAATATCCTGAAGAGTATTTTTCAGCTTGGATTCATTCTCTTCATCACATTCTGGTATACCTATCAACCATAGGTTAGGTCTCTTCACATATTCCCTCATTTCTTGGACACTTTGTTCATTCCTTTTTGTGCTTTTTTCTCTAATCTTGGTTTCCCATTTTATTTCATTGAGTTGATCTTCGACTTCTAATGTTCTTTCTTCTGCTTGGCCAATTCAGCTATTGAAACTTGTGCATGCTTCGCGAAGTTCTTGTCTTCTGTTTTTCAGCTCCTTCAATTCATTCATATTTCTCTCTAAGTTTTCCATTCTTGTTATCATTTCCTCGAGTCTTTTTTCCAAGGTTCTTAGTTTCTTTGCATGGATTTAAAACAAGCTCTTTTAGCTCACAAAAGCTTCTCATTATCCACCTTCTTAAGTCTAATTCCGTCATTTCGTCACAGTCATTCTCCATCCAGCTTTGTTCTTTTGCTGGTGAGGAGTTTTGATCCTTTGTAGGAGTCGCGGTGTTCTGGTTTCAGGTGTTTTCCTCCTTTTTGCACTGGTTTCTTCCCATTTTTGTGGATTTATCCACCTGTTGTCTGAGTAGTTGCTGACTTTTCGATTGCGTCTCTGAGTTGATGCCCAGATTTTGGTTGATGATGAAGTATTTCTGTTACTTGGTTTTCCTTCTACCAGTCAAGCCCCTCCACTGTACGACTGCTGAGGTCCACTCCAGGCCCTGCTTGTCTGAGTTGCACCTATAGCGGCTGCGGAACACTGAGAGATGCTACCAGTTTCTTTTTCTGCTATCTTTGTCCCAGAATGTCCTGCCAAATGTCAGTCTTCTGGATATAGAGGGGTCAGTGAGCTGCTTGAGGAGAGAGTTGTACTTTATAGGAGCTCAAGTGTTGATCTCTGAGCTCTGTTTTTCTTTCAGGGCTGTTAGGCTTCTAATTCTGCTGCAGCACAACTCATCAAAAAAATCTCTTTTTTTCTCAGATGCTCTGTCTCGGGGGTTGGGGTTTTCTTTATGTGTCTGTTGCACTGTGTTGCCCAGCTAGGAGGCAGTCTAGTCACTATTTGCCTGCCAAGGCTCTGCCCTGCTGGTGTGAGGTCCGCCCTGTTGCTGCAGGCTCTGTCCTGCTGCTGTAGTCTCCGCCCTGCTGCCACGGGCTACACCCTGAGGCGGAGTCTCTCTGTTGTGGTGGGTTGCCTCGGCAATGGCAGCCTGCATCAGCAATGAGAGTGTACCTCAGTTGGGGCGGGTTGCCTTGGTAATGGCGAATGCCCCTCCCCCACCGAGCTGCACTGTCTTGGGTTCAGCTGTGCCCGCAGTGAAACTCTTCACCCAGAGCATTTGGAATCGCCGTTTTGTTTGTCCCACTGCCCTTGCCCAAATGCCATTTCCCTGGAATCTCCTGGCCTGGCTCACTGTCCAAGTCCCGTTCAATCAGATGGATTTGCCAATCTGCCCTCTCAAGTCTCAGATTGTTGGTTCATCAGGGCACCTGGAACCTTGCGCTTTGTGCGGAGTGCTGTAGAGTGCCGCTGCACTGCAGCGCCGGCTGCTAGCTGCACCAGCCGCTGGCTGCACCAGCCAAAACTGCTTTGCTGGCATCCCACGTCTTTTTTATACCTGGGAATTTCCCCGTTTTGTGGGCAACAAAGATCCATCTGGAAATGCGGCCCTGAGTCGCCCTCTGTGCGTTCACCAACAGCTTCAATCCTGGGTTGTTCTCACCATGCCATCTTGAGTCCTCCCCGCCAATCATACTTTTTATTATGTTCGTAGTAATAGGTCATAATTTCTATTGCATACTTTTTTTTTAGGAGTCTCTATCAAGCACATTAATTTGTTTCTCAAATGCTTTACCTATTTTTAACAGAACTGTGTTTGCCAGAAATTAAAATGGTTGGAGAAGGTGTTACTATAGAGCAGATAATTTTTGTTTGGAGTAACAAAACCATTCTATATTTTAATTATAGTGTATTCATCAAAATTCAAAAACTGCACATGGAAAATATAACTTTACAGTATGTAGATAGAAAAATAAAATTTAAAAGTAGATGAAGAAGGTAATATTTCAATGACAACTTAGATCCCTGGAAGACAAAGTACATTGCACAGTCTTTATAAAGTAATGTTCTTTCAGATATTAACATAACCTTATAAGTATTTTGTCTGAAAAAATACTCTTACATTTTTTTCCTTCCTAGAGAAATAAAATCAGTTATGACATTTAGTGATACATATATTGATATATTATTATTATCAAATAATAGAGTTGTTGAGAAGATTAATAACATTTAGAAGAGTGGAACACTATAGATAAATTCATGAATTACTAAATATTTTATGTTAGTAAATATATTTTATACATTTTATGTGCTACTTTCTAACTTGCCTTTTCTTCCACTCTAATTTCTTCTCATATTAAAACATCAATTTTTAAAGAAAAAGATGAAATTAATAAGCTAAAATGAAGGCCTATGATAAGTTTCTTATTATAATAGTAATTGTTGATGCAATAACAAACTGAGTAGAAAGGGCTATTCAATTAATCTCTTCAACAGTTAGTCTATAAAAATTCTGAATTATCATGTATCTTTTCTGTTGTTTTCCCCAAAGATACAATACACTAAACAACTTTGATATCTATTCTAAAATGAAGACTTGACTTCAGGTATTATAAGTCTCAATTTGCTTGTCAATTGAAAGCCACAAAAGATAGATGGAAATCATTTAAAGCAGACGTACTGAATTCACAAAAATCTCTAGTAAACTTCTCTACCTCCTTTATTTGCATTTTTACAGACTGAAATTTATCTTTGTATGTTTTTTAAAACTTCTATAATAATAATTTTTTAAATACATTGACAGCTTTTACAAAACCAAGATAAAAAGTTAGGGAAGAAAAAAAAGAGAGGGATATTAAATTTTGAATCAGAAGCCATGATTTCCAGTGCAGATGTGATATTAATCATTCATCTGACTTCAGCAACAATTGTTTGAAACTTCAATCTCCTTATTTCAAACATAAACAAATTGTTGTGAATCCTCTAATGAGCGTTTTCATTTCAGAAATTCAAAGTGTCTACAATGATTTCTTGTGTTGTGAAATAAGAAAAACTAAATTATATTTCAGATAGTAAGCTAGATGTAATGATGTACTTGTAGTTCCAGTTACTCAACAGGTTGAAGCAAGAGGATTGCTTGAGTCCAAGAGTTTCAGCCTTCAGTGAGCTATGAATATTCCACTGTATTCTAGCCTAAGTGATATGGTTTGGCTCTGTGTCTCCAACCAAGTCTCATCTTTAATTGTACTCCCATAATTCCCACCTGTTTTGGGAGACACATTGAAAGATGATTTAATTACAATTATCTGGTCAGAGATAATTGTAACTATCTGGTGAGACAGTGAATTGAATCACAAGTGCAGTTTCTCCCATATTGTTCTCATGGTAGCAAATAAGTCTCACAAGGTCTGATGTTTTTTTAAAGGTTTTTCTTTAACTTGGCTCTTTTGTCTCTGTTATCCACGTAAAACATGACTTGCTCCTAATTCCCTTCAATCATGATTGTAAGGCCTCCCCAGCCATGTGGAACTGTAAGTCCTTTAAACCTCTTTCTTTTGTAAATTGCCCAGTCTCAAGTATGTCTTGTCAGCAGCCTGAAAACAGACTAATACAGTAAGTTGGTACCAGTGGAGTGGGGTACTGATGACAAGATATCCAAAAAAGTGAAAGCAAATGTGACACTGGGTAAGAGGCAGCGATTAGAACAGTTTGGAGGCTCAAAAGAAGACAGAAAAATGTGGGAAAGTTTGTAACTCCTTAGAGACTTGTTGAATGGCTTTGACCAAAATGCTGATAATGATATGGACAATGAAATCCAGGCTGAGGTACTCTCTGACGGAGAAGAGGAAGTTACTGGGAACTGAACCAAGGTGACTCTTGTTATGTTCTAGCAGAGAGACTGGCAGCATTTTCCCCTACTGTAGAGATTTGTGGAATTTTGAACTTGAGAGAGATGATTTAGAGTACCTGGAGGAAGAAATCTCTAAGTAGCAAAACATTTGAGATGTGACTTGGGTGCAGTTAAAGGCATTCAGTTTTATAAGCGAAGTGGGGCATAGAAGTTTGGAAAATTTGCAGCATGACATTGTGATAGAAAAGAAAATCCCATTTTCTGAGAAGGAATTCAATCCAGCTGCAGAAATTTCCAGAAGTAATGAGGAGTTGAATATTAATCCCCAAGACAATGGGGAAATGTCTCTAGGGCATGTCAGAGGTCTTAACAGCAACCCTGACAATCATAGGTCTGGTATCCTGGATGCCAAGGAGGAAATACATTTTTCATGGGCCCAGACTAGGGACCCCATGCTGTAGGCAGTCTAGGGACTTGGTGCCCCGTCCCAGCCACTCCAGCCATGACTAAAAGTGGCCAAGGTAGAGTTCAGGTATACCTCAAGTTATAGCTGTGGCTACAGAAGGTGCAAGCCCCAAGCCTTTGTAGCTTCCATGTTGTGTTTAGCCTGAACATGCACAGAAGTCAATAACTGAGGTTTAGGAACCTCCATCCCAATCCCAAATGCTGTGGGAGGGACCCAGTGGGAGATAATTAAATCACGAGCAGTTTCTTTTATACTGTTATCATGATGGTAGTGAATAAGTCTCACAAGATCTGATGGTTTTATAAGGAGAAGTCCCTTCCTCTCAGCTCTTTTTGCCTGCTGCCATCCATGTAAGTTGTGACTTGTTCACTCTTGTCTTCCATCATGATTGTGAGGCCTCCCCAGCCATGTGGAAGTGTAAGTCCATTAAACCTCTTTCTTCTGTAAGTTGCCAAGTCTTCGATATGTATTATCAGCAGCACGAAAACAGACTAATAACACCGAGTGATAAAGAAAAAGACACTGTCTCGAAAACCTTTTTTTATAAACTAAATAAATAATAAATAGAAATTCAAGGTGTCTAAGATTTCTTGTTGATAGGAAATAAACTAAATGCTAAATTATATTTCAAATTGTAAAAGATTCCGTGTAAGATTGATTTTTATAAGTGTTGAATTTTTCAGTTTCATGGATTTGACAATTTTCTCTAAACAAACACAATATTATTTCTATATTACTTTTAAGCTTCTTTTGAAAAAAGAACATTAAGAGCTAGAATATAAAATATTAAAATGAAATGAGCAAGTTCCATGCTTATGATCGTTTTACTTATAATTTTTCAACTGTATTATAGCGCAAAAGTGACATATTTAGTAAAAATCATTATTTGAATATCCATATAATTGTTGTTTTTCATTTTCAGTACCATATTCATAAATTACATAAATTATTCAATAATTTGTTATAAAATAGGGTTTTCATATTATGTTGCCCAACTCTTTGTTAATGTAAGTGTTCTGAGCACATTTAAGGAGGGTTAAACTAAACAATAATTTTCCATAGGATAAGTGTATTCAGTGCATTTGCAGCTTTTGAAATTTTCAAATTAGAATGGGTTTATTGGTGATGCAGGACTTTTCTCAGTCCCTTTGCTGAAACTTTGGAATGGACACCCCATCTACTCGACCCCTTACAACAGGATACACATAAATGAGCAAGTGCAGCATCTGGCCAGCCACTCCAGGTGCCAACACAGGAGCAAGCTCTGTTTGGGACCCACAGCCAAACCAGGCATGTTACCCCAAAGGAAATTCAGCAGTGCCAAGGTAAAGTTGCCAACCACACTGAAGCCCCAGAAGGGGTGTTACAGTGATCCTTTAGTTCCACCATCTGTAGATGGGAGCATGTTAGCAACTCAGTTGGCCCCTTGCCTCATCATGTCGTTAGCTGCCCTCTGCTGGCGAGGACAAAGGTAGGTATAATAGCCTTACTGGGTACCTGTGCTCGGTGGTCCTGAGGTTTTGTCCAGCATCCAAGATGAATGAGGTCACATGGATGATTGAAGGATGGTGAAGGCAGGGAATTTTATTGAGTGATGAATGTAGTTCTCACAGAGAGGGGAACTGGAGAGGAGATGGGAAGGGCAGGTCATTTTCCTGAATTCAGGTTGTACCTTCCTTGAAATCAGGTCATTTCTTTCCTTTACCAACTTACACTGGGGTCTTTATAGGCACAGGATGGGGACAGTGTGTTGATTTGTGAGTATGAAAAAAAGGCATCACTCAAAGGTGGGCACAACAGTGTAGAAAAACTATTAGGAAAGGGTAGGTACATGTAAAATAGGTGAAGGGTAAGGATGAATTAGAGGAAAGTGTGTCAAACAGTGAGACAAGTTCTCAATCTGGTTCCAGGATTAAACTTGCAGCTTGGCTATCCATCTTTAGACTGTCTTTGGCTTGGGGGTGGGGTTTTATCAGGTACCTGTTCTTATTTGCCTAGACATTTGGTAACTGTCACTATCATTGGAACGATGCCCACTGTAAGTTAAGAATTATTCATATACAACAGTTTCTTATGTTATTAGAACAAAAATATTTCTCTCACATATTCTTTTAAAGAGTAACTATTTTCTCTCTGATATAAGATTTTGTTCTCAATTTATTCTTGAATATACTAGTTTTGATGGTTGACTATAGCATTATGATAATGTCTTTTGTATTTTTGGACATATTTCAAAAACTGATGTTTAAATCCACATAAATACAGTTTTCTTTTGTTTGTTAGAGTTGTGTTCAATTTTAGCACAGTTTCTTTCCAATAGATTTACAAAAGAAAATTATATTGAAATATAAAATTATGCTTCATATTATAATTTCTGGTACAAAAACATCTGTAGCAAGTCATGTGGTAGCAAATAAAATGAAATGTTCAAAATGTAAATTATATTACAAACAGGAGTTTGAGATGCATTCTTCCCTGTGGAATATTTTTCATATGTAACCTAAATTTAGCTCAGTGCTAAATCCTTCAACTGAAAAACCTGTAAGTATGTAATGAAAAATAGAAGTGATGGTGTTACCTATTTACATTGAATAAAAGGAAATAATTTAACATGTTTAAAATAGATAGTATTTAAACTATCTATTTTACTATTTATATTTTACTATCTATTTCACTACTATTTAAACCCTGCCACAGGCTGGGTGCAGTGGCTCACGCCTGTAATGCCAGCACTTTGGAAGGCTCAGGTGGGTAGATCACAAGGTCAAGAGATTGAGACTATCCTGGTCAACATGGTAGAACCCCATATCTACTAAAAATACAAAAATTAGTTGGGCGTGGTGGCACACACCTGTAATCCCAGCTACTTGGGAGGCTGAAGCAGGAGAATTGCTTGAACCTGGGAGGTGGAGGTTTCAGTAAGCCGAGCTCATGCTACTATACCCCAGCCTGGTGACAGAGTGAGAGTCTGTCTCATTAAAATAATAATAATAATGATAATAAGTATAATGGTCAGATTCAAAATACATTTACAGTGTAAATCATTCTGAACTAAAATGACCTCAAAAACCCAAATCTCATTCATGTCCATTTTTATCCAAAAGTATTAAGTTTGCTGTTTACTTTTTTAAGAGATCTTAAATTGTTTTAAAAATATTCTTTCTTTTTATATTTTTGCTTAATATTTCACATACTTTTGGCTCAAGACCAAAATCAGGATATTTTCTGCTAATTCAGTCAGCAATAAATTGTGAGTAAATGCTGAAGAGGCTATTAATTATTCTACTAAGCACTTGATATTCCTCAGTATAAAGTGGTGTGCAGCCCATAAGGCAATATTGTAGAGATTGAGAAACACTTATCTACCTCAATTCACACTTTATTCAAATCTTATCTGACATTTGCTTACTTTAATTACTTTTTCGGCCTATCCTCATCTCATCTTTGAACATAAAAGGGTTATCTGTACATTTTATGGTATACTGATGCATGTCAGGTCTTTTTTAAGAAAATCTTTATAGTATTCAATATTGTCAATTAACACTTCAATATTCATGTCACGTTTATTGTTTATAATCTAAAAATATTTAAAAATTTTGTATATGCCACATCATCAGTAAGTAGTAAATAGATATCATGACAAATGCTGCTGCAATGTTCATATCCTCTCTGCATTCATATTTTTACAGTGAAAGTCACTGAGAGAACATTTACATTCTCTGTCTGAGAGAATTAAACTTTTTTTTTTCCTACAGGAATCCACTTATGTTCTTACTTTCTTTCTTAAATATTTTTCTTTTAGAAACACGGTCCTATTCTGTCACACAGACTGGAGTACGGTGGCAACCAGAGTACACTGCAGCCTCAAATTCTTGGCCTCAAGAGATCCTCCTTCTTTGGTCTCCTAAATCACTAGGATTATAGTGCCACCCACCTCAGCCATTTATTTTTAATCAAAACAAGTCAAAGGTTTAAAATAGATATTGCTCTTAGAAGTACTGTTCAACTAGGCTGGGTGCAGTGGCTCACGCCTGTAATGCCAGCACTTTGAAAGGCTGAGGTGGGTAGATCACAAGGTCAAGAGATTGAGACTATCCTGGTCAACGTGGTAGAACCCCATATCTACTAAAAATACAAAAATTAGTTGGGCGTGGTGGCACACACCTGTAATCCCAGCTACTTGGGAGGCTGAAGCAGGAGAATTGCTTGAACCTGGGAGGTGGAGATTTCAGTAAGCCGAGCTCATGCTACTATACCCCAGCCTGGCGACAGAGTGAGAGTCTGTCTCATTAAAATAATAATAATAATGATAATAACAATAATAATGTTCAACTAATGACTGATGGGAGTAAATGAATAAATAAACTAAATTCCTGCACCTTGATTGGCTTAACTTCAAGATGAGTTTATTCTCTCCCAGAGTTCCCCACCTGAATGAGCTCTGAATGAGTTCTAGTAGTTCCCCTATTCTGGCTAATTTCTGTTCTTTTTCTTTTTTTCCTACTATTCCATTGATGTTTCTTTGAATCACTACTCCCTTGCCCACCAAAAAAAAAAAAAAAAAGTTTAATAAAGTTTAACCTAAGATCCACTCTGCTTCTGGGTACCCAAAACTAAGACATTATTTATTTAAAAACTGGAGACTTATGAGTAACAAATCTGAAATAAAGTGATGTTATGTAGAGATACATAGAAAATCTGGGTGCTCTGGATGTGCAGAGTGACTTAATAGGAAATGTCTAAAAAAAGGATTAAAAAGTGATAGAAAACAAAAGAATGATGAAAACTATCTAGTGATGTTTATTAGATTTCCTCTCAATCTTTTTCATAGATCTGAAAAAATGAACTTGTGTTATCATTGGGGTAGATTAAAAAACAAAACCAGATGAGTATGAAGACATTAGAGAATTTCAGAAGACAGTGAATGAATGAATAAACAATTAAATTTATGTTTCCTGATTTTAATAAGTCATATATAATTCTAAATTTAGTGTGAAATAACTTGACTATACACTTGCATACTAGTATACATATACAGAAAACAAGCTGTAATTATTCACCAGTTGCCATGTCATGCCTCTTGGTAAGTACCAGAATGTAAGCCAACATGTTTTGTAGTTTTCCTGGTACAGAATGGAAGGCATATCTTTATTGTCCCACTCTGGAACACTGGGAAGATCAGCTGCCTATTCCCTATTATTCCTTCTAAAATTTGTAGTTACTAAGATTTATTCTGTATCCGATGACTTAAGCTATAACCATAATTCAAACTATTGCTTGTAAGGAGTGATAGCATCGTATCAGGTAGGAGATAAAGAAATGGTTTTGTGAAGAGCAGTAAGTACTGAAAATAAAGGCCTTATCCACTTAGCAATGAAGAGCCCTACCAGATCCTAAGTATTAAAATAATTCGGTCACTAAACTACACTTTGACAAAACTTATTGTTGATGTATAATCTTTAATATAAAATGCATATTAAAATTAACTACTATGATATAAGGCACAATCACTCACCTGTTAAAAAGCTGTGCTGCAATGAACTCTAAATTTGTGGATAGCCATTTCAAGGTAATAAAAATGATTCATGGAGGAAACATGAAGTTGGATGGGATAGGGATTTTGTTGAAGGATAAGGACATAGGAGGAAAAGCATGCATGGTGAACAAAGGCATTGCAATGGACGCTTTTGAATGGATTGAATCAACTGGAACATAAGAGGAGAAAGAATGACCCATTTTTTTTTCTACTGAAAATATGAGCCTGAATTTTTTACATCAAATAAAACCGTGGAAGAAAAAATTGAGAAGAGGAACTAATAAGTAATTTTAGGCCAAGGCAGGTGGATAACGAGGTCAAGAGATCGCGACCATCTTGGTCAACATGGTGAAATCCCGCCTCTACTAAAAATACAAAAAATTAGCTGGGCATGGTGGCGCGTGCCTGTAATCCCAGCTACTCAGGAGGCTGAGGCAGGAGAATTGCCTGAACCCAGGAGGCGGAGGTTGCGGTGAGCCGAGATCGCGGCATTGCACTCCAGCCTGGGTAACAAGAGCAAAACTCTGTCTCAATAATAATAATATAATAATAATAATAATAATAATGATGATGCTGGGCCATAACATACCGTAACTCATTTAATTTACCTCATCCATTGAAGTTGCTTTTATCATCTGTGTTTGGAATCTAAAGAAACTAAGCTTGCCTTAAATAAGCTCCCTTGTTCTAAGTAACTCTCCTCAAATATAGCAGAATCATAATTATAAATTAGAGTTAAGATAACAAAAACTATATACTTTTAAAATGTAAAATGCCATCCAATAAACAATGGTCTTAGCCTGGGCTACATGGTAAAACCCTGTCTCTACCAAAAAGAAAAAAAGTAGCTGGGCCTGGTGGTGTGCACCTATAGGAGGCTGAGGTGGGAGGATTGCTTCAGCCCAGGATGTTGAGGCTATAGGCAGCCGCGATCGCACCACTACCCTCCAGCCTGGGTGACACAGCAAGACTATATTTTTAAAAAATGCTTTTGACATTACAAAAAATGTATTCCACTCACTAGTCAGTAAAAATTTTATAAAGAGATACAAGAAAATAAGTAAGACAGTCCATTTCATAAAAGATGTGAAGTTTAATAATAATTTGTTGCATAAACTTTTAATATTTTCAAAATTAACCAAGTTATTTTAATGATGTTTTCCTTACAGAGGAATTATCAAGCTAGAAAATACTCTTTCTTGGCCCATAGTTTACACGATTCTTAAGGATTCTTTTTCTGATTTTCATTTGTTGGGTTTTGAAATCTGCATAATCACATTAAAGAAATGAGAGAAACACAGAAAAGAAAGGCTATAACAATAACACAATATGAAAGCAAATTCCATCGCTCATAAAAATATCAAAATGGAAAGTCAATAAAATACTGTATTTGTCATTTAAAGCCTGCTTATATTGCTCTATAAATTATTGTAACACATGTTGGAAATACTATTTGAAAGACCTGGAGGCCTTTGTCATTGCTTCATTTATTCCGTTTAATACTGTCTACCTCAGTAAAATGGATTCACTTCTATAATTATAGCACAGAATCACCATGAAATCAGCAAAAGAAAAAGGAAGGTGACTATAAATTAGTTACTTAAATATTAAGAAATCAGCAAAAGACAATATTTAAGAAATGAAGAATAATAAGATAAATGAGCATTGCAAAACAATTGTTTTTCATTAAAACTACAAAATGCACTTACAGCAAAAAGGACAACCAAGGATTTACAAAAAATGAGTTAAAAAAATAACAGCCTTTACCACTACTAAATCTATAATGAGTGTATATTTAGTTGAAATAAAGCATTTAGTCATATATAATTCATATATAAAATAATACATTTTTATGATTCAGAAATTTATTATGTTAGAAGAAAACTATTTTTCTTATCTGTAATCATGTTATCCCAGTACTTTAGAAGGCTGAGGCAAGAGGATCTCTGGAGGCCAGGAGTTCAAGACTGGCCTCAGCAACATATGAAATCCTGTTTCTACTAAAAAATGAAAAAAAAATAGCTGGGCACGGTGATGTGCACACACAGTCCAGGAGTTGGAGCTGCAGTGAACTATGATTATGCCATTGCATGCCAACATGATCAACAGAACAAGACTCTATCTCTACAAAAATAAAAAGTAAAAGAAAAATACTGTTTTATTAACTATATATAATTGAATGTTTCTCTCTTTATTTTAAAATTGAATGAATATAAACATATTAAATGGGCCAAGTAAAATTTCCACTCAAATAAAATATAAATTTTACTATTTCTGTCCTTCTTTTCTTTTTTCCATTTTGAGACAGGATCTTTCTCTGTTGCCCAGGCAGGAGTGCTGTGGTGTGCTCCCTGCTCACTGCAACCTGTGCCTCCCAGGCTCAAGTGATCCTCCTACCTCAGCTACCAGAATAGCTGGGACCACAGGCCTGCACCACCATGCCTGGCTAATTTTTGCATTTTTTTGTAGCTATGGGGCTTCACCATGTTGCTCTGGCTGGTCTCGAACTACTGAACTCAAGTGATCCGCCCATCTCAGTCTCTCAAAGTGCTGGGATTACAGGCATGGCCAGTATTGTTATTTCTCAATAACTATGTTAAAATGGACCCTGATATATACCTGATATTATGTAATAATAACATTTGGAGATTATATATTAACCCAAGTACACTGATATTGGAGTTAAAGAAATTTTTTTTTCCAGCCTTATGTGGTTGTCTATTAAGATTCCAAGGACGCTTCAAATCTGCTTTTAAATTTTCTTTTATCTTCCTGGCAATTTAATTAGGAGTTGGAGACAATTGAACCATAGGAATTACTGTTATACTACTCAAAACCAGTTTAACCTTTGCCTTCTCTTTTTTTTTTTCTTGAGACATAATCTTGGTCTGTCATGCGATCTCAGCTCACTGCAACCTCTGCCTCCTGGGCTCAAGTGATTCTCGTGCCTCAGCCTCCCAAGTAGCTGGGATTACAGGTGTTTGCCACCATGCCCCACTAATTTTTTGTATTTTTAGTAGAGCTGAGGTTTCACTGTGTTTGCTAGGATGGTCTTGATATCCTGACATCATGATCTGCCCACCTTGGCCTCCCGAAGTGCTGGGATTACCTGCGTGAACCATCACGCCCGGCCAACCCTTGACTTTTTATTGGCCTTGAAGTAGTTGTTCTAACATAACATTTTAAAAATAGTACTTATAGTGTTAATATTGTTTTCATTATTCTAAAGAAAAAAATTAACAGTCTTTCAAGTAATTATTCAATAAATGGAATAAGCTGGCACATTACAAAGTTTAATATATTCCAGCAGCCCATTAAATTAAAAGGCAAATATCTTTATCTTGGGCTGACATGATACCTGTGGAAATACTGTCATGCCAAGATATTTGTAATCAGAACAAATTAAGCACTTTGCATGACTTATTGGCGTAACTCACTTTTTTCGAATTTCTATTAGCTCTACAGAATTTTTCCTGAATGTGAGAATTAAAGGATGGATTTAGCCAGTGTTAGATACCTTGCTTTTCTCCAGCAGAACAGAGAGAAAGACTATAATCTTTTAAAAGAAATCTCCCTTATGTTTTTCTTTCATTTAACAGTTGTTTTGATATTCCTAAGAAAAAATAATAATTAGATGCTTTTATTTTTAATTATTTAATGTAGAAAGTTAAGAAGAGTTTTCCCCACTGGGAGAATTTCAAATTAATGATTTTCCAGTACCAATCAGAAATGGGAGATCACAGGAAGAAAAACAACTAATCTGAAATGTGTGGAAATTGGAGACTACAGGGAAAAACCAGATCCAAACATTGGATTACTTGAGGCAGATGATGCCAGATGGCACATAAGCTAGTAAATTAACAAGAACTGTATATACTCTTTCTTCAAAAACAACCAAAAAGCAGATAAAATGCATGAAACAACAGAAAACAAACCACTGCACATTAGGCAGCAAAAGACAGTGACACCTGTGTGATGGGAACAAATGAAAAGAACATGGAAATAGACCCACTTTATAGAGTTTTCAGTTATGGTGCTGGTAAGGGGAGCCCAGATGAAGCTTAGTGAACATGGGAGAATAGAGCTTGGAATCCAGGGAAACAAAGGAGCCCAAATTCTTAGAACAGAGTGTCAAAGACAGAGCTTATTCAGAGAATGAAACCTAGACATCTGCATAAGGTCCCCTTTTTGTGTTTATTCAACTGATGATCAGCACATGCATGTGCGGAAACCACTGGAGGCTTGAGAAAGAGTCATTTAAAAAGATTAGAAGTAACCATACCCATTGCTCACAGAGGATCTTGAAGCTTACCTATCTCACCAGCCATATTTTTCAATGTTCAATTTTCCAGTGGTAAAGTATTCACAAGGGGCTTTACTGAGAAACAGGAAATAACTAGTCATAGACTGGTCCTGTTTAACAAATCTCAAAAGTAAGACCTGAAGATGTAACTATTTTTAAGCAATTTAACTGCTTCTCAGAACAAAACCTAAGTGTGTATGTACAGAAATAAAAATATTTTCAGCACCCAACTAGATAAAATCAGGAGGAAGGAAAATACGACCTCTCTGGGAAGTTCTCTCTGTTCTGTTATTTCATCCCACAAATTCTAGCTGACTTAGTATTCTCAAACTCCAAGTTACGTCTCCTTAATTCAATCTAACTACTAAGCTCAGTCTACATTTTATCCTGGAAGATATTATAAGGATCACCTCATCTATCTCCTTTTCCTCAGATGTCACTGTCCTGTACTTTATATTTTCTAATATATGAAAACTATCCTTTTATATATTTTTATCAGGATTATCATTGCTTAGCAAATAAGGATAAATTTTGTCCGTTACTTCATTACAGACGCAAGCATGATATGTGTCTTCTTTGGATAATTTTGACTTTTAATATAATACCTGAAAAAATTGAGTAAAAGTGCAGAAAATCCTAAATTTGATACAAGCAGAAAAATAAATAATTTTTAAATATTATATTTGAAAAGATTAACAGAAGTATACCAAAAGAAGAAAGAAGGGAAACTAGTCCAAATAACTTGAATAAAAGTTTTAGGTTGTATATCCTAAAAAGAAAAAGGAAAACTATGAAGAAATATTAAGCCCTGTTTAGGAAAGGTTATTTGCAGCTTTTTAAAAATTTTAATTATTATCATTATTATTTAATATATATATTTTATTGCACTTTAGGTTCTGGGGTACATGTGTAGATCATGAAGGATTGTTGCATAGGTACATACATGGCAATGTGGTTTGCTGCCTCCATCCCCCCCCATCACCTATATCTGGCATTTCTCGCCATGTTATCCCTCCCCAACCTCCCGACTGCCTGCAGTCCCTCTTAAAAGAGCTGAAAATAAAAGTACCATTCAACTCAGCAGTCCCATTACTGGGAATATACCCAGATAAATGTAAATCATTCGCCCATAAAGACATGTACATGTGAATGTTCATTGCAGCACTATTAACAATTACAAAGGCATGGAATCAACCTCAATGCCCATCAATGACAGATTGGATAAGGTAAAGGTGATACATATACATCATGGAATAACATGCAGCCATAAAAAATGATATCATGTATTTTGCAGGAACATGGATGGAACTTTGAGGCCATGATCCTTAGCAAACTAACACAGGAACAGAGACCCAAATACTGCATGTTCTTACTTGTAAGTGGGAACTAAATGATGAGAACCCATGAACAGAAAGAAAAGAATAGACACTGGTGCCTACTTGAAGGAGGAGCATAGGAAGAGGGAGAGAATCAGAGAAAATAACTATCAGGTACTAGACTTAATACCAGGGCAATGAAATAATCTTTACAACACACCCCTGTGACACAAGTTTACCTATATAACAAACTCGCACATGTGCCCTTAAACCTAAAATGAAAGTTAAAAAAAATTTACCACAGCACAAATACTTCGTTCATGTAAGTATCAATGAATAATAAAATGAATGAGTGGAAGTTTGAGGAAATCAACATATTAATATTTACATCATTTTGACATGGACAGGAAACAAGGAAATATTAGGTAGAAAAGGTGGGGTACCTGGCAAGGTTTACACCCTCAAGCTTGGGCTCAAAGACCTAAATGAGACCTTCACATCCCTGTTTTCCTGCATGAATGTTGCCTTGTGACCTGCCACACCCCCTACCCTGTGCCCATAAAAACCACGACCCGATACACCCCCTACTCTGTGCCCATAAAAACTACAAGCTCCACTGGCAGAGCAGCAGAGCACTGCAGCAGAGGAGGAGAGGAAAGAAGCGTTTGAATATCGGGAGAAGAGGCAACTGGACATCAGAGACTAGGGCCCTTGTTTCAGGGGAAGATCACCATGTTCCCACATCATTCCCTTTTCAGCTCCCCTTCTACTGAGAGTCACTTCCACCACTTAATAAAATCCTCCGCATTCATCACCTTTCAGACCATTCACGTGACCTGATTCTTCCCAGTTGCCTGACAAGAATTCCGAATGACTGGGTGGAGGAACCCAAAAAGGCTGTCATACTGACTCTTCACTGAACTTCTTAATAATTAAGCCATCCAAGGATAGCAAGCTGAAAGGAGCATTAATTGTCACACACCCCTAGACACTGCTGTGGGGCCAGAGCCCAAAAGCACTCGCCCCACCCTGACATCTGTTCATCTCCGTGCTCCCTCTCCGGAGGGGTTGAGCCCAGCGGGTACAAGTGTGTGAAGTTTCTTCCTGCCAGTGCTGAGTTGGCTGGCTGGACTCAGAGCCAATGCACTGTTCTCACCTGCAAAAAGGTCAAGGGAACTATCCCATCTCACTTTCAAAATCTCTCTCACTCATAGAAAAGAAAATGAAAGTAAACAACAGTGGTAAAGTCTAGCTACACAACCTTAAGCAAATGACCAAAATTAGCATTACTAATAATGTGACAATTCAAAATTGTGTGATTCTTGATGATTCAGAGAGAAGCTGAACATCAGTTATATGATATTCTTGCCAAAATGTATTAATTGAATCTAATAATGAGGAAATATTGTAGTGACTCCATCTGAGAGATAATCTTTAAAATCGCTGCCCTGTTTTCTTATTAATTAACTATGTTCAATGGATAACTGCATTGTGTTTATGCAAATAATGGCATTGTTATAGAAAATAAGCACAGAAATATTTAAGGGTAAAGAGGTCTCATGTCTGCGACTTACTCTCAAATGGGTCATAACATAACATAACATATACACATATACAAATATACCTATATACATATAAAGAAAAAAATGACAAAGAAAATATAATAAAATGTTAATAATTAGATGAGCTGGTTAAAGGATAAATAGAAATTCTAAGTACTATTCTTCTGTGGTGTAATTTTGCAATTTAAAAAAAAATTAAATCTAAGCCCATTCAAAAGTGGGCAAAGGATATGAACAGATACTTTACGAAAGAAGACATATATGAGGCCAACAATCATATGAAAAAATGCTCATCGTCACTGGTCATCAGAGAGATGCAAATCAAAACCACATTGAGATACCATCTCACGCCACTTAGAATGGCGATCATTAAAAAATCTGGAGACAACAGATGCTGGAGAGGATGTGGAGAAAAAGGAACACTTTTACACTGTTGGTGGGAGTGTAAATTAGTTCAACCATTGTGGAAGACAGTGTGGCGATTCCTCAAGGCCTTAGAAATAGAAATTCCATTTGACCCAGCAATCCCATTACTGGGTATATATCCAAAAGACTATAAATCGTTCTACTATAAGGACACATGTACACGAATGTTCATTGCAGCACTGTTTACAATAGCAAAGACCTGGAATCAACCCAAATGCCCATTGATAATAGACTGGATTGGAAAAATGTGGCACATATACACCATGGAATATTATGCAGCAATCAGAAATGATGAGTTCGTGTCGTTTGTAGGGACATGGATGAATCTGGAAAACATCATCCTCAGCAAACTGACACAAGAACAGAAAATGAAACACCGCATATTCTCACTCATCGGTGGGTGATGAAAAATGAGAACACATGGACACAGAAAGGGGAGTACTAAACAGTGGGGTCTATTGGGGGGAAAAGGGGAGGGCCAGTGGGAGGGGGAGGTGGGGAGGGATAGCCTGGGGAGAAATGCCAAATGTGGGTGAAGGGGAGAAGAAAAGCAAAGCACACTCCCATGTGTGTACCTACGCAACTGTCTTGCATGCTCTGCTCATGTACCCCAAAACCTATAATCCAATAAAAAATTAAAAAAAAAATATCTCATGTAGCCATAAATATATACAATGACTATGTACTCACAAAGTTAAAAATAAAATAAAATGAAAAGTAAAACATTAAAAAACATACATGGTATAATTAATCAGTTCTAAATTCTTTGGTTGATTTTCTAAAGTACAAATTAAAAATCTGTTTCACAAATTTTTAATCTTCATGGATGCATGCAACCATTCATTGTAGAATATTTATCAAAGCATCTTCATTTATAATATGGTGTCAGAAATGCAATTGAGTGAGGTCGTGGGGTGAGATTAAAAATATAATAAAAACAAACTTAAAAAAAAATTAAATCTCAAATACAGATTAGTATAATTAAAAATAAAAAGTCAATTCAATTAAAGACATTTTCAGATTTTTTCCTTCTATAATGCTATCACTGTAACAAATTTTATTAATGTCACATCAAATCTTACAAATATTTTTGAGGTACAAAGAAGTTATAGAAAAAATTAACTTACAAATAATAAAAGGTTTCAGGAAAAACAAAAGTACATTGTTACAGGGATACTTTTTAAAATGAGGAAATAGAGATAGAACATCTGATCTTTCTAAATATTTTTCAGTTATGAACATTGAATTCAGGAGATACATTTATAATTTACATAACAAAATGTACCCTGACAGGCAAAGTTACATTTTCCAACATTTATGTGTCCCACGATTTTCCCATGGCAATATTGAGAGCTTTCAATTTAAATAGAAATGATGGTGCTAAGAATATTTATCAACAAAAAGTATATTTTATAATGTATTTTGTATCTACCTCTACCAAATCTTGTACAATTTTTCTTATGCATCCATCTTCAACACTAACAATTTTCTAGGTATTCTGCTATTATACCGAGCTTGTTATCTGTCAGTCATTGAACTTACCATTTCACTTTCTATGATTCCTTCCTTCCAGACATTGACAAGACTTTCTTCTTTCTTGTTTCGTGTTTCCACAGCTCTCTGACCAAATGCCATGTTTTTAGGGAGGTATTCTTTAAGAACTGTCTCCAAAACGTTGTCTTTTTTGAATCCCTCATTATTCATCAGCTTTATCTCCCTTGGTAGCATATGAAGCACATTGTATGTTTATCTGTTATTCCTTCAAGGGCATCTAGTGTGCAGTGGCATTACAAGCAAATGAAGCAATATTTAAAAGTGATTCCAAATTCAATAATTTAACTACTGACTTCACCAGTACACCCTATTTTTTATCATTCCCTTGAATGTTTGGCAAGCAATTATTCAGGCATTAGTTTTACGTTTTTTTATTTCCCAGGGTGTCAATAATAAAATATAATAAAATTAATACTCTTTACCTGTGTTTTGTTTTTATCTGGTTTTATATCTATGTTTAGATTTATGAGTATGTTCTAAATAATGAGACTAAAACAAGCTCCCACAGTTTTTGACAAACAGGCAAGGATTAATGGAGGGAAAAAGGAATGAATGTATGGGCCACTGACTAGAACCAGTGCTTATGGCTTGTGCTACACAGAGTTAGATTAAAGATGCCCTTGGTCTGTATGATTTCAGATGATGCCTTAGCTTTAGGTCTCTCTATGCCACCCAATGCAATGGACCTGTGTCACCTTGTCACAAAATGCCTACTTTTTATGCCTACTTTTTTTTTTTTTTTTTTGAGATGGAGTCTCTCTCTGTTGCCCAGGCTGGAGTGCAATGATGCAATCTCGGCTCACTACAACCTCTGCCTCCCGGCTTTAAGTGATTCTCCTGCCTCTGCCTCCTGAGTAGCTGGGATTACAGGTGCTTGCCACCATGCCTGGCTAATTTTTTTGTATTTTTAGTAGAGACAGGGTTTCACAATATTGGTCAAGCTGGTCTGGAACTCCTGACCTTGTGATCTGTGCACTTTGACCTTCCAAAGTGCTGGGATTACAGGTGTAAGCGACTGGGCCTGGCCAATCCCCCCACCTTTAAAAATATATTCAACTTTCTTAAGTCTAAATGATATAATTTTTAAAGTGGGGTTGTAATTTGATTAAATTTAAATCAATTATAAAAGATATATTTACATGATCATGTTAAGTTTGGAAAATATTTCAAGATGTAACTACAGAGAAATACCAAAAACTTCCAAAGAATACACACCATTAATTTGGGAAGGAATGTAATTTGTTTAAAAAATTATGTAAAACAATTTGTAAAGTGAAATGGAATTTAGAAAATGGAAATATTTTTGACACATAGTTTAGGCAGCTATACAATATATTAGGAGCTAGAATTAAGATAACCTGTGTGTTTTATAAAATCTTTACTGTTCCTAGTTGGATTTACAATTTAAACTGCTACCTTTCATGCTTCTGCCAAATTTCAAATTAGTCTTAGAATGTCCAAATTGGACACTTTGAAATACTTTGAAATCTATTTTAGTCAAATGGGAGATTACAATAAAATAAAATTTAAAGGAATTTGGCTCTCTTTTTTTCTATTACTCTCTCCCAGATTCCATTTGCCTGCTCTCTCCTATGTTGCCAGTACAAAATTCATTCTGTTCAGCTCTAACTAATTTGCTGATGGAATTGGAATCTGCTTTGTTCACTTTCTATTGAATTCAAATGGGAAGAAATAACGGACTCTATTCACAAGCTCTGGGCTCTGCTTAAAATAGGACCACCTCAGTGGGAGCTCTGCCATACCTGGCTGCTTTGTCTCAGTTCTGCTTGAATGAAAATTGACTCTGCAATGTATTTCTGCATATGCAGCTTGCTTTCTTGGTTGTTTTATGGATAAGCATCTGATTCCCTCTGTCTTTGCTTTACTGAAAAATCCTGGACCACTGTCGATTTTGCCAGCCAGAAGAGTAAAAGGAGGTTGTATATAAAGCAAGGATGGGAAGGAAATTTGATAGCCTTAATGAATAAATAATGAGTTTATATTTTAAATGAATCATGCATGCTTTGAAAAAGAATTTAAATATCCAATTGGGAAAAATTAATGTATATCAAGTCAGGCAATGTCGCTAATGAGTTTCTATATATTTAAATATGTGATAAATGTGAAAACTGGTCTAATTGCAGTATAAATTTTAGGATAGGAATACAAATTGCAATAGCATAAACTCATTAACTCATGCCATGATCATTTTACCCAACTTAATGGGTAGTCTACTGAAGTTTTTTGCTACCTGAGAATAACATGATGACAATTGTTTATATAGCTATAGAGAAGGTTTTTTTTCTTTTTCTTTTTTTTTTTTTGAGACGGAGTTTCGCTCTTGTTACCCAGGCTGGAGTACAATGGCATGACCTCGGCTCACCGCAATCTCCGCCTCCTGGGTTCAGGCAATTCTCCTGCCTCAGCCTCCCGAGTAGCTGGGATTACAGGCACGCGCCACCATGCCCAGCTGAGAAGGTTTTTTTTTCTAACTTTCCATTACTGTTGACTCATTTTCTTTCTTACATGATAGTTGAGGCTAGAACATATACCTGTCTTGTTCTTAACTTCTTCATAGTCAACCAATAACTGAAGATCTGCATAAGAAAAACATAAAATTTTCTCAGATTTTCCTTGTTTCCTTTAATTATATGCTTCTAGGTTCTTTTATGTATTTTCTAAGTATCTTTACCAATTCTCTTCTCTAATTCTACACTGAGTAAACCAAGGCACTGGATGTTTTTGCTACCAGGTTTTTTCCAAGTCCTTCATGACTTAAAAATAGAAAAAGAATAGTGCTGTTGGCTTAAGGACAGAAAAATTATTTTAGTATGAAGAAAGTACTACCCGAAAGTTTATGAAAATATTCTGATAGGGTGATCAGGCTTTCCATTTTTTACCTTGAATGGATTTCTGCCTTCCTAAGGAATTCTAATGAAAAACATATATCAATCCAGTTTTTATGCAATATTAGAAATTTTATAAAATTTAGGTAGCCAAGTGGTTACATGCAAGTAATATAAAAATGTACTACCAAAAGCTTTGTTTAAAACTGCTTATTGTAGCTGGCTTATGTCTCCTTCAAGTGGAACCTCACAACTATGCAACTCTTAAAATCTCATTTCATTCTGGCTTCTTTTCAAACAATTCCAAAATTAGCCAATCAAGAGAAAGTTGAAAAATCCATTTGAAAATAAATAAATCTTGTCCTACAGAATTCCTTTCTAATCTCCTTGTGAACATTTAACATCTGAAGATGTATCACCCATAATCCCTGACAGAAGTTTCTTGAAATGTCATGGAATGTGTGTCATTCTCCTGTCCAGATGATCTTTATCTGAGGCATATAATCTCTATATTCAACCAAAACTGAATGGTGAAAAGCACAGTAGGAGAATAAAAGAATAAAAATTATTATGTTCTTATTCTTTTCAAATAAATATGAAATGCAAAAATCTATAATTTAAACTTACTTAAAGAGAATTCAGAATGAGAATGAAGTTATTAGAGCCAGAATGAAGTTATTAGAGCCAGAGGTTGTAACATGACACCAGTGACCTTCCTTTTACCCTGAAGTATGGGCAAGATATACAACTTGTGATATATAATGACTTGTGATGGCAAAAGGAATTTTACAGAAGTAGGAGTACTAATCAGTTGAGGTTAAGTTAATTAAAAGAAATGTTATTCAAACAGGATTGTCCCAATCACATGGGCTTTTACATTCTTGGTCTAGAGGTGAAAAATAAGAAAAGTCTACAACTCCACAACAGTCTATAACTCTACAAAATATAGATACTTCTATTTTAAGTGATTTGCTTTATTAAGATAATATTGTGTTGTACTTTTGATCAGACTCACTCACATTTGAATTCCGGTTCAGGCATTTAAGATATTTTGATTTAAGCAAGTTGTGTAACAAATTTCATTCATACTTTTATAACATTTAATTAGGATTAAATGGATAAT
Organism: Callithrix jacchus; assembly: GCF_049354715.1. Taxonomy (NCBI): domain Eukaryota; kingdom Metazoa; phylum Chordata; class Mammalia; order Primates; family Cebidae; genus Callithrix; species Callithrix jacchus. The sequence continues at coordinate 110,404,545 of NC_133503.1, read as the reverse complement.
ATAAAGTTCCCTGAGGTGCTTTCATTAAAATTAGCACATATTATCTTCTATTTTAAAAATTTAATATGACTTTAGATGTTATCATACTTTTGACAAATAATACTTAACAGATATTAGATTATTCAACTATTTAAAGATTTTTCAAGATATGTATCTTAGGAGAAATATTACATATATAATCTTATAAAAAATTTAATGCTTAACAATGACATGTAATATCAACTGTTAAATAAAATTAAAAGCACGTAAAGGGTAAGAATGAAGATACCACCCATTTATGAATACTGATAATTCTAAAGTCTTAATAAATATTTTATTTTTTAATTTTAGGGTATATTTTAATATTTTATCATTAATACAAAATAGAGACATGTTTAAACTGAAATGTACATTTAAAATCTTTTGATTTTACTCCAAAATTAGTGGCATACTGTATATTAAACTGTATGCTCTTTAGACAAAAAGATATGCTAGTTTAATCTTTTTTTTTAAGGCCATAGCAATAGAGGATCTCTCTCTCTCTCTCACTTGCTTTCTCTCTATATATATGTATATACCCACATATACGGATATTTCCATATATCTGTATTTCCATACATATAAATCAGTTTTAGTGAAATTAATTTCTGTCATCAAGGGGAGATTATTTAAGGGCAGGCAACCCCTGATTAGTATGGCATAAGTTACACTTTGGAGAAAAAAATTTAAAAATCCAGTCAGTAGACATCTTCTATCACTAAAATATACTGCCTCAATATAGAGAAAACTTGATCTTAAAAAAAATTTAGTTTTCAGAAAATGCATTGAGGGTTACAAAACAAGAATTTTAGATTCCATATCATATATACTATTGGATTTACTTTAAAGGTAAAGATCAAAGAGCAATCAAATTACTAGCTAATCCTTTACTGAAACTTCATATTATAGAAATGGTTTATTCGAACTTTCTTTGTTTGGTCAAGAGAAATTATATGAAATTCTAAAGAACAACAGAAAAATTGAAAAAATATTCTAACACTTTTAATAGCAATAGTTACAGAGCTATTTTCTTAAAACAGGCCATTGAACTATAAAATACTTTCTTTCTAAGGAAATGTAACTATACCTAATAGGAAAAAATGAGAGATGTCAGAGAATGACATAATCATTCATTATTGCACCTATCTACCTAAAGATTGTAATTAGCTACTGATATAATTATATGGGAATAATTTGAATTTATACAGTAATAAGCTATTTTGGGAGAAAGAAGCATTCATTACAGTTAGTTATATATCATCTTGGCAGTTTAACTTCCCCATATATTAAATCATTCTCCTCTCACAATATTCTTTTTGGTGCATTTTAGTAGTCTGTGTTTACGTGATGACCAACCGAAGTTTAGAAAGGTTGTTAAATTTCCCCAAGTTTATACAGCTAATACATGTTAAGCAAAGAACCAAATGCAAGTTTGGTCTAATCTCAAAGTGCATGTCCTTTCAAGTACATCATACTGTGTAGTGTACAGAAAAATACATTAGATATTCCCAACTTCTTCTAAATAATATTCGACAATGTGACATATTTTGTGCCATTCAAAAGAAAGTTCTTAATGGATTTAAGTTTTTCAAATATCTGTTACATACACATTGATGCGTGTATGTATATTTGTTTGTCTATATGTACATATAAAACGATTTAAATCTACTTTAGATTCAAAATAAATCAAAAGTAATTGTTCCTATCTAAAATAATTGTGAATTTTAAATCATTGTAACTAGGCTCAAACACGTTTTTATTAATCAAAATGGGAACCATTACAATCAGCACATTTTTGCCAATGAGAAATATGTTTGCTTATTCCTGTTGTGTAAAAGGCCATGCTTTGGGATTCTATGAACACTTGGAAAACATTTTCTGCATCTTGCTGGTTGTGGACATGTTTTCTCTGCAGAAAGTTGTCAAGATGTTTTGAAGTAGTGGTCATCAGTTGGCAAGAAGTCAGCTGAATATGGGGAATGAGGCCAAATTTCATAACTCAATTCATTCAACTTTTGAAGGATTGGTTGTGCAATGTCCAGTCAGGTGTTTAGAAGAACTGGGCCCTTTCTGTTGACCAATGGCAGCTGCAGGCATTGCAGTTTTTGGTGCATCTCATGGATTTGCTGAGCGTACTTCTCAGATGTATTGGTTTCACCAGGATTTAGAAAGTTGTAGTGGATCAGACTGGCAGGAGACCATCAGTGACCATGACCTGTATTTGGTGAAAGTTTGATTTTGGGAAGTGCTTTGGAGCTTTTTCTTGGTCCAAGCACTGAGCTGTGTTTATTGCAGGTTGTAGTATGAAATCCAGTATTCATCGCATGCCACAATCCAGTCAAGAAATGGTTCATTGTTATTGTGTAGAATAAGAGAAGCCAACACTTCAAAACTATGATTTAAAAAAAAAAGTTTTGGTCAGCTCATGAGGCACCGACATACTGAGGTTTTTCACCTTTCCAGTTTGCTTCAAATGTGCAATGACGTTGAGTTTTTGGCAATTTCTCTTGCAGTTGTAAGATGATCAGATTTGATTATTGTTCTCGGTTGGTCATTGTCAACTTCTTATGGTCAGTCACTATGTTCCTCATCTTCAAGGCTCTCATCTCCTTTGCAAAACTTCTTAAACTGTCACTACCTTGTATGTTTGTTAGCAGTTCCTGGGTCAAATTCGTGCCTTGTTGATGTTGTGGATTTTCTCTTCTTTGTGAACCATTTTGAAGTCAAATAAGAAAATCGCTCAAATTTGCTTTTTGTCTAACATCATTTCCATAGTCTAAAATGAACATAGAATAAATAATTGTACTAGAAGAAAAAATAATACATGAAATGTCTATTAAAATGATGTCTAACATAACCACATTTATTTCAGAATGCATTCCAGTATCAAACAGCAAATTCCAACAATGCAAAAACCGCATTGTCTTTTGTACCAACCTAATACTTACATACGTACATGTAGGTATGTGTGTGTGAGCATGAAAGAGCATGGAAGAGCATGGAAGATGTTTGTGCTATTTAATGCTCTATCTATAGTTGCTATAAGAGAGTACAGAAGATGAAAGTTAACAAATATTTGCTAAGTAAGTATGTAAAAGGGGCATCAATTAATTAATTAATATGTAGATACCCCCAATATTTTAAGACATTATCTGTTAGATACTTGATGTTGAATTAGGAAAAAATGAAAAGGAAAGAAGGAAAAAGAGCAAGAAATCCATGAGGGAAGGAGGGATAGAAGTAGGGAAAAAGAGAAGAAGAAATTTCTGAAGTTATATGAGTATTGTTAAAGTGTGAATTTCTTACTGCTTTCTTTTTTCTCTCCACATTTTAAAATGTTGTTCCCTATTGCTTTTTACTCAACTCATTTTGTTTCATTCTACACATTCTTATAGAGTACTTGCATTTTTCCATGAATGAAATTTTATGGTTGGCATCTATATAATGAATTCCAAAAAATATAAACTCCAGAAAAAGTGCTTATTTCTAAGACACAGACCTAAATTTCTAAATGAACATCACACTGTAGAGGTCCTTTGTGTATCACAAGCTTACTGAATCTAAAATTAAATTGATTATACTTTCATTACCATGCTTGCTGCTCTACCTTGGTTCACCATTACAGTGAATGGCTACGTTAACTCTTTCAATATTTATTGACCACCTGCAGGAGGCATTGTCTAGGGTCCAGAAGTTTCCCCAAGCCAGGATGATGGATTTCACTCTTATTTTCCTCTTTTTGCAATGGTCACATAGATGCTTTTTAAAAAATATATTGAATTTACTAACATCTTCCCAATATGCTGTATCAATGCATTCATCATTTCTCATCTGTATTATAGCAACAATCTTCTTGCTAATTTCCCTAAATCCTACATTGTTTCCTAGAATCTTTCACTGTGCTGATATAGAAACATCAAAGCTAATCATGTCAGTCTCTATCTTTAGACTTTTACGGTCTACTGATTGCTTTCTAGATAAAATTCAGGTTATGCACAATTGGTAAGAACGGAAATACATCCAAATAGCAAACGTGAACAAACAAAACATTAAAACATGTAAAGACTAAAATAAATCTCAAGTATCATGTAAGTCTTATAAATAACTTGAGGAATTGCACTAATTGAAACAGCATTAGTATTTTTAGCTAATAAGCATGTATATCTATCCTTGTACAGATAAAGCGAGCCTTGTATCTGTATGAATATGAAAGCATGCATTTCTCACATAAAATATTATTTCCTTCCTCTCTATCCACCATCTTACTTTTTCAGTGATGTCATGCTCAGTCAGAATGAACCCCCTCTTTCTAATCTTAGGTATTTAGCTCAAATGTGTCTTTCTCTTTTTTTCCTTCCCCTTCTCCTCCTCCTCCTCTTTTTCCTACTACTCCTCCTCCTTTTATCTTCTCCTCCTCGTCCTCGTCCTCACTTCTCCTCCTCCTCCTCCTCCCTCCTCCTTCTGCTTCCTCTGCTTCTACTTCTTCTGCTTCTTCTTCTTCCTGACAGGATCTTGCTCTTTTGCCCAGGCTGGAATGCAGTGGTGCAATCATAGCTCACTGTAACCTCTAACTCTTGGGCTCTAGGAATCCTTTGCTTCAGCCACCAGAGTAACTGGGATTATAGTCACGTGCATTGTGCAGCCAGGGCAGGCTGTTTCTTGCTTGTTTGTTTTTGCAGAAACAGAGTCTCACGGTCTTGCTAGTTTGTGCAGGGTGGGCTTGAACTCCTGGCCTCAAGCAATCCTCCCACCTTGGCCCCTCAAAGTGCTGGGATTACAGTTTTAAACCCCTGCATCCTTCCCAAATGTTTCTTAGAAAGTTTTTCAACCAAGCTTTCTGTACCATTTTGTAATCACTTCTCACATCTACCTGTCACTGCCCTACCTATTCCTAGGAAATATTTTTTTCTACACATTCTTATAAAGCAGTTGCATTTTTCCATAAATGAAATGGTATAGCTGTCATCTATATAATTAATTTCAAAAAACATAAACTCCAGAAAAAAAAATGCTTACAGGAACATGGAAGAATCTGGAAACCATCATTCTCAGCAAACTGACACAAGAACAGAAAATCAAACACCGTATGTTCTCACTCACAGGAGGGTGTTGAACAATGAGAACACAGGACATAGGGAAGGGGGCATCACACACTGGGGTGTGTTGCGGGGGCCAAGGGAGGGACTACAGGAGGGGGTAGGTTGAGGAGGGATAACATGGGGAGAAATGCCAGAAGTAGGTGACAGGGGATGGAAGCAGCAAACCACATTGCCATGTGTGTCCCTATGCAACAATCCTGCATGATCTCCACATGTACCCCAGAAGCTAAAGTACAATTTTTAAAAAAGTGCTCATTTCTAAGACACAGACCTAAATTTCTAAATGACCAACATGCTGCAGAGGTCTTTTGCGTATCACAAGCTTACTGAATCTAAAATTAAATTGATTACACCTTCATTACAATGCTTGCTGCTAATAAAATCCAGATTAGTCTGGATTTTCTAACACTTTATCTAAACAGAAACATACAGTATAAACTATTTTTCACCTGACATTTTTTCGAGCAGTATATTATGTTGATATTAAGCCATGTTGTTTGTATCAGTAGTTCATTCCTTATCAATGTTGAGTAATTTCCTACTCTACGATATGCCGCAATTAGTTTACTCATTCACTTACGGTTGGGCATTTGCTATAAACATCCTTAAACAGCCTTTATATGGAAGTGTGCTTTCATTTTAGGTTTTCTTGGAAAAATACCTAGGAATGAAATGCCTAGGTAATTAAAAAGTGCATTCGTAACTTTTAAGAAGTCAATACAATTGGTTGCTAAGTTGATGTACTTTTTCCATTCTCACTTGCATTGTATGAAATGTCTATTTCCCTAAAATCTTAGTTAACATTTGGTGTAGTCATATATAGATATATTTTTTCAATTTAAGATATTCTAATAGGCTGAAAGCAATTATTATCAAATCTCAGTAGGCTTTTTTTGTTTGTTGTTTAAGATGGATTCTTGCTCTTTGCTCTGTCACCCAGGCTGGAGTGCAATAGTGCAATCTTGGCTCAATGCAGCCTCTGTCTTCTGGTTTCAATTCTCCTGCCTCAGCCTCCACAGTAGCTGGGACTATACACTACTACCAATTTAGAACTTTTCCATTTTAATTTAATTAAAATACTTTATATAATTTTAATCTCTTTTTAGTTCATGGTTTATTGAGATTTGATTCATGTTATTTAATTTCTATAATGTAGGAATTTTTAGATATATTTTTGTTACTTATTTATAATTTAATTTCATGATGATCAGAGAAGATAATTTTTTGTGACTCGAACCACTATTTATTGAGACTTGTTTTGAGGTCTTGGATATAATCTATCTCTGCACAAATTCTTCATATACTTTAAAAGAATGCATTCTGGTGGTTTGCAGTAAGTTCTATACTGTTAAGTAAGATGGGTGATAGTGATGTGTAAATCTTCCATATCCTTACTGATCTTTTTTCTTCTTTTTCATTGAGTTATTAAGATGAGAACTTTTCATCTGGCAATTCTATCCATCTCTTATTAGAGCATAAATATTTAAAATTGTCATGTCTGTCTATCTGCTATCCACCTGTTATTAGACCATAAACATCTAGAATTGTCTTATCTTCCTCATGAACAGATCTTTCATCATTATGAAGTACATTTCTTTATTCTTTATCATCATAAGAAGGCTTTCTTTATTCCTAGTAATATTCTTTGCTCTATATTTTACTATTGATCACTGTGACTTTCTCTTGTTGCTGGCATAATATATAATTTTATTTTTCCTTACTTTTAACCATTTGTGCCTGTAATTATAATGTGTAATTATTCTAAGCAGCAAATTGATGATCTTAGGGTTTATCAGTTCTTACAATCTCTTTCTTTTAATTAGTATGTTCGGACATTTACATTCCCATGGTTAGGTTTCAGTGTGTTATCTTGCAAATTATTTTTAACTCATGTTTTCTTTGTTGCCCCTTTTCTCTTTCCATGACTTTATTTTGATTATTTTTTATATACCATGGGGTTTTTTTGTGTGTGTGCTTGTGTATCAGCTGTTAATTCCTTTTTCTCATTCTAATGGATGCTTTGTTTTTTGTTAAAGAATATCTTTAACTAATTCCATTCTACCCAAGAGTAAAATTATACTTCTTCATGTATAGTCAAAGAACTTTAAAAGAACATAATCTCATTTCTTTCATTAGGTATTTGTGCTCTTATTGTAACATATTTTAATTTCACATGTTATAAAGTTTCACCCTATTTCATAGATTTTGTTTGAATAATCAACTATCCTTTAAGAGATTAGATAGTCTGGGCACGGTAGCTCACGCCTATAATCCCAGCACTTTGGGAGGCTGAGGCGGGTGGATCACGAGGTCAAGAGATCGAGACTGGTGAAACCCCGTCTCTACTGAAAATACAAAAATTAGCTGGGCATGGTGGTGCACACCTGTAGTCCCAGATACTGGGGAGGCTAAGGCAGGAGAATTGCTTGAACCCAGGAGGTGAAGGTTGTGGTGAGCTGAGATAGTGCCATTGCACTCCAGGCTGGGTAGCAAGAATGAAACTCCATCTCAAAGAAAAAGAAAAGAGATTAGATAAAAATAAAAATATATATTTACTCTTACAGCCACAACATCTGATGCTCATCATTCCTTTTAGTAAACTCATCCATCTGCTTTATATAACTTTTTTTTTCCTGCCTGATGGGCTCCCTTTAACATTTCTTGTAGTTTTAGTTCTGGTCTGCTTTTGATGGATTCTTTCATATTTTTACTGGGTATGGAATTCTGAATTAATTTTTTTCTTTTTGATTGACAGTTATTATTTTCTTTCATTAAAACTGTTGCTCTGTCATTTTAGTCACATTTCCTCAATAGGAAATCCTGTATTATTTTGATATTTTAATTTTTTCAAAGATAAAAATACACCTTTGCTATCTGTTTTAGGACCTTCTTAGCATTGTGTTTTAATAATTTGGTTATAGGGTACTTTGGTATACTTTTCTTCATGTTTCCTTGCTAGGAATTCATTGCATTTCTTGAGTTTTTGGGCTCGTATTTTTACTACTTTGTAAAAATGTTAGTCATTATTTGGTTTGTTTTGGTTTGTTTTCTTTCTCTTTTTTTTTTTTTATTTTTTGAGTCATAGCCTCTCTCTGTCACTCGAGCTGGAGTGCAGTGGCATGATCACAGCTCACTGCAGCACTTGGGTTCCCTGGGCTCAAGCAGTCCTGCCATCCCAACCTCCTAAATAGCTAGGACTATAGCATGCATTACCGCAAACATGCCTAGTTAATTTTTGTATTTTTTGTAAAGATGAGGTTTTGCCATGTTGCCCAAACTGATTTTGAAGACCAGAGCTCAAGCAATCAGCCCACTTTGGCTTCTGAAAGTGCTGAGATTACAGGCATAAGCCACTGTTCTCAGCCTATTATTTCTTTTTCTTTTTCTTCTTTTTTTTTTTTTTTGAGACGGAGTTTCTCTCTCATTACCCAGGCTGGAGTGCAATGCCGTGATCTTGGCTCACCGCAACCTCTGCCTCCTGGATTCAGGCAATTCTCCTGCCTCAACCTCCTGAATAGCTGGGATTACAGGCACGCGCCACCATGCCCAGCCAATTTTTTGCATTTTTAGTAGAGATGGGGTTTCACTGTGTTGACCAGGATGGTCTTGATCTCCTGACTTCGTGATCCACCCGCCTCGGCCTCCCAAAATGCATTATTTCTTAAAATATGTTTTCCATCTACCTTTTTACCTTTTCCTTTGGATACTACAATTACACATATATTAGATGGCATGAAGTTGTTGCACAATTCGCTGATGCTCTCTTTTCTCAATATTGCTTCTTTTTTCTCTTATTCTGCTTCTCCTCCTTCTTCCTCTTATCCTTGTTCTCTTGCACCTTTTTTTGCCCCATGTTTCATTGAGGATCATTTCTAATGCTGTATCTTCAAGTTGACTAATTTTTTTCTTTTGCAGTATTTAATATGCTATTAACTGTATCTTTTGTATGTTTTGTTTTACACATATTTTTATCTCCAGAAGTGTAATTTGCTTTTGTCAAATACAAGTCTCTACTTAGCTTTCAAATGCAGTTATATGTGTTTAATTTTCTTTTCTGCTAATTCTAATGTGTGAATTGTAATTTTATTGTATTATTATAATGAAAACTTTTCTGTTCCCATATTCTTGAAATATCACCCCCTTCCTAGGACTCAGTAAATTAACTTGAAAATATTTTGAAGCCAACAATCATATGAAAAAATGCTCATCGTCACTGGTCATCAGAGAGATGCAAATCAAAACCACATTGAGATACCATCTCACGCCAGTTAGAATGGTGATCATTAAAAAATCTGGAGACAACAGATGCTGGAGAGGATGTGGAGAAAAAGGAACACTTTTACACTGTTGGTGGGAGTGTAAATTAGTTCAACCATTGTTGAAGACAGTGTGGCGATTCCTCAAGGCCTTAGAAATAGAAATTCCATTTGACCCAGCAATCCCATTACTGGGTATATATCCAAAAGACTATAAATCGTTCTACTATAAGGACACATGTACACGAATGTTCATTGCAGCACTGTTTACAATAGCAAAGACCTGGAATCAACCCAAATGCCCATTGATAATAGACTGGATTGGAAAAATGTGGCACATATATACCATGGAATATTATGCAGCAATCAGAAATGATGAGTTCGTGTCATTTGTAGGGACATGGATGAATCTGGAGAACATCATCCTCAGCAAACTGACACAAGAACAGAAAATGAAACACCGCATATTCTCACTCATAGGTGGGTGATGAAAAATGAGAACACATGGACACAGAAAGGGGAGTACTAAACACTGAGGTCTATTGGGGGGAAAAGGGGAGGGCCAGTGGGAGGGGGAGGTGGGGAGGGATATCCTGGGGAGAAATGCCAAATGTGGGTGAAGGGGAGAAGGAAAGAAAAGCACACTGCCATGTGTGTTCCTATGCAACTGTCTTGCATGCTCTGCTCATGTACCCCAAAACCTAAAATCCAATAAAAAATTTAAAAAAAAATAAAAAAGAAAATATTTTGATACCTTTGAATATCTTTATTAGTATATGTTATGCAATATGACAACAATGCTATTTCTAGGGCTAATTATACTACCCCCCTGAGACAAGTCATTTCTGTAAACTTTACCTTGTGTCTTGTGAATCTTGCAATTTGACAGTTTTGTGGTATAAATAGGTACAATTTCACAATCTAGACAGCCCTGAGTACTTTTACCACTAATCATTTTGGGTGGTTCATTCCCTGGCTTTAGGCATTTAACTCAGGAATATGTGCTGATCAGTACTCATTGAACACATGAAATGAACAGCGAGTTATTTGAGTTATTTAAACAAAATTCTTGCTTTTTCTACTCCCAGATTCTATGGTGCTAACTAGAGTTACTTGGTCATCCAGGACTCTCAGCTGCTTCTCCTCAACTCCAAGTCATGCATTTCTGCACCCTGACTTGGGAACTCTCCTCAGGCAGTAAGATGGAGAAATCAAAGACTCTCTTCATTTGCTTTTTATCAGTCAAGGAACATTTTTCTTTATGATTGCTGATGTCCTGTTAACCTTATGTGTTTCATATGCCTTATTCATTGTTTTTGGTCTTTCAGTTGAGAGGATAAACACACTATTCTTTCATTTTTCTAGAAGTCTATAACTGTTTTTTTCTTTTCACCCTGATTGTACTCTGATAATCCTGTCATCTAATGTTGAAACTTGAGAAATTAAAGTACCATTTCAAAGTAATTTAAAGTTGAATAATTTGTGCAGTTTTTAAATTCCAGATGCATTACACAGAATCGTTATGTCATGTAGCAGAGAGACCATTCAAAATCTGGAATACTTAATGTAATTTTCAGTGGTACATGATTAGGAGTAAAAGTATAATAGGTTCTCAAATCTTCTAACAAATTAATCATTGAGTGAATAGCTGAATGAATAAATGAATTATTCAATGAGAAATTTATGTTTATGCATGGAAAACAGTCTCTACACACAAATTTTAAAGATGGAGTCCTAGGCCTTATTTGCAAATTTAGAAGAAGTCTTAGTCACCAAAGGACAGCAGAAGGATGGGTTAGACATAGAGGAATTTGAGACAGAAGTGACTAGAGGACTATCAATTTAGTCTTCTTTTTAAAATGTCAGATGGCACCCAGAGAGTTTCTGTTATTCTACAAATGTTCTAAAGTTAATGTTTTCTACAACAGTATGGTTTTGGATGGCTACTCAGTGCCTTATAACTGATTCATGGTCCACCTTTCTCTCACCTATCTCTGATCCTTGATAGATAGGGTTGTGATTGTTTGGTTACTGTTATGAGGAGTAGCAAACTCTTTATTTACTTTTTTTTTTGAGATGGAGTTTTGCTCTTGTCACCTAGGCTACAGTGCAGTGGAGATTCATGAATCACATTATTAATCTCTTATTGTGCATACAAAAATTCATTCACAATTATTTCCTATTTTTACAATTGAAGTGGGATCTTGGCTCACTGCAACCTTTGCTTCTGGGATTCAAGTGATTCTCCTGCCTCAGCCTCTCCAGTAGCTGGGGATTACAGGTGTGTGTCATGATGTTGAGCTAATTTTTCTATTTTTGGTAGGGACGAGTTTCATCATGTTGGCCAGCCTGGTCTTGAACTCAAATTATCTTTCAAAACATTACATACTTCAACATAACTCAAGGTATTTAATGTCTGAACTAAACATAAGGTTTAAGAATTAATGATTGTATCTTAAAATGAGACCGTTTTAAAAGCTTTGAGGACAATATTTTCCTATCAAGAAGAGTAGGTATAAATCTACTTTCTATTTCTGTTGACTTCAGTGGACTGTAAATTCTGGAAGGCAAAGCGTTTTATTTTAATCAGTCAGAACCAACATAATGAATATGGTTGCTAAAACAGAGGCATAAGATAGGCCTTATCAAACAATATTGTGAGATTAGATTAATTGTTGTCAGAATTTTCTTTCTGTATCTCAGTGTATTTTGGAGCCACCTTTCCTTAACACTGTTTCAGAAAAGATGGAATAAAAATGGAAATTAAAATGTTCTTACTTTATCTCTGGCTTTCATAGAATTTCGGAACATTAATAGAACTCCCTTGTTAAACTGCATATACAAAAATAATATTTCTTAAATTATCCAGGAGATTTAGAAACTCTTTAATGGTCATGCTTCATACATAAAATATCATAAGTATGTAGGTTGTTTTTAAAATTTTTAACTTACAATTTTAGGATTATTGGGTGAAACAAATTGTTCCACACATGGATGTTATATATCCTGAGTATATTCTTTATAAAGAGAGTTTATGTTTAGCTTTCTGCTCAAGAATCATACATTCTGCTATAAAATGTTAACAATTTTAAATATAATTTTCAAATAACCAGATAATTCAACTTCAAATAAAAAAATGCATGCATGCAGAAATATAAAATAGTAACAGATAGTCATTTATATTCCGTGTTTTCATTTTTTTTGTTATGTAGCCATTGAAGTATAATGCTAAACTAAATGAAAAAGCAAAGAAGGAATCAGTGCAGGAAAGCATTGGGAAATAAGAACTACAATTTCTTAAAATCATGTCATGCCCATCTCATTAGCTTACAATAAAATATGTAAATGAAATAACACTATATACATAAGCTTCTGCTCATGTCCATGTCAAAGTACAAGGTCTAAAGAATAATTGGAACATTTCCAAATATCAAGAAAATTTTAAGTATGAATATTTAAATATTTGAATATTTGAAATTTACTGTAAAATTTACAGTTTCTTATTCAGGATTACCAGATTTAAAAAATAGTATTGAAAAGTCTGCATGGAACAGAAGAGTGCATAGATTGAGTTGAAAGAAATGCTTAGAATGCAGATGTAAATGTATCACTCCACTGAAAGGAAACATGGCTCTGCTTTGTGCTATAGTTAGGATATATTGCCCCTTCAAATCTCATTTTAAAAATTAATCCTCAGTGTTTGAAGTGATGCTTAATGGGAGGTATTTGTGTCATGGGGATAGAGCCCTCCTGAATGCCTTGGTGCCATTCTAATGGTGATGAATGAGTTTTCACTCTGTTAGATCACAGGAGAGCTAATTGTTAAAAAGGGCTTGGCATTTTCCTCACTCTCTCTTGCTTCTTGTCTCGTAATGTGATTTCTGCACACACTGCTCCTCTGTATCTTCAGCCATGAGTGGAAGCAGTTGGAGGCCCTCACACATGTACATGATGGTGCCATGCTTCTTGTACAGCATGCAGAACCATGAGCCAAATAATACTCCTTTTTAAATAAATTACACAGCCTTAGGTATTCTTATACAAAACCACAAAAATGGACTAAGCCACTAGGTTTATTCACACAATATTTTATTTGAAGAAATAATATGAGATTCAAAATATCAATCTATAGATGGACTCAGGATAGATAAGGATGGAATAAGGGCAGATAAGGATAGAATGGATTGATTTGAATTACACAGAAGTAGATAAAAATTAAATAAAAAAGAAACAGAGAATACAGTTTTTGAGTTGTGTTATATTACAGAAACAAAGTAATAAGTAATTACAAGGTATGAAGAAGATACATAAAATTCATCATTATACATTATTATGCAATGGTATGGTAAGATTTAGTGACAAAGAAAATTATGAAGGAATAGGTAATATCATAGCTTAATTGTTACCTCAGCTAGAGCTTTTTTTTCTGCCACTCTGTCTTATTTACATTTCCAAGTGAAAACCTCATTTATTGCTGTTATAGAAAAGACTGTAAATGTATAAGAACACTAAAAACATACATAGAATGTCTTTAAAAAAAAGACTTAATGATTGCTAAAATGGAACAGCAAATAACTTATTTTGAAGAGTTAAAAACTATGATTATTCCTGAGCCTTTGAATATATTCACTTGAGAAAGAAAGTATAGTGGCATTTTCAAAATAAATCTTTAAGTATATTTCATAGAATATTATTCCACATTAATCACATTATGAATTTCTTATTGTGGGTACAAAAACTTTATTCACAATTCTTTCCTATTTTTACTATAGAAGTGGAATATCAGAAATTTTATGAGATATTGATTGACATTTTATTTAAATCAATCCCTATTCACACATAGCTAGTAAATTGTTGCAATTTTATTGGCCCTCGTGTCTACAGTATAATAATTTAACCCACATCAATACTTTAGTTCTTTCTGTAAAAAAATTATTCAAGTCATTGTCATGCTTTCTTAAAAGTGAAACAGTAAGCTGTTATTTGATATCCTGTAGAGTCCATACTGTTATTAATACTCAACATAGCCACAGAAATGATAATCAATTGAGTTTTCCTTAAGTGATTACTATAAGGTAAGTTTATATTGATATACATCCTCACGTTATGTGCCATATTAATATTTATCATTTCACAATATTTTTGTCTCACATTACAGAGCAAATCTGATCATTTCTTCAATGGTCACTAATATGATTAGATAATATACTTTATGTAAATATTTGACAAAAGAATTTGTGTATCTTTTTCCATATGCCTTGACTTTTGTCTTACACATAATATACATTTTCATATAAAATCACACACACACACACACACATACACACTTAATAAAGACTGAAGTTTTTATATGTTGGTAGATTTTCTTAGTGTGAAGTCAGGAGCCTGGATATAAATCTCAGCTAAACCATTTCATCTTTTTTTCTCTGAACAACAATATTTAATTAGGGCTGAGAGAGTTAGACAAGCAAAACAATTAAATGTTCTATTTCAATCAGTCCTGTGTCATTTAAGTTCAATAAGGAATCATTATAAAGATCTAACAGAAATGAGAATACAAATAATGCAGTTTTGTATGACAATTCAAATGTTTCCTCGATCTAGAAGATGAAAGTTCCCAACTACAAGATGATTCAGCATAGCTCAGAAGAAAGCAGAACAGGCATACCCACCAGCTGGTTGGAGAAGGAGATCAGGAGCCCTTGCTGGTTGGAACCAGCACGTCAGGGCTTTTTCATCTTACTTTTGTATTTATTATTTTTAATTGATGAGTAAACATTGTATAGGTTTATGGGGTATACAATATGTTTTGACATGTGTATATATTGTGAAATGACTAAATATAAGCTTCTTAACATCTTAATTATACAATATACTTATCATTTTTATTGTGGGAACACTTCAAATCTACCCTGTTAGCAATTGTAAAGTTTACAATATATTGTTATTCACAATAGTCAATAAGATGGTCAATAAATCTCTGGAATGCTACTTTACTTGCCAAGTGAAATTTTGTGTCCTTTGACCAACACCTCCCCAATTCACTATCACCCACACAGGCTCTGATAACCACTATTTTACTCTCTGCTTCTATGAAATTTTTTAGATTCTGCATATAAGTGAGAAAACTCACTATTGGTCTTTCTCTTCCTGGCAAATTTCGCTTGATGTAATAACCTCCAGGTGTATCCACATTGCAAACAACAGAATATTCTTCATTTTGAGGCTGAAACATGTTTCACTGTGTATATATACCACATTTTCATTATCCATTCATCCATTGATGCACAGTTAATCAATCACCTGCTTATTGAATGGAAATGCACAATCTACCTATGGAAGATTGGCTTTTATTATTCATAAGGTGATGATAGTACGACCTTCAAAGGCTTGATATAATACCTAAATACGTTTATGCATGTCAAGGCTTTAGCCTAGGGTAAGCATTCAGAAATGGCAACATTGTCAAGCTCTAAGTCAAGTCCATATTTTTACTAATATTCAACATGCATATAACCTCAGGTTATGTGTCATATTAATTTCTTATGCTGCTTTTATTTTTTCTCAAATATAATTGATTTACCCTTTAAGCTAGTTTTTATTTTATTTAAATCCTTTGTACTTTTTATTTCAAATATTGCTGCTACATGCATCTCTTTTTCCAAAAAATATTAATGCTCTTGAGTTTGAGACCAGCCTGACCAACATGGAGAAACACTGTCGCTTCCAAAAATACAAAAATTCTGAAACAGATCCAAGATGGCTGAATAGGAACAGCTTTGGAGTGCAGTTCTCAGCGAGAGTGCAGAGGGTGAGTGATCACCACATTTCCAAACCAGTTTTTACTGCCCACAGACCAGGAGATTCCCAGGCTGAAAAGTGTCACAAGTCTCCAGCATGACTGTTTCAGCTGGTGCAGCAGGTCTCTGCATAAAACTCACACAAATCTGGGTGGCCATTTCAACTGGTGCCTGGAACGCCTGGGAGACAGAGTTGCTCATTCAACTGAAAAAAAGGGGGCTGAAACAGGCAGCCAGGTGATCTGGCTTGGCTGGTCCCACCCCCACAAAGACCAGCAATCTGAAATGCTCTGGATTGAGAGTTCCACAGCAAGCACAGTTGGACCCAGGACAGTCCAGCTCTGAGGGGAGAAGGGCGTGAGCCATTACCGAATCAGTCCACCACTACCGAGGCAGGCTGCCATTAATGAGGCACTCCACCATTACCGAGGGAGTCCACCATTACCAAGGCAGTCTGCCATCACAGAGACAGTCTGCTATTACAAAGGCAGACCACCATTACTGAGGCAGTTCTAACTATGCCTCCATAAACAAAACAGCAAGGAAGTTCACACAACAGTTGGGCAGAGCTCACAGCAGCTCAGCAACACCTCTGCTGGCACACTGTGGCTGGCTACATCTTTGCTAGGCAGAGCATCTCTGAAAAAAGGCAGCAATACCTCAGGAACTTATAAATAAAGCCCCATCTTCCCAGGAGAGAGTGCCTGGGGGGAAAAGGTGGTTATGATTTCCACTGCAGCAGACTTAAATGTACCTGCCCAGCAGCTCTGAATGGAACAATAGAGCTCACAGCTCAGCACCTGCGCTCCTGTAAGGGACAGACTGTCTCCTCAAGCAGCTCCCTGACCCCCATATATCCAAAGAGACACCTCATAAAAGAGACCTCAGGCTGACATCTGGTGGGTATCCTTCTGGGAGAAAGATAACAGAAGAAGAAAAAGACAGCAACCCTTACTGTTCTGCACCCCTGCAGGTGATCCCCAGGCAAGCAGGGTCTGGTGTGGACCTCCAGCAGTCCTACAGGAGAGAGGCCTGACTGTTAGAAAGAAAACTAAAAAACAGAAAGAAATAAGTTCATCATCATCAAAAAGAATGTCCACTCAGAGACCCCAACTGCAAGTCAACTACAAAGACCACAGGTGGATAAATCCACAAAGACAGGAAGAAACCAGGGCAAAAGGATGAAAACACCAAACACCAGAATGCCTTGCCTCCTCCAAAAGATCACAACTCCTCACAGCAAAGGAATAAGGCTGGATGAAGAATGAGCCTGATGAATTGACAGAAACAGGCTTCAGAAAGAGGGTAGTAACAAACTTCTCTGAGCTAAAAGAACACATTCTAACCTAGTGCAAAGAAACTAAGAACGTTGAAAAAAGATTTGATGAAATGCTAATGAGAATAAACAGCTTAGAGAAGAATATAAATGAATTGATGGAGCTGCAAAACACAACATGAGAACTTTGTGAAGCATACACAAGTTTCAATAGCTGAATCAACCAAGCAGAAGAAGGGGTATCAGAGATTGAAGATCAACTCAATGAAATAAATCAAGAAGGCAAGATTAGAGAAAAAAGAGTGAAAACAAATAAATGAAGGCTCCAAGATATAAGGGATTATGTGAAAAGACCTAATCTATGTTTAATAGGTGTACCTGAATGTGATGGAGAGAATGAATCCAAGTTGGAAAACACTCTTTAGGATATTATACAGGAGAACTTCCCCAACCTAGCAAGGCAGGCCAATATTCAAGTTGAGGAAATACAGAGAACACCACAAAGATATTCCTCAAGAAGAACAACCCCAAAGCATATAATCATCAGATTCACCAGGGATGAAATGAAGGAAAAAATGCTAAGGGCAGCCAGAGAGAAAGGTAGAGAGATCTGCAAATCAGACTCACAGAGTATCTCTCAGCAGAATCATACAAGCAAGAAGAGAGTAGGTGCCAATATTCAACATCCTTAAAGAAAGGAATTTTCAACCTAGAATTTCATATCCAGTGAAATTAAGCTTCATAAGTGAAGGAGAAATACAATCCATTATGAACAAGCAATTGATCAGAAATTTCATCACCACCAGGCCTGCTTTACAAGAGCTCCTGGAAAAAGCACTATACTTAGAAAGGAACAACCAGTACCAGCCACTCCAAAGATGTACCAAATGGAAAACAGCATTGACCCAATGAAGAAACTGCATCAACTAATGGACAAAACAACCAGCTGGCATCAAAATGGCAAGATCAAATTAACACCTAATAATATTAACCTTAAATGTAAAGTGGCTAAATGCCCTAACCAAAAGACACAGACTGGCGATTGGATAAAAAATCAAAACCCATTGATGTGCTGTTTCCAGGAATCCCATCTCACAAACAAGGATACACATAGGCTCAAAATAAAGGGATGGAAGATGATTTATCAAGAAAATGGAGAGCTAAAAAAAAAACAAACAAACAGGAGTTGCAATTCTAGTCTCTGATAAAATAGACTTTAAACCAACAAAAATCAAAAGAGACAAAGAAGGGCATTACACAATGGTAAAAGGATCAATGCAACCAGAATAGCTAATGGTACTAAATATATACACACCCAATACAGGAGCACCCAGATGCATAAAGCAAGTTCTTACCAATCTACAAAGAGACTTAGACTCCCACACGATAATAGTGGGAGACTTTAACACTTCACTGTCAATATTAGACAGATCAACTAGACAGAAAATTAACAAGGATATACAGGACTTGAACTCAGACCTGGACCAAGCAAACCTAATAGGCATTTACAGAACTCTCCACCCCAAATCCACAGAATATACATTCTTCTCAGCACCATATCACACCTATTCCAAACTTGATCACATAATTGAAAGTAAATCACTCCTCAGCAAATACAAAAGAATGGAAATTATAACAGTCTCTCAGACCACTGTGCAATCAAATTAGATCTCACGATTAAAAAACTCACTCAGAATGATACAACTTCATGGAAACTAAACAACTGGCTCTTGAATGTTGACTGGATAAACAATGAAATGAAGATAGAAATAAAGGTGTTCTTTGAAGCCAATGAGAACAAAGACACAAAGTACCAGTAGTTCTGAAACACATTTAAAGCAGTATCTAGAGGAAAAATTATAGCAATAAATACTCACATGAGAAGCAAGGAAAGATCTAAAGTCAACATCCTATCATCAAAATTGAAAGAGCTAGAGAAACAAAATCAAAAAACTCAAAAGCTAGCAGAAGACAAGAAATAACTAAGATCATAGCAGAACTGAAGGAGATAGAGACACAAAAAAATCCTTTAAAAAATCAGTAAATCTAGGATCTGGTTTTTTGAAAACATCAAAAAATAGACCACTAGCCAGGTTAATAAAAAAGAAAAGAGAGACTAATCAAATAGAACCAATAAAAAACAATAAAGGGGGTATCACCACAGATTCCACAGAAATACAAACTACCATCAGAGATTACAACAAACAATTCTATCCAAATAAACTAGTAAACATGGAAGAAATGGATAAATTCCTGGACACTTGCACTTTCCCAAGTCTAAATCAGGAAGTCAAAACTCTGAATAGACCAATGTCAAGGGCTGATGTTGAGGCATGAATTAATAGCCTACCAACCAAAAAGAAGCCCAGGTCCAGCTGGGATCACAGCTGAATTCTACCAGACATACAAAAAGGAGCTGTTAGCACTCCTTCTGAAAGTATTCCAAACAATTCAAAAAGAGGGAATCCTACCCAGATCATTTTATGAGACCAACATCATCTTGATACCAAAATCCAGCAGAGACTCAACAAGAAAAGAAACCCTCAGGCCAATATCCATGATGAACATAGATGCAAAAATCTGAAATAAAATACTGGCAAAACGACTGCAACAGTACATCAAAAAGCTTATTCATCACGATCAAGTAGAATTCATCTCGGGGATGCAAGCCTGGTTCAACATATGCAAGTCTGTAAACATAATTCAGCACATACAAAGACAAAAACCAGAAGATTATCTCAATATATGCAGAGAAGGCATTCAACAAAATTCAATAGCCCTTTATGCTAAAAACTCTCAATAAACTACGTATCAACAGAACATATCTCAAATAATAAAAGCTCCTTACGACAAACCCACAGCCAATATCATACTGAATGGGCAAAAGCTAGAAGCATTCCCTTTGAAATTTGGCACTAAACAAAGATACCCTCTCTCACCACTCCTATTCAATATAGTATTGGAAGTTCTAGCCAGAGCAATCAGGCAAGAAAAACAAACAAAGGAGATTCAATTACAAATGAGGGAAGTCAAATTGTCTCTATTTGCAGACAACATGATTGTATATTTAGAAGACCCCATTGTCTCAGCCCAAAATCTCCTGAAACTGATAAGCAACTTCAGCAAAGTCTCAGGATATAAAATCAATGTGCAGAAATCACAAGCATTCCTATACACCAATAGCAGACTTAAAGAGAGCCAAATCAAGAATGAACTGCCATTCACAACTGTTACAAAGAGAATAAAATATCTAGGAATACAACTAACAAGGAACATAAAGGACCGCTTCAAGGATGACTACAAACCACTGCTCAAGGGAATAAGAGAAGACACAAACAGATTGAAAAACATTCCTAGCCTATGATTAGGAAGAATCAAAATTGTGAAAATAGCCATACTGCCCAAAGTAATTTATAGATTCAATGCTATCCTCATCAAGCTACTTATGACCCACTTCACAGAACTGCAAAAAAAAAAATCTTAAACTTCATATGGAACCAAAATAGAGCCTGCATAGCCAATTCAATTCTAAGCAAAAGTAACAAAGCTGGAGGCATCATGCTCCTGACTTCAAGCTATACTACAAGCCTACAGTAATCAAAACAGCATGGTACTGGTACCAAAACAGAGATATAGACCAATGGAATAGAACTGAGGCCTACTAGAATGCAACACCACACCAACAACTGTCTGATCTTTGACAAATCTGACAAAAACAAGCAATGGGGAAAGGATTCCCTGTTTAATAAAGGGTGTTGGGAAAACTGGCTAGCCATGTGCAGAAAGCAGAAACCTGACTCTTTCTTGACATCTTACAGTAAAATTAACTCCAGATAGATTAAAGACTTAAACATAAGACCTAACACCATAAAAACCCTAGAAGAAAACCTGGGCAAAACCATTCAGGACATAGGCATAGGTGAGGACATTTTTACTAAAACACCAAAAGCACTGGCAACAAAAGCCAAAATAGACAAATGGGATCTAATTAAACTCCAGAGCTTCTGCATAGCCAAAGAAATAATCATTAGAGTGAAGTGGCAACCAACAGAATGGGAAAAAAATTTTTGCAATTTACCCATCCGACAAAGAGCTGATATCCAGAATCTATAAAGAACTAAAACAGATTTACAAGAAAAAAACAAACAAACCCATTCAAAAGTGGGCAAAATATATGAACAAGCACATTTCAAAAGAAGATATATATGAGGCCAAGAAACATATGATAAAGTGCTCATTATCACTGGTCATTAGAGAAATGCAAATCAAAACCACATTGAGATACCATCTCACGCCAGTTAGAATGGCGATCATTAAAAATTCTGGGGACAACAGATGCTGGAGAGGATGTGGAGAAATGGGAATACTTTTACCCTGTTGGTGGGAGTGTAAATTAGTTCAACCATTGTGGAAGACAGTGTGGTGATTCCTAAGGGACCTAGAAATAGAAATTCCATTTGACCCAGCAATCCCACTACTGCGTATATATCCAAAGGATGATAAATTGTTCTATTATAAAGACATATGCACAAGTATGTTCACTGTGACACTGTTTACAATAGCAAAGACCTGGAACCCAAATGCCCATTGATGATAGACTGGACAGGGAAAATGTGGCACACATACACCATGGAATATTATGCAGCCATCAAAACGATGAGTTTCTGTCCTTTGTAAGGACATGGATGAACCTGGAAACATCATTCTCAGCAAACTGGCACAAGAACAGAAAATAAAACACTGCATGTTCTCACTCATAGGTGGGTGATGAACAATGAGAACACATGGACACAGGGAGGGGAGCACCACACACTGGGGTGTCCGGGGGACATAGGGCAGGGACACTGGAGGGTGGGGAGTTGGGGAGAGATAGCATGGGGAGTAATGCCTGATATAGGTGATGGGGAGAAAGGCAGTGAATCACACTGCCATGTGTGTACCTATGCAACAATGTTGCATGTTCTTCACCTATACCCCAAAACCTAAAATGCAAATGAAAAAAAACAAAAATGATAAGTAGATTCAAAGCTTAAACAGATGTTTCAAGCAACTGAAATAACAAAGGCTATTATAACATATGTTTATTTTTAAAAGAAAAACTGAACCAATATTCAAAATTTAAATTTATAAATATGAAAAATTTAAATAATACATAAAATAGGAACAATATAGTAAATTTAAAGGATACAATGAAAAGCACATCAAATTTACGTAAAGCTTATACCTATTAACTATTAAATACCATGACATTTAATATATATTTGAATTTTATTTTGTGTGTATATATATATATATATATATATGTATTTAGATCTTTTTCCTGAACATAAAATATAAAATGAAGAATTAAAATTAAAATCTATATTGTGTACAATTAAACACTTTTGAACATAATATATTGTAACCAAAGCTCTATTATAATATGTAGCTCAATAAAGCTTAATATAAATTAAGAAAATCTTATAAATCATTCTACTATAAGGACACATGCACACGAATGTTCACTGCAGCACTGTTTACAATAGCAAAGACCTGGAACCAACCCAAATGCCCATCGATGATAGACTGGACGGGGAAAATGTGGCGTATATACACCATGGAATACTATGCAGCCATCAAAAACGATGAGTTTGTGTCCTTTGTAAGGACATGAATGAACCTGGAGACCATCATTCTCAGCAAACTGGCACAAGAACAGAAAATGAAACACCACATGTTCTCACTCATAGGTGGGTGATGAACAATGAGAACACATGGACACAGAGAGGGGAGAACTACACACTTGGGTCTGTTTGGGGGAGTAGGGGAGGGACAGCAGAGGGTAGGGAGTTGGGAAGAGATAGAATGGGGAGAAATACCAGATAAAGGTGAAGGGGAGGAAGGCGGCAAATCACACTGCCACATATGTACCTATGCAACTATCTTGCATGTTCTTAACATGTACCCCAAAACCTAAAATGCAAAAAAAAAATTTTTTTTAATCATTCTTATTAGCTTTATAATGACATTAAATAGAGGCATCATACTTTAATTTTTAAAACAATTTTCTAGTTTTGTATATTTAGGTTGATTTTTGTTTTCCATATTAGAAACAATATAGGAATGATGATAGTTAAAATACACACCTTGCACACTTGTCCTTTAATTTCCTTAGAATAAATTATAAAACTCATAATTCTGAGACCAAAAATTATCCAGGCTCAAATTTAAATAAAACCTGCAGACATAATTAATAAATTTAACAATAGAAAGGTAATCATGATAAAAAAACAGCATATGTTATATAACAAGGTATATATAAAATTATGTGTGTTTATATGAGCATTTTTATTTAAAGAGAAATGAATGAAAACAGATCACCCAGGTCTGTTTTGTTTATTATGGGTGCTGGGATTTCAGGGAATATCTTCTTGCTGTTTATATGTACGAAGTTAAACAATTATTTCACATTTATAAATTACAAACAGAAACAATGTTTGTAATTTGAAGAATTAGGAAAACAAAGGAAAGTGAAAAGAAACACAAAACCATGAAATAAATGAAAAAAAAATCAGCTCTCTTCTAATGATTTAATGAGATGCCAAATTATGACAATATATTAGTGTATTGCACATCTTCAATAGGTTCATATGCACATATTATGTTAAAAACACATATCTACAGGTTATTTTCAATTATTAAGTAACACTTGTGGCAAAACAGTTTGAAAAAACTTTTGCTAGCCTGAGTGTTGTTAGATTTTAGACTCTGCTATTTGGAATGATGAAATATTTTTTCCTCAGAATAGCCCAAATGTTTACTTGGAGAGTGAAACAATAAACTGAGATATTTACTAGAATATCTGAGTATCGTATTTAGAAAAAATCACACAACATAGATTTGTATAAATGTCCCGGTATTGATGAATATTAGTACTATACTGTGAACATAACAGGAAACAAACCATTGCATAAAACATTATTCACTTTTTACAAAGTTAGAAACTGCAATATGACATATATTCTTAAGGAATGCACTGTAAAATAAAGAGCATGGTGAATGCAAAATTCCTGATGATGGGCTCTTGGAATAAAGGAAAGGCAGGAGCTTGTGATCGTGCAGTGGCACTGGGCACCAAATGGTTAGATGTAAGACACGGTGATTTTCAGACTGTAATTTTGGTTTTGAATGATGAATTTTCATTGCAAAATGTATTAATTAAATAATTAACAAATAAAACTAAGTCATTAATAGCATGCAATAAGAATTGTGGTTAATAGGAGACAGAAATAATCGTATTTTACAATTTTAATTTCTATTTTAATGATTAATATTGTTTGAATTCTTTTCAAATATTATGTGTCCTCTCTCTTGTCAGTTGCCTCTCCCCTCCATTGTTCTGTAGTGGCACTTATCCTTTTATTATTTTTAGTAATATCCAATTCTATTTTTTTCTTAAAAGGGAATTTTCTAAACACATTCTATCAAGCACTCTCTCTTTTGTCCCTTTTTCAAATTTTGTGGTAAGTGAGATGAACTGCGTTTTAATTTTAAAATAATTTACATGGAGATTCTTCTTTCTCTACAAAAGATGTGTCTTTTACACACCTGTAAAAATGAGGCCGTTTTAAAGTTATTTTAAATGAGTACATTTTTTTAGTTTTATCAATAAATATTTAGATCTCTGCTACAATTTATCTTTGGCTCTTAATTTATAAACATATTTAGGCATCCTTGCCTTATTTCAATAATTATCACTCAATCTTTAAGAGTTTTGGAAAATGTATTTAGCTAGCCATAAGATATCAATGGCATTTAGACTTGTTTAGCAAATACCAGAAAGGAAAGTTGTATTTGGACTGCCTAAAACTATTTATGTCACAGTGTTCTTAATTTGTAAGATACACAATAATATATGTTCTCTCAGGTAGAAATCTACAAAGAAAATAAGATAGGACATTTACAAAAATTAGAATATTTATCAAAAATGAACTTCCTTTCCTTATGTGTTCACTGAGCTTAAATGTTAATGAAATTCTTCCTTTCAAATTATATCCACAAGGAAAATATTAGATAAGACCATGTTATCAAGAATAAAAAATAATTGAATTGCTGGTTTTACGCTTAATAATCTGGAACAGAGATGTAGTTCAATGGAGTAAAAGGGTATTAAAGATGTTACTGTTGCTTAGATGAAATGATATTTCATTCAAAGAAATAATCAACCTTGTGCACATTTGAAAGAAAAGAACATTTCTTTTCATCCCAAATATCAACTGAACTGTAAACGGTGACATTTTGAATAAAGGAAAGAAAAAGTGAAAATTGGTAAAGAAATTAATACTTATCAAATTGTACCCTTCCATTATTTAGAACAAGCACTGAGGATACTGGTTTTTGTTATATTTTAAGTGTTCCTATTTAGCTTCATTTAAATTGTTTAAACAGTTTTTAGCAGAATTAAACATACTGTTGTACAAGAGTTTCTGTCATAAAATCTCAGTAAAATAGAAACATGGAGAATCTCTCCTACCACCAACCTCCTTCTACCCAAATCCAAAAGTATTGCAAATTTCTGACTGCAGGAATGGCAACGTTCTAGTCTAGACCAATTGTTGTTTCCCCAAAAGAAAGAAACTTAAATAGTGATGTTGACTATTTTGTAATTTGTTCTTCATTTCTTTTAGATCATATTTTAGAAAAGAATAAAATTTGAATTATCAAAGAAATGGCATAGAAGATATTTTAGAAGATATCTTAGAAAAGAATAAAAGATATTCTTTTATTCTAAAAGATATTTTAGAAAAGAAATGGCATAGAAGATATTTTAGAAAAGAACAAAATTTGAATTATCAAAGAAATGGCATAGAGAACTGTAATAGTAGTAGTGTAGTTTATCCCACATTTAATGCTTTAGATTTCTACTACTTTTATTTATGGTCACTATAAGACTGTTGGTTTATTACAGTCAAAATAAATTTTGGCTTGTGTCATGATTTATTATTTCATTTTGAGAATATACCAATGCCAATTAATTCCCTATTTTCTTAAAATATATGTATCAAAACATAGTTACTAACTATATAACAGTTACAAAGTAACTGATATAGGACACTGTTCCAGGAATAATAAATTACAATGACTGACAGATATATAGAAAGACATATAGAATGAGAGAGAGGAGAAAATATTGATATATATACACAAACATAGATAATATTCATGCTAAAATACTAAAATAAAAAGAGTATTCATTTGTATTAGCAATTACTGTTTGTTTCTTACAAGGCATTCTAATATGTCTCAATTCCCTCTAATAGATGAAATTTCAAAAGTTTATATGATCTGTTCAGCCATATGTAATTGTTATAACCCATTTCATTGGCAACATCATTTTTATAGCGTGATGAATATTCTTCTAACTTAATATAAGCTTATATAATTTGTAATTATTTTTTATCTACCTGTTATTTAGGGTGCAATCAAAGAAACAGAAATGCTTCTAACTACAAGCTTACTTTGTTTTATTGTGCTTCGCCTTCTTGCATTTTGCAGACATTGTAGTTTTTACAAATTGAAGTTTTGCAGCAATGCTGCATTGAGCGAGTGTATCAGCACCATTTTCTCAACAGAATGTGATCACTTTGTATCTCTGTGTCACATTTTACCTCTGTATCTCTGGTACTTCTTGCAATACTTTTTCATTATTACTGTATTTATTAGGATGATCTGAAATCAGTGATTTTTAATGTCACTATTGTAATTGTTTTGAGGTGCCAGATACTGTACCTATATAAGATGGCAAACTTATGGATAAATACACACTCTGTGTGTATTCTGACTAATCCACTGATAAGCCATTCTCCCTCTCTCTCCCATTCTTCAGTCATTCTTATTCCCTAAGATGTGAAAATATTGAAATTAGGCCAATAATAACCCTACAGTTATTAGTCTCTAAGTATTCAAGAGAAAGAGTCACATGTCTGTCACTTTAAATGAAAAGCTAGAAATGATTAAGCTCAGTGAGGAAGGCATGTCGAAAGTTGAGATAGACCAAAAGCAGGTCTCTTGTGCCAAATAGTTTGCCAAATAGTGACTATAAAGAAAAATTATTTAAGAAAATTTAAGGTGCTACTTCAGTGAATACATAAATGATAAGAAAGCAATACAGCCCGTTGCTGATATGAAAAGTTTGAGTGGTAGGGATACAAGTTCAAACTAGCCACAACATTATCTTAAACCAAAGCTTAATCCAGATCAAGGCCCTAACTCTCTTCAATCTGTGAAGAGTAAGAGAAGTGAGGAAAGTGTAGAAGAAATGTTAAAGCTAGCAGAAGTTGGTTTATGAGGCTTAAGAAAAGAAGCAGTCTCCAAAACGTAAAAAAGGACAAAATGAAGCAACAAATACTGATGTAGAAACTGCAGCAAGTTATCTAGATGATCTAGTTAAGATAATGGATGAAGGTGGCTACATTACACAGCAAATTTTCCATGTAGACAAAACAGCTTTCTATTAGAAGATGAAGTCACCAAGGACTTTCAGGGCTAGAAAGAAAAAGCCAATTCCTTGTTTCAATGCTTCAAAGGATAGGCTGACTCTCTTCTAATCAAGTCTTGCATACAGCTAATGACTTGTGGTTGAAGCCAGTGCTCATTTACCATTTGAAAAAATCCTAGGGCCCTTAAGAATTTTACTAAATCTTCTCTGCCTGTAGGAGTACAGAACAACAAAACCTGGATAAAAGCACATCTGTTTATGTCATGGTTTACTAAATATTTAAAGCCAACCTTTGAGACTTATTGCTGAAAAACAACAACAGAAGAGATTTCTTTCAAAATATTCCTCCTCATTGGCAAGGCACCTAGTTACTCAAGAGTTCCAAGGAAGATGTGCAGGAAATTATTGTTCATTTCATACCTGTTACAAAAACATCCATTCTGCAGCCCATGAATCAAATAGCAATCTTGATTTTCAAGTCTCATTATTTAAGAAATGGATTTCATAAGGCTATGGCTGCCATAAATAAGGATTCCACTGATGGAACTGAGAAGAGTAAATTGAAAACATTTTGGAAGGGACTTATTATTCTAGATGTCAATGTCACTAGAACATTTGTGATGGAGGTCAAAATATCAATATGAACAGGAGTTTGGAAGAGGTTGATTCCAGCACTCATGGATGAATTTGAGAGATGTGAGCCTTCAGGGAAAAGAAATAACTGCAGATGAGGTGAAAAAGGCAACAGAGCTAGAACAAGTATTGGATGATGAAAATGTGACTAACTTGCTACAATCTCATGATAAAACTGTAACAAATGAAGAGTTGCTTCCTATGAGTGAGCAAAGAAAGTGCTGTTTTAAAATGGTACCTACTCCCGGTGAACACACTGTGAATCTTGTTGAAATATCAACAAAGAATTTAGAATTTTATGTAAGCCTATTTGATAAAATAGCACCAGGGATTGAGAGAACTGACTGCAATTTTGAAAGAAGTTCTTTTGTGGGTAAAATGCTATCACTGCATGTTACAGAGAAATCTTTCATGAAAGGCTCAATCGACGTGGCAAACTTCATTGTTGTCTTAAGGAATTGCCACAGTCACCCTAAATTTCAGTAACACTCTGACCAGTTAGCAGTTGTGAACATTGTATTAGTTTGTCATCACACTGCTAATAAAGACATACCCAAGACTGAATAATATATAAAGGAAAGAGGTTTAATTGACTCACAATTCCACGTGGCTTGGGAAGCCTCACAATCATGATGGAAGGCAAAAGAGGAAAAAAAATCACATTCTCACATGGTGGCAGAGAAGAGAGAGCTTTTTCAGAGGAACTCCCATTAGAGCTTGTGAGACTTACTCACTACCATCGGTTTGTCTCCTGAATGGACTAAAAGTAGGTGCTTATATAACAGGGAAGAAATGTAACTATGTGTGGAAAAACAAGAATTAGGTAGTGATAAAGAACAGGAGTTGGTAAACAGGAATCATGATGGTTGAGAGGTCTCGTATCTCATTGTCTGGATGAGGTTATCTGGTAAGTTTAAGTCGCTGAGGGTCAAGGAAGTAACTCAGATTAAACAAATATAAATTTCAAACTTTAAGAAAAGGAGGATCAATAGTTATGCCTATCCAAAAAACAGTAAACATCAGTTCTACGGGCCGATATGGCAGTTTCGGTGCTTTCTTGTATTTGTAGTGATGAACACCTCCAGGCTCTTTGTAAAAAAATATTTCATACCATAATAGCTTTCATTTGAGAGTTAAGGGAGTCGGTGTGGAGATTTTAACAGGTGTAAAACATAAGTATTCAAATTCTGCATTCAGGAACAGAAGAAATTAATTATATCATAAATTTGTAAGTTTTCTCTCTCATCTAATTCATTAACCTTCACTCTGACTGGTAGACTGCAATGGTTTTTCATTTACCCAGGTATAGTAATAACTTCTAGTATGTTTCTAATAATTTCCCCAGTGTCTTAGCATTTCTCTTTTCCTAGTAGACAATCACCTTGATCAGTAACTGCATGTCCCTTTGTGAAGGGGTGGAGGAAATTTTATAAAATAAATTAATGGCAGATTGGTTCTTTTTTCAAAGAAATGCAGTATCTCCATCAATTGAGGGCCTAGAGATCTTTAAACTGAATTTGTTAGGTCTAGAAGTTGAGTATGGAGCTATGACTTGATTTATTCTGGTAGAGGTACCTCCATCTGTTGATTCTATGGAAGGTGTCGTTAAGTGGTTAAGAGGTGGCTAAGAAGGAAACGGGTATAATAAATCTACTTCAACATGCCAACTGCCAAAGCCTTCATACTCTCTTCTCTGCAAGGACTTCTTAAAATGTAGTTCATGTGGATAGAATGCAGGATATTCTATAAATGTAAGTAGTAAAAACTTAGTTTCAACAAACTAAAAAATTAGTATATACCTCAAGAATATAAGCAAGAAGGCAGTAGCATTAGCAGCATCTGTGATTTTTGTCACCAATAGAAAAATGATAAGATATTATGTTTGTATTTCAAAATACTATTTATTTATATATAGATAGAAGATAGATAGACAGATAGATAAATAGATAGACAGATAGATATCGCTAATTTGAAGACACAGTAGTTGTAAATCTATTATGCTTTGGTACCTAATATATTATTAAACACCACACATATTTAACAATACCATATTTTTAAAAGCATGCATATAATCAATATAATTAGTAATTTTTGTAACCTTTAGCCTTTTACCTTATGAATGTAAAAAGTTATTTGCTACTGAGGTCCATAGCTTAACCAGATGAGAGATTCATGGCCCCTAGGCACACACATGCACAAACACACCCAAAGGTTTAGAATCCATACTTATATGTATACTAGGACATTTTTAGCATCTCAGGATTAGTGATCATGGCTAATCATTAAATAAAATCTTCAATAAGCCAAGACAGCTGTTAGAACCATCCAAGTGCTAAAGCTAGCACATGAACATTTGCCTCTAAGGTAAGTACAGCCATATCAATAATTTAAGACATATATGATCTCCTTGATCTAACACCATTACAATCTATTAATTTACAAACATACTTTCAATTCCTTGCCAATTCAAATTGGGAAGATTTTGCAGTCCCTATGGTATACAGGATATCTTCCTGGGAGGAAAACTTTGTAATGTTCCCTTTTAAGCATGACGTGGTTTAACTTTTATTATAGGTTTAAAAGCACTGACTAATGGAGTTCTTAAACATAAGCTTTGCCTTATGAGAAAACAGCCAAGTCAGAAACATAAATAATTTCTATGATAGGGAAAGCTTGTTTCCTCCAAGAGAAGACTTTCAGGAAAGAGTCAAGCACAAAGTGAACATGCAATGAGACCTCTGTCATTAACATTGTCATGATTGTCATCACCATCATCATCTTCGTAATTTCAGGAGGTTATTTTTATTTTAATATTCGTAAATTGGGGAAGGGAAGGAAACAGCAAAACATGAAGAAAAATGCAGTTAATTTCTGTCTGAATACCTGACTAGCAATATGTTCTTGCTACTCTGTAACATCTCTATGTTTTGGCCTTACCTGTCTCTGCCAGCAATCCATGATTCTTCAGAAAACTGTGAATTGCACTTTTGTGCCAGAATTCTCATCCCCCTTTGGTGCTGCCATTTTATTCCGTGTAATGATTCATTACCCTCTACTTATTGGATTTGTCTATTTATCTGTATTAAGGTGATTATGCTCACTGTTATTACTCTTGTTTTTTAAAACTACTGCTCCAGCCTCTCTGGGTTGATTCACTCAAAAAAGGAGTATGGGAGTGGGATTCTCATTATGCTGTGAAAAAAGCATTGTGCCACAGTATAAATAGAGAAGAAAATATTAGAAGCATATTTTCCTTTGCAGTGGTGCTTTGTAGGAAACATATACAGCCCACTTTCCAAGCCATATTTTAGGCATCCTAATGTAAGTTCTATTCATATTGTGCACTACCAGAACTTTACTTTAAGATGGGGGAAAGACGCATTGGTACTTTCCCAGCCTTCAAGAAAGCTGACATTAATAACTTGGCTATTTATTTCTATGTGTATCCATCTACCAGTTATAGTGCAGAAGAAAGAAAGGATGATTTAGGCAGATCATAAATCTCTAAAAACATCTGGACCTCACTCTTGATGATGCACATACAGCAGCTAAGATGAACTACTTACCTGTGCTTCTGAAGGCCTCAAATTCATCAGCTGAAACTTGCTAGAAGATTAAGAATAACTAAAGATAACTAAGGAATATCAGACTATGTGCAGTATTTTTAAAGTTAGAATAATTAAACTACTCGAAATAATATTATTTTTAAACTACCCATATAAATATTCAAAAAATAAAAAATAATAATATGAGGCTCCCCAAGATTTTGATACCTGACAGAGATTAATAAAAAGGAAAATGCTATCTGCACAAGCTACAAAATCAATACCTTTTCTGAAACTTGTGTTTTCTATAGACAAAAAAGAAGCATTGCGTTTAAAGAAATGAAGTAATGCTTCATCCAAGAATCCATTATTCTCAGTTCCATTCCTGAAATGAAGCTTACTACTCCTGCAGATTAAACTAGACAAAATATAATTTCAAAGTACAGTAGAGACAAGAGATAACAGAAATAGAATATTCAGAAGGCCTGATGGAATAAGATAAAACTGTGAATGCAACCACATTTATCAATAGAGGGAAAAATGCATTCACCTGCTGTTTCAGTTTGTTCTTGCACTACTGTAAAGAACTACGTGAGACTGCGTAATTTATGAATAAAAGAGGTTTAATTGACTCACAGTTCTGCATGCTATATAGGAAACATGGTTTGGGAGGCCTCAGGAAACTTACAATCATGGTGAAAGGGCAAAGGGAATGCAAGCATGTCTTCACATGGCACCAGGAGATAAATAAAGAGAAAAGGTGGTGGGGGGCGGGGTTGGGGGCGGTGGTGCTACATGCTTTTGAACAACCAGATCTCCTGAGAACTCTATCATGAGACAGCATGCAAGGGATGGTACTAAACCATTAGTAACCGCCCCCGTGATCCAATCACCTCCTACCAGGCTCCAACTCCAACACTGGAGATTACAGTTCAACATGAGATTTGGATGGAGACACAGCCAAACCATGTCAGGTGCATAATGTATATGCTATTTTTAAGACCAATTTTCTGTGTTTCTGCAATGTAATGTTTACTAACAATTAGTCAAGATGTGAATGTTACTCTATAATGTCCAATATTTTTTGTAATTTTTAAACTTTGATAACAGCAAAGCAACAAAGGATTGCAATAAGATTCACATGACTTTTATTGGTATCTGTTATCTTTGCCCTCCAATATGTACATACTTATCAAGATGCTTAAAGTGTCAAATTTGAAAAAGGTACTATGATGTATAAATAAATAGCAATATGTCTCACACACCAAACGTTGTTTTCTCTATCCTGTGTTTTAATCTAGTATATCAAATGGACATCTCTCTCTCTGGTATATCAAGGGGAAATATGCTACTGAATGTGTTGATTACATTTAACAATGGCAATATATATGAGGCCAGTTTGCCAGTTTGGCTTCTCATTTCCAGGTTAAAGCATGTATAGATTAGTTTCACGATTTGAATGATGTTATGATCAAGTGTGACAATTCATTTTGTTTGTTAAACCTGTCAAAACAATGAATTGACCACCCAGAATATATTTTTTTCTCATTAACATGGCTACTTGTTCTATTTTAAGTACATGTGATACTACAGATTCTCAAGACCATTTACCTAAATTTAGTCAAGGACAGCAACAGCTTAATGTGATGAGATAATCCTTTCTTGCAGTGTTTATAGCACAAATGGATTATTTATTTAAGTAAAAACATATTTGCATCAAATATAATGTAAGTTTTGGTTATCACCTCAGAAGAGTGCCATGATGTTAATTTCTAATATTTAGGGGAGAAAAAGCTTCCTCAGAAAGACTTAATGGAATAATTTGAAATAAAATACCAGAGCCTTACAATGGAAAATTAATGTAATTTTTAATGTTTAATTTCAATATTGCATTATTTTACCTGGCATACTATTGTCCTATGCTTTCTTTCTGTTATTTTGTTGTTTATTGTATACATTTTTCTTGCCATAAGACCTATCAGAACTAATTGTTTACTTAATATTTTTGATTTATTAATAGCTACTTATTTTCATGTTTATTTGCACAATTTTAAGTCTCTCTTAAAAATTACACAAACATAAACCCATACACACGCCTCTTAATTTATCTATTAAGGGAATTAGGCAACTATAAAACATACCACAACTTGCAGAATTTTAAATTCATTTAACAATGAAATTTTTGATGAATTAGGAAATATTCTGAAATTACAACTGTTCTTACCCTAATTTTTACCACTTCCTCCCACCTAATTGTTCAGCTTCTTCTCTATGAGAGTTAATAGGAGTGACATCTGTGCTGTGGACTTAATTGCTAAGACCATAGACAAATGGTCTAGAGGATGCTCTAGAGACGCCACCTGTAATTTAAATAAACTGCTGCCCTGCTCACAGGTGGACTTTGACCTTACTCTAGGGAAAGTTTAACTAAGTATAATGTTGGTGAGTTTTTTTTTAATTCAATTATCTTCTTTTCAGAATATCAGAATGTATATCTTATTAAAGCAACAAAGAATGAGTATTAATAACAAGTATTTTATATAAATATACATTATTTGATTACAATTTAGAAATTACAGATTCAGTGTTTGCATAGAACAGTCTCAATTAAATTTTGACTTTTAATAAAAGCACTATTAACTTCCTAGAGTTTATTCTCAGGTTTGTGTAGAGCACATTCATAATTAAATCCTTTCTAGGCTTATCAGTCTTATTTAGTTTTAACTGCAATACCATGATTTTCTGCCAAATAAACTACTGAGAAATGTCTCCTGGTACAGCCCTTTGTCTATATAATTCAATTTTGAAATGTGGAAATTTATAATGAATATATCACTTACTTTTGTAGAAAATATAAATAATTCCTTTAAACCAACATTTATTTTTAAATTTATATTTAATTTTTGTTATATTTATTTTAAATTCAGCGGTAAAAGTACAAGTTTGTTACACAGTTGAACTTTCATCATGGAATATTATACAGATTATTTCATCACTCAGGTATTAAGTCTAGCATCCATTAATTATTTTTCCTAATCCTCTTTCTCCTCCCACCCACTACCCTCTGATAGGCCCCAATATGTATGTGTTTATATTTTTTATGCATAAAATATATGATTTTTCATATTTCTTCTGTTAAGTTGAAAGGGAGATGTCTGAATCTTGAAGCAGTATTCATCAATAGAAGCAAGTAGAGCAATTTGTTCACCAACACTACTTTCTAAATAAAAATGAAAGATATTAAGTAAAAAGAGAACAGTATCTACTACCTTCAAATAGTAACACACCAAATTTCATGCTGTCCTTGAAAAGGCTCATGAAGTTTCCATTCTGCAGTAACCATTACTTTCTTAGACCCTCTGGAAATACTTTAAAATAAACATTAAAGTTTTAAATATTATAATAATATATATCTTTCTATGATTCTTTTATTTATATTTACTTAAATGTATATATATTCACACACACTATATATATATAAACACACACACACATATATATATACACACACACAAACACACACACATTATCTATGTATGTCTGTCTATCCTTGGAGTAGTGAAATATTTCTTGAGTGAGTTAAAGACAGAAATGAAATAAAGAAAGAAAAATGATTTTAAAAAAGGAAGATTTTAAAGAATTTTTTAAATGATAAACTTTTTCATTCAAAGTCGTTTTGAAAGCTCACATCATAAAATATTAATTTAATCAAAAGCCACGGTAAACCAGAAAGAATTATATGAAGTATTTATTTTGTGTTTTTATAATAATTTGTAAACAAAGTACTTTAAAATTTTCCCCCTATTTCTAAGGCCTTGAGGAATCGCCACACTGTCTTCGGGACATGGATGAATCTGGAGAACGTCATCCTCAGCAAACTGACACAAGAACAGAAAATGAAACACCGCATATTCTCACTCATAGGCGGGTGATGAAAAATGAGAACACATGGACACAGAAAGGGGAATACTAAACACTGGGGTCTATTGGGGGGAAAAGGGGAGGGCCAGTGGGAGGGGGAGGTGGGGAGGGATAACCTGGGGAGAAATGCCAAATGTGGGTGAAGGGGAGAAGGAAAGAAAAGCACACTGCCATGTGTGTTCCTACGCAACTGTCTTGCATGCTCTGCTCATGTACCCCAAAACCTAAAATCCAATAAAAAATAAAAAAAAAAAATTTTCCCTAGTCTGGAATTTTGTATTAGTTTTCAATTTATAGTTCTTTTACTAGAAATGTACATTGAACATGTTCAGTTGTAACTTGTTTCTTGCAGTACTATCTCTACGGCATTTTAATTAAAATAAAGTTTAATGTAATATTTTGGTTGATAGAAGTCAAAATGAAAATTTTATGCCACTATCAGAGAAACATGTTGGCCAAAGTAAAAACAGGTAGTTAACATTCATATAGCAAACAAATGACAAATTTATTCTAAACTTGACTTTTCAAAAATTTTGTATTTTATTTATAACATTAAATATTTACATTTACATTTTTATTATCAAAATTATGCAACCAATATATTTTAAAGAGTGTATTCTGTGTTTTACCCAAGAAACTTGGAATACAAATGCTTTAGCACTGCAGACAAGAAATAACCGTATTGGCCAGTTTTAACCATTTTATGGCTGTAGTTATTTCAGAGCTATCTTTGATAATTTCTGTAAAACAGAATATGTTATGATTTGAGATATTGACTGATTATGAGGTAAAACTGTAAATTTTTGAAAAATGACTAGGAAATGTTTGCTTTATTTCTAACAATATCAGACTCTGTCCTTTTCTTATAGGCTTTGTATTCTCCAAATAGATTGTTCTGGCTTAAGACTTGGTGACTTTACTTATCCTCTGCAATATGCCTAGAATTCTTACACACCCAAATACTGTTAACTTTCCAAGTCAACTCAAACATCACCAGATCTCTGAAACCTTCGATCACTTCCTTTTAGCATTCCTAAGAAAGAGTGAATCCGTCTTGAACATCATAATAGAGCATACATATTCCTAAACTGTTATTATGAAAACCATGTAATTATTATCACTTATAATAATCTGTTTGAAAACTTAGATTGTGAACATTTTGAAAAATGAAAGACTTGTGTATGTCTCTTTTTTATTCAAAGGCCTAAGTCAGTGCTTGGCAAAACATAGAAACTCAGTAAATATTTGTCAACATACAAGAGAAAAAAAGAAAATACAAAGAAGAAAAAGTCAAATATGAAGAAGAAAGAAGAGGGGGGAAAAAAGTGAGGAAATAAAGAACATTAATTTGATGGCTGTGAAAATCTGATATTTTAAGAAGATATAAAAAAGGCTACATAGTAGAAATCTGAAGCTGATTATATATTTTCATACATTTGAGGGAGAAATCGTTGAAGGATCTGAAATTATAAAATATGATTGGGAATGACCCTTTCAACTTCCTATTTTAGTAGTATCAAATTATACTGAGCATTGCTGGAAGAAATTGGTGTACTGGAAACATGATCTCTATATACATCATGAACAAGAGTAACTGACTTAATCTTCTTTAACTTTGGAGCTTCTAGATGAAATTTTATTTGAAAAACAAACTATAATTCTATTTTAGGACTATAAAATTATTAGTAAAAAAATTTAATTTTACTAATATGGCAAGAGAGATTCAGAAACATTACTTGGCTTGTCCAAAATTGTAAATGTAGAATGCAAGCCCACAAAACTTATACAAGATAACATAGGAAAAAATCTAGGTGACTTTGAATTAGGTGATGACTTTTTAGATATAAACCCAAAAGCACAATTTGTGAAATAAATAATAGATATGTTGAACTTCATTAAATATCAAATATTCTCATCTCAGATGACACTGTTAAGAAGATAAAAAGCAAGCCACAGAGTAGGAGAAAATATTTGTTAAATATGTTAGAAACAAATGCTTGAAACTGCAAAGAAGAATTAGCACTCAGGGAAAACGTTTTTTCAGCAAGGCAATTTACTTCTGCAGAAGGGTGCTGCATGCATCAGTCATGATCACAAGAACACACTGAACAAAGGAGAGAAGGGGTTTTTATTCCTAATGCAGTTCCTGTCCCTGTGTCCTTCCCCTATTGCTTAGGGTTGGACTGTACAATCTAAACTGATCCTGGTCGGCTAAGGCTTAAACTTTTCTAAATATGGTTAGTGCACAATTTGTAATAGAAGGAGGGGCTGGGAGGGGGTTTGTCCATCATAGTACAAGGCATGTCTGGACATGTCTGGGCCTGTTAGGGTGTGACTAGAGTGGGAAGGTGGCTGTGGTATGCAGGCTGGAAACAAGAGAGTACAAGGAGGTTAAGCTTGTGAACAAAGGATAAGAGCATTAACCAATTAACCTTTTGAAGAGAAATTTATTATTCCTAACAAATATATTTTTAATAAAGAACTGAGATCTAAAATATGCAAATAACTCTTAAAACTGAAGAATAAGAAAACAAATCAATAAAAGACAGTCAAAAGGCCTAAAAAGACACACCACCAAAGGAAATATACAAATGTAAATTAAGCACATAATGAAACGCTTAGTATTATACATACTTAGGGAAATGTAAATTACAACATCAAGATAGTATACATGTCTATTGGAATGGCTCAAATTCAGTATACTGACTATCAAACGCTCGTAAGAATGTGGACCAACAAGAATTCTCATTCTGCTTCTGGCAAGGCAAAATGGTATATCCACCAGAAACGGCTGGCAGTTTCTTTCAAAAGCAAACATACTCTTTCCCAACCCAACAATCATGGTCATTGCTATTTAACAAACTTAATTGAAATCTGTGTCCACACAAAAACCTGTACACAAATATTTATAGAGATTTATTCATAAATCCAAAAAATACAAAGCAAACAAGATTTCCTTCAATAGATACATAGATAAATTTGATACATCCACATAATGAAATATTATGCTGTGATAAAACAAGAGCTATCATATCATGAAAAGACACAGAAGAAGCTTGATTGCATATTGCTTAAATGAAGAACCTAATCTGAAAAGTCTATGAATTGTATGATTTCAGCCATATTCTGAAAAAGTCAAAACTATAAAGATAGTAAGATGAGTGGTTACCAGGGGCTCATGGAGAGGGAGAAAGAATAAATAGGTGTGGCACAGGAGATTTTTAGGACAGCAAAACTAATATGAATAACATCATAATGGTACATATATGTCATTATTTATCTGTCAATACAAAGAATAAATCTAAATTTAAACTGTAGTCTTTTTTAACAATAATATAACAACATGGGCTCATTTTGTATTAATCAAGGTTCTCCAGAGTAGGAGAACCGAGAGGAGAAATATATACATACATATGCATAATGGTGAAAATTGGCTCATGTAATTATAGGATTCAAGAAGTCCCATGATCTATCATCCACCAGCTGGAGAAACAGTAAAAATGATGGTATAATTGTATAAGTCCAAAGACCCAAGAAAGAGGGAGCATGGTAGGCAGTTGTATAAATCCCAAAACCCCAAGAAGCAGGGGCTGTGAAGTCTGACAACAGCAGAAGATGGATCAAGAGAAATGAATTCACCCTTCCTCCACTTTTTTTCTATTCAGGCCATCAGTGGATTGTATAATGTCAAACTAAATTGGTGAGGAGATCTCCTTTACTCAACATACCAATCCAAATGCTAATTTTGAGAAACACTGTCACAGACATACCCAGAAATGTTTTACCAGCTGTCTGAGCATTCCTTAGCCCAGGCAAGTTGTTATATAAATTTAACCATCACAGACTGTAAAAAAGGTTCACTCTAATGAATATGTTTATAATAGATGGAATGTAAGGAAAAAGCAGGTGAAGAGCATATGGGAACTAACTCTCTGTACCTTCTGCTCAATTTTACTGCAAACCTAAAGCTACTCTAAAAAAATAAAATCTACCAATGGAAAAAGTAAAGAACCTAGCTATATGCCTTTTAATCATAAGAGTTCAGGTTTAAATGATCACAGTATAAAACCATTCAGTCAAAAAACATGTTAAAATCTTTGATTCAAAAAGTAGTTTCACAGTGAGTTCCAAAATTAGATGAAATTTGTAGAAAATGACATTGTTTCTTTCTCTGCAATTTATAGTTGAACTGCATAAACAACACAGAATATATAAAAACGTATTGATAGTAAGATACACCTGGAATCAAAAACACTTCATAATAGGAAGAATAATAGTCAATATATTAGAAAGGATTGATATTTATCTAAGAACACATAAAACCAAATCTCATAGAAATCAAACTTATGTATTTTATAATAAATTAATGTCTATATTCTCATTCCTTCCCATCAGCTTTTTAAAATGGTATATATTTAAAGTGTACAATATGATGTTTTGATGTGCACGTACGGAGTGAAATGATTCCTATATCAAGCAAATTACCATATTCATTGTCTCACATAATTACTTTTGTGTGTGTGTGTGTGTGGTTAGTTCTTAATGAAGTTTTTCATGTCTTTTCACTGGCTTTCCTTACTCATCCCTAACTGTATAAAAGAGATATAAACACTCTGCTAGAACTAATAAGCCTATATCATGTCTACTTTTATTTTTGCTTCTCTAATGAAACCCTGAATACAATTTGAGTACAATAAAATACTACAGGAATTTTTAGAGTGAACAAGTTTCCTTTCCACTTCCATGTGGAGTTGTTGGAAGTTCAGAGTGATTATGAAATATTAAAATCTAAAAAAAAAGCCTTAAAACTCCAGTTATGATACACTTCTGGTTAATAGTAAAAGTTCAATATATATGATGAAACCAAATTTTCATATTTTTGTTATTTATTAATTTATTTGTTTTGAGATGGAGTCTCACTCTGTCACTCAGGCTGGAGTGCAGTGGTGCGACCTTGGCTTACTACAACCTCCCAACTCCGGGGCAATACTCCCTCCTCAGCCTCCAGAGTAGTTGGCACTACAGGCACATGTCACCACTCCCAGCTACCTTTTTTGATATTTTTAGTAGAGACAGGGTTTTATCATGTTGCCCAGGCTGGTCTCGAACTCCTGAGCACTGGCAATCTGCCTTCCTTGGCCTCCCAAAGTAATGGGATAAAAAGCATGAGCCACTGCGCTGAGCAATTTTCACATTTGTAAAACAAATCTGGGCTGCATTTTATTATTAACTATAAAAGAGATTTCTATAATGAATGGATTGACAAATTTAAAAAGAGACTGTCAAAAATATTCAACATATACATAGAACAGAATAAATTAAAACACATACTTTATAAAACTAAAGAATTATTTGGAAAATAGAATGTTATTATTTGGAAAATAGAATATTTCTTCAAATAAATTTGTAGCACTTGACAAAATAAAATAAAACTTTGTCATGCGTACATTCTAAATTTTTGTGTGCTTTATAAGGATTAAGCATTTATTTTGAGTGTACTACTTAGCTTCAATTATTTGGTATACATCTGCAAGCACCATAGTACATTTATACAAAATCATATATAAATACAAACACAAGTTGTATAATCTGAAATGTGAAATCTTGAGGAACTGGGATTATATCAAGTATCACATATTAAACATTATTTTTAATTAACTAATATTTAATTGACATACAGAATTGTATGTATTTATCATGTGCAATGTGAAGTATATATACACATTATGGAATGACTAAATCTCACTAATAAGCATACGCTTTACCACACATAGTTATTTTTAGAGAACATTTAATGTCCACTCAGCATTTTTTAATTGCATTTTAGGTTTTGGGGTACATGTGAAGACCATGCAAGATAGTTGCATAGATACACAAGTGGCAGTGTGATTTGCTGCCTTCCTCCCCTTCACCTATTCTGGCATTTCTCTTCATGCTCTC
The DNA here is from genome assembly GCF_049354715.1 of Callithrix jacchus. NCBI lineage: Eukaryota > Metazoa > Chordata > Mammalia > Primates > Cebidae > Callithrix > Callithrix jacchus. The sequence goes on along the minus strand of NC_133503.1, from coordinate 110,362,580 downwards.
TCTCTCCAACTCCCCACCCCCATCTGTCCCTCCCCTAATACCCCCAACAGACACCAGTGTGTAGTGCTCCCCTCCCTGTGTCCATGTGTTCTCATTGTTCAACACCCACCTATGAGTGAGAACATGTGGTATTTCAATTTCTGTTCTTGTGTCAGTTTGCTGAGAATGATGGTCTCCAGGTTCATCCATGTCCCTACAAAGGACACAAACTCATCGTTTTTGATGGCTGCATAATAGTCCATGGTGTATCTCTGCCACATTTTTGTGAATTCTGGATATCAGCCCTTTGTCAGATGGGCAAACTGCAAAATATTTTTCCCATTCTGTTGGTTGCTGATTCACTCTAATGACTGTTTCTCCACTCAGCATTTTTAAAAACACAATAAATTGTTATTAACTATAGTCACTGTGTTGTACAATATATCTCTTGATTTCATTCTTCCTATCTGACAGAAATTTTGCATCCCTTAACTAACATCTCAATAATTACCCTGTCCCCCAACCACCCCAGCCTCTGGTAACCACAATTCTACTCTCTATTTTTATGAGACTAACTTTTTTGGATTCTTCATATGAGTGAGATAGTGTAGTATTTGTTTTTCTGTGCCTGGCTTACATTACTTAACATAATACCTTTCAGGTTTATCTACATTGTCAAAAATAATAGGATTTCCCCCACATTTATAACTGAATAGTCCATCATCGTGTATACATGTTGAGTATCTCTTATCTAAGATGCTTGGGATCATTAGTGTTATGATCCCAAACTCTACCACAGTTCTGGTATTACAGGCATAAGCCATCACACACAGCCACAATATTTTAGTGAACACAAAGATTGTTTAAAATGATACATTAAAACTTGATTACTCACATACTGAATATCCCCTTTAGGGAATGGTGATAACAGCAATTTATATCTCACTGAATATTACCCTTGTGGCATTAATAGTTAAAGATATTCTGTCTATTAATTTAATTATTCTAAATGAGGTGACTTGGGCATTAGAAAGTATGAATTCACAAAATTATCATCAACTTAATATTTATGACAATGGAGATTAAAAAAATTTCCCCAATAGTAAATTGATTTCAGCCAATGAAAATGACCAATCTAGAAAATAAAACTATCCATTTGGTCATTTTAGACATGCTTGTAAGAATCAACATAATTAAAATCAATTGTGCAATGCAAACCCTAAAACCAGAAGTGTAGGGTACGATACTGTTCATTTCTTCAAGTTTGTCACTTTAATTTTTCCTAAGGGTTTGTCTCAGGTAGATTGTATCCCACTTTTCTCTGATGTGCTCTATAATCCTTATCATTTTCTCAAGCACAAAGCTTACTACCTTCTCATGATTTACACACTTAGCCTTTTGGAAGATGAAAGCCATTGAAGTGATTTGTTGGTTTCTTGATTGATTTTTTAATGCTAAACTACTTCGTAGTTGCTGCCCTAAGTCAGAATATCTACACTTCCCATTAAGCTCTTGAATCAAAAGGATTAATGCGATAGTAGAAAGAGATGTATTCCAAAGAAGAAATAAATCAAACTAGAAATCTCCCCAAAGCAAAGGGAATGTACTCACATAGAATAAACAAAGCAAATTATAAAAATATTATCTTCTTATAAAAAATTCTTATGAATTTCCCCTGTGTCACTATTTTGTGTCTTCTCTCCTTTATTATAGAAAGAGTCATATTGGATTAAAGGCCCATTCTACTCCCATATGATCTCATGTTAATTTACATCTTAATTACATCTGCAAACACCTTATTTCCAAATAAGTTCACATTGATAGGTACTAGGGATTAGAAATTCACCAAATCTTCTCAGGAAATATAATTCAATTCATAGAACCACCCAAGAAGGCATCTTAATAATATTTTAATATGTTTTGTTTTAAATATAACCATTATAGTCTTTTTCCTATAAAACTAAACTTATGTTTAAATTTTAATAATTTTATGCTGTTTTAAAATGTAGACAGTTTTTCAGATGAAAACTACTGCTATACAATGTAGACAGTCAGAAAATTATGTTTTAAAAGTCTAATTAAATATACTAGGTTTGTAATCAAAACATCAATGTTTATCACTTTATACATGGATGTTACAGATTTGTTCTAACGGTGGTGGAAAAAGGTGAACCAAGACCTGAAAACAACAAAAACAATTACAAACAAATGGATATTAGAGGAAACAGTGAACAGCTCTTCTGTATATGATATATTTTACAAAGGAGGGTTACATATGTCACTTTAAAAATGACTTAGATAAATGCCATAAAATCATGTAAAATTCAATTACTTTCATTTTTAGAGGTGTGTGATTACATTCACCTGGAAGCAAAAAATAGTCAAATTCTGCTGTCTTTATAAAATATCAAGGTGGTTTGCTGCCTCCATGCATGTACATTGATAACATCTGAAAAATGTGAAATTGGTTAGTTGTACAGTGTTCAACGTATCTACTATAAACAAATGACTATGCCAGATGTTTTCTTTCAAAAATAATAAGAATTATTTGATTCTTTTAGGGAGTCCCTACTCAGGTAAAGAAAATAGATAAAGTAGAAAATAGTAGACTGCCATTATTATACAGTTAAACATATCACACTGTAGTGTAGATATACTGCACAGAGAAGACAACATTTGGCATGAGCTTGAAAGGGTAACTGCTAGTGTTGTGATTGTGATTGTTGGCAGGAGTCAGAGAAAGAAACGTGTTAAGTGGAAAAAGTTGTTAATGGCAATAAGCATAGTGACAAATGAAGGTTGTGTTTGTGTGTTTCCAATAACCTTCTGAAAACTGGCAGCAAATGGGTCACTTTTAAAACCTGCCAGCTTCTTACTCAAAGTTGTCTACATCAGGAATCAAGATCAATTTGTTGATGGAAATAATTGAAGTTGCTGATTGTGTGCTATTGGATGAAAAGAAATAAATGGGTTGTAAAGAAACATTGAAAGAAGTAATATACATATCACATCTTGCAATTTTTTTTAGTTGGCTTCACAAAATTTGGAAAAGGATAAATCAATAAAATATGCAAAGAGCCATGATTGTTAATACTTCATTCAACAAATAAGAAAAAGAGATGCTCGTTGACCAACAGGACTAATTGAAAATAATCTGAAGTGAAAGATAAATTATATATTCTGAAAAGCCCTTGCACTAAAAATGAAGTTAATTACTATAAATTTATTTTAAATATGTTATCAAGCTTATACAAAGGGTGATTTATACTCAGCATTCTTAAAAATGTAATGAAACAAAATATATGCAAATAAAAATGCAAATACAAGCAAATTATGGAAATTAGAGTAGTAATTTTGGTATCAGGTGCTATGTGCAAATGCCTACATCAGTGCCTTTAAGTTTCAGAGACCTGTGGCCAGTCAAGAAATGAGATAAGACTCTATTAGGTGGGAAGTTAAAGCAGAAACCCTTACATAATACTGGGATCCATTAGAGTTTATACCATCAATAAAAAGTGATCTCGGTAAACTTCCTGTCAAAGGAAGTCTGTGGAGAAACATCTTTGTCTGCTATAGATCCAAAGGGAAAACATTCATTTGACAAATACTTTCTTAGTGCCTACAATGTGGTATGTATAATTCTAAGTGTTTAAGATACATTAGTGGCCAAATAAATAAATTTAAAAAAAAGATTGCTGCCTCATGATAATTATATTCTGATGGAGGGAGAAATTTGTTAGGTGCTGTAGTGTAATACCCGAATACCCTCCTCTTGGAACACAGGCACTCTTTCCCTCAGGAGTGTTACCTACTGATGCTAACAGTTGCAGCCATCTCTAGAAACTGCCCTCCACCAATGGGAAATTCTCCGGCCAAATGCATGCTCTTTTCCCTGGGGCAGCCTGCATCAAAGAACAGATGTTACAAGGACAAAAATATTTCTTTTCCTTGTCTCAGTTAGGATAAAGCTGAAAGACCATATCACCTTCATATCTCATTGTATCAACTGAAGACTGTTGAAACTGCATCAAAATTATTTTTTTCTCTCAATTCTGCTTTTTTTTCCTCTTCCTTACATGTGTTGTTACTTCCCAACAGACTTACTTCCCACAAACTTCCATCTCAAAGTTTGTGTCTTGATAAAGAAGACCTAAAATAGTCAATGCAAATAAACCTGTAAGAAACCTGACTCCAAATTAAACATTAATGTTTGATCAACCTGTCAACCAGATGGCAATGGGGAGCCATTTATAAGTCTGTAAGAGACATACACATATACAATTCTACTGAGTTGAGTGTCAGTAGAATACTGATTTTGGAATATATGTAATAAACACAATTATTAAAAATCGTATATGGATAAAATATTGGGAGGAAATATAAAATACTGGTTTATGTCATTTGATGGAAATATAATTTGTCATATTTATATTCATTTCTTATTCATTAGTTTAAAGAGATGATACATAAACTAAATTAATAAATTAAACCAGCCATTAAATTCAAACAATAATATTCTCAAATTTATTACTATATCACTATTTTTAGCAGGCAATAGATTGCAGTCAACCCTCATAGAACATAACACACCTGTAAGTTAATCTCTGGAAAATCTTAAATTTTAGTGAGCTCTAAAATTAACATTTAATGCCACAGTTCTGGATTTTATATGATTCCTTTACATACATTCATATTTGACAATCCTGTTTTATGTCCAATCATGAAGAATTGTGATGATATAAGAAAGGTGTTTAACCTACTCTCTAATTTAAATGATTGACCTCCTTTATGTCTTTCCTATGCATTTCCACTAGCCATTTTTGTGTGTGACACAATCATTGGTTTAATAGAACAATTACCCATCAGCAATCTTCTTTCATACTCTTCTCTTCATATCACCCTAGTCCTCTTACAGTATGTAATTAAATTTGCTGCATTAAATATTATCAACAACCTCTTAATTGCCAAAAATATCATCTTCTTTTCTGCCTTTGGATTACCTAACAGAGTTCTTCATCCTTGATTGGCCTTCATGGTTGAATTTTTTTTTCTTTTGTTGTTGTTCTTCTGTGGGGATTTTTTTTTTGTCTTACCTTGTTATTTAACAGCCTTCTTCATGCTGTCTTCTAAAAAAATCACACCCCACTCTCATATCCAGTCATATGTAATTATACCTTTAAATGCCTGCTAATATGTCCTCTTCCTTTCATTCTCATTACCAGTGCTCTAGGTAACTAGACTTATCATTTTCCCACAGAATGATTCAATGTTCTCTTATTACATTTATTTTCCATCCAGCCCTGCACCCACTCAATCATTTACACCTGCAACTGTTGGATTAACATATAAAAATCATAGATCAGTTCATATCAGTTACTTCTTCAAATCTTTCACTGGCTTACTTCTGAAATTTGTAGTTCTTTACTGTGTGCCCTCAATTTATTTTCTATTCCCCTTACACATAACTATATTAAGATGTTGCTGTCTACCTCTTGTTTGTAGAATATTTCATGTATTTACATGACTTTGCTCCAGTTCTTCAAAATCTAAATTGGCATCTCCCTCCTCTGGGTAAACTCCTCAAGGCTTTTCTTTTTCTTAAACATTTCTTCCCTTATTGTGCATTTCTTGATTCTCTCTGCACACCCATTATGTATATGGATCATTTTTGCCCATTCCCACTGGAAACCTTGCAATTCCTAATCTCCTTACCTGGAGTCATACTCGCCAAGTAAGTTCATGATTGGATTTTGAGGGTACCTATGTCTTGACCCATGTCATTCCCTGACAGATGTTTTCCTTGAAATAAACTAGTAAAATCTACATAACACTCCTCAGTGTCTAAAATTACCTCTTTGTTGTATGTATTCACCTTTTTTTTTTTTTCACTGTCTACTTCCTGTAAGCAAGATGGGAACAGGAGTCCTGTTTTAAAACCTTTTGGGGGTTGTACTCCGGAATGTAGCACAATGTCTTGCTCACAGCAGGTGCTTAATGAGTATTGGCTTGCAACTTTTATCAGTCTTAGATACTTATGTGTCACTTTAATACAATTTTTGTTTTTCAGATGGAGTTTCTCTCTTGTTTTCCAGGCTGGAGTGCTGTGGCACAATCTCGGCTCACTACAACCTACACCTCCTGGGTTCAAGTGATTCTCCTGCCTCAGCCTCCCAAGTAGCTAGGATTACAGACACCCACCACCATCCCCAGTTAATTTTTTATATTTTTAGTAGAGGCAAGTTTTCACCAGGTTGGCCAGGCTGATCTTGAATTCTGACCTTAGTTGATCCTCCCACCTCGGCCTCCCAAATTGCTGGGATTACAGGGGTGAGCCACCGCACCCCTTCCAATACAATTTTTTGAAAATAAAATGTATAATCTTTTGTGCTCCAGTCCCATCACATGGTTTAGAATATATTAATATTGTTATTTGTGTTTAATGAATTAAAATCTTTACCAAACATTATTAAAATATTTGAGAAACAATGGGATATAGTGAAAAGACATAACTCAAATGTTAGAGTACTTGGGTTTTATACTATTATGTTACAGATGGAAAACAAGTGATCTTATCAAAATGTCCAGTTTATGGTAATGGAGCTAATATTTTTATATTGATATATCTGAGTACATTTTTCATCTTGTTCTCTACACCTCTTTTTGGAATAAAATGAGATAAACTCAAGGAACAGCTATGGCTTTCACTTGAAATTTAATTTCCTCATCCTTAAAGTGTACACAATAGTGCCTATTTGTTTTTCATTGTGCATATTAAATGAGATAATATTTCTCTCTAATGCTTAATTGGCTTAATATATAGTGCTATGGGGCTACACATGGCTGTTCAGAGTTAATGGCAGGTAGTAGCTTAGCTTTTCCAAAGGATGGAATATAGTGTGCCAACCATGGTTATTGATATGCCATTTGAAGGAAATCTTTAGTATGTTTGGCATTTTTAGTTTAAGGCTAAGTTTCACATAATAGACTAGGTACATTTTGTGTCCTAAGAACTAGAATCACACAATTGATTATATTTCATTTCATTCTACTATCTTTGTTATTTTCTCCAGTTTACAAATGAATCAAATGAAATGACACATAAATTAATTATGAAAGCAAGAGGATTATGTGTACAGACTCCTATCTGTTTTCATCATCTTAAAGTGAGTCTATTGTCATTTGCAATGTCTCTTGGGACATTTTAAAGATAATTATTTGTAAAATATCAAAAATTTGTAAATATATATACATATATATGTATGTATAGTTATTGTATACTATGTGATTCCAGAATTCACATTTACCATTAAAAAACATACAAGTCTGATAGGCTTTGTGATGAGGTAGAGTTAATTAAGGAAGGAAAAGGGTATAATACTGCTTTAATTTTATCTGTATGCTTTATATTTACAAAGGAGCACATTATTTAGAACATAATTTTAACTATGGGAGAGAGTTTGTTGAGATAAATATGATTAGAAATTGTTTCCAATAGTTTAAAGAGTGTTTTCTAGTGATAAAAATCTTGGGACTACTGCCACCTTTTCATAAAAATTTATTTGAAATTATGAAAAAATAGGACTATATCATTTGAGTAAAATCAACTTCTATTACTGAGACAATTTCAGTAGAATTTAATGAAAAATCTTGAATAGTCATTAGTTATCTGTTGATAGTAAACACATTCCAACTTCAGTGGAAATTTAGAGATATTGACACAAACACTCAGAATATAGCAGCTTCAAAATATGTGTAAATTTTAGAACAATATATAGTAGACCAATATATAGTAGACAAGTAACTAGTATAAATTTGGAAATCAAACCTATGATACAAAAGTATTGAATATTTTACCACATGTATTTCAAGGTTATCATTCATACTATTCAACAAGTTCAAAAAACAATAAAAATCAACAAGTGCATTTCCATTTACTGTTTCTTTCAAACCATTAATGACATATATAGCAACAGTTAAAAATAAACAAACAAAAAAACTCCCTTCATGAAATATCACTAGATGGTACCATGCCCTGCTTTCTTGGATATACAGATACTTAAAATAATTGAGTTTTACCAAAGATGCCCAAAAGTTTCTCTAAATAGACTAGAGTGGGATTATTCTGACCCAATAACATATGCCACAAACTACCAAAGTCTGTAAAATGTGCCATCGATATAAACTGTTTTAAAAACAAATTTGGGCAAGTATTTGGAGAAAAGAAATACTGAAGGGCAGACCTGCTAAATCAAAAGGAAGCGATGGGCAATAAATGCCAAGCTACTGAGTTCTTGTAATATTTACTGCCAGTTCTTACCGTGCAGTAGTCTCATTTTTCTTTCCCTGTGAGGAAAATGAAGTTATTATAAGATATCATGCCAAATCTCATGAAATATCATGAAAAAGTATTAAAAGTGGTTACTTTCTGCGTGAAACTCTTAAGATTATTTTGTAATCATCTATAGAAAACCAAAGCTATTTACAGAAAAATAAAAAAAAACCTTTTCTGAGTAATTTTATTTTGTTTAGGTTTCTTAATACAGGACATTTCACTCTTTTGTATTTCTTAAATGAGCATATATTTGGGACATTAAATTCTGTTAAGTTTGTGGTAACTAGTGTATTGTTTTAAATGAGGAGGACATTATTGACTCCATCCATTAATATTTTATCACTAATAAAATATTAATATTTATACAGGGCTGAATACTGACATTTAGTTTTTAAAATTAACTGCTATTTGTAAAGATGGGGCCCATTGCAGTGTTTTTCTATGTACTGTATTCTAACAACTTAGAAATATTCAGTGACATTCAATAACTCTGTAACTGAATTATCTAGGTCAGTCACACCTCTCCATCAACACACTGCTGTACTAGAATTCTTTCCCAAAATGTAAACATTGGAATTAACTTTGGATGCTCTCCTTCTTTCCCAAATATTCCTGCAAAGACATACTTGTTTTTTAGCTGCTAAGAATGCTGTCAATAGATAGTTTTCAGTGTTGGCCCCATCTTAGGGATTTGATTTGGCTTCGGAAAGCTGTCTCAGCCAAGATCATACTTTTGGGGATGTGGCCCACATACAGTGATAAATTGCATGGGGTGTGTATAAACTTTCTTCTTTTAGCCCAAGGCAGAGCATCTCTAACCAGGTATTTAAGCAATTCTAGAGACTCACCATTTGGTCTATAGAAGTTGCTTGGATGTATCACATCTTGATTTCTCCCACTGCCCATTTCTGCTTTCTCTGTTCCCTTTATAACCATATTGGTATCATGGGTGGTCTTTAATAAACACACTGAACACTAAACTGCCTCACAGTTTGCTTCTCAGATAATTTTATTTGCAATGCTCTCATACATTAACCCTTAAACATTTCCAACTGTACCACTAGCTATGTCAGAAATACATCTAATTTTATAATTTCCATTGACCTGTTTTATTATAGACTTAATTATTTCTATAGTAGATCAAAGAAAGATGTCCTAACTGGGGCACACTTTTCTTGTCTTATTTTCTTCAAGTATAATATCTCACACACTAGAAATAACTTTCATGTGAAATAGATTGTGTTATTCTTCTCTCTTTATTCCCTCAGTGATAACCCAACAATTATAGAATAAGGTTTAACCTTTACATTGCATACCAAGTCTATTTTTAAGTTGTGGCTTACTTTTCCAGACTCAACACAGTTTCTTCAAACTTCTGTATCCTAGGATTTAGTCTTCCTAACAGTTTCGTCTTCACTGAAGGAAAGCAACCTTAAACTACCTTTATTTTCTCCATTGAATATAACTACAGTTACAAGAGAAACAACATCATCTTGATTTGTTCAATAAATTTTGCATTTAACTGAAGATCTTTATAAATAGACAAATTGTCATAGGATTTTTATCTTTCAAACATTGACCAAAAGAGTGTCAATAGGTTAACATTTTGTCTGACATTATTGAAAACTACAGCAAGCAGTCCTTTTATAAAACTTTGGCATTAATATTATAAAAAAACCCTGTAATCCAAAAAGCTTGTTCTCACTCATAAAATGTGAACACATTCAGCAAAGAGCCTATAAAATTGCACATATTGTGTGCCCAGCATGCATCAATTTGTTGAATTAAATAAACTATTGAAAGTTTAAATTAATATTATTTCTATAAAATTTAAACCACAAATTACACTAATTTTGATATTTTACATACATATACATAAAATGTATATTTTAATATTCTACAGCTCAAAATTCAGAAAGTACAAATAAAGGACAAACTATAATTTTCCTCTTCTGTCTTATTTGATAAAGCTCTTTTTTTCCCATCAATCTTATCTTTAAATTAACTTGTAGGGACTAAATCAATATCTTCAGGGCTTTTGTTACCTTATCTTGATTTGGTGTCTCTGAACTAATAATGAAAATGCAGCCTATATTTAGGTTTACCTTTTCTGTTTGAACCTACTGAAGGACAGAACTTAAATTTCTTCAGGGTATTATTCTCATTTAGATTTAAAAATCATTTTCTGTTAAAATTAGAACATTTTTGCTATGATCATTATTATTTAGAAAATGTTAGCCACTTCATTCCAGAGTTATTTGTCTTCTCTATAGCTTCTCTTTGTATGAATTTTAAATATTCTGTTATTTTCCAGAAACCTCTGAAGGCTCTATAAATGTTCATCATTGTGACTTTCTGGGATTACTTGTATCAGTCTCACTGGGGGTTAAGAGACTCCTTTTATTTATTCAAAGTCACATAGTTTTTAAAGTCTGCCTTGAGAAATAATAATAATGATAATTAGGTTTCCTTTATTGGAAGAATAGATATTTTGGATTTGGGAAAAATCTGTGTTCCCATTAAGCATTTTTAGACTAAATATCTCTTTTTAACTGTTCTTCAGATATCATTTAATCTAGAAACTATCCTATTTGGGAAAAACTCTATTCATATTCATTTTTACCTAGGTAATATTAAAAGGTGGCATGCAGAGCTGGGCACTAACATCCCAACAGTCTGACAGTGCAGAGTTTCAATGGGACTACTATAATTTAGGTTTATGCTAATACAGTCTAAAGTCACTTTAGCCCTTCAACAAATCTTGCTGGAACATGTGATTTATCTGCCCAGGAAGACTTATAGAAATAAAATATTTTAATCTTTTTCAAACAGTGATGATTTTTTACAGTATTTTCCCCTTCACTGATTCCCCTCTTATGGAATACTATAAGTCATAAAAAAGAATGAGATAATGTCCTTTGCAGAGACATGGTTGGAGCTGGAGGCTATTATTAGCAAATTAACACAGAAACAGTATGCCAAATGCCACATGTCCTCACTTATAAGTGGGAGGTAAATAATGAGAACACATAGATACATAGAAGGGACCAACACACACTGGGGCCTGTTGGGGGTGGGGCGTAAGGGAGGAGGGACAGAATCAGAAAAAATAAGAGTACCAGGTTTAATACCTAGGTTGTATAACAACAACACCTCATGACACAAGTTTACCTATGTAATAAACATGCACATGTATCCTTGAATTTAAAATAAAAGTTTAAAAAAGTATAAACTCTTTATTGTATTTTAAACCAACAATTGAATAAAATCTCCACTCAGAAAGTTAAAAAAAATAATAAAATTGAAATCTGAAAATTATGTCTATAAATAAAACATTACAATAATAGAAATTATTATAAGGTTGACTCAGGAATTTCACATATACATGTATGCAAATATATATGTATATGTATTTTTAATGGTGAGCCATTGGCATGTTGATCATTGAAAACATTTATTTAAAATATCTAGATTTTAAGCAAAGACACTAAGAATAAATTGGCTCAAAAGTTTGGAGGATAAACATTTATTTAGATCCAATGAATAAACCAATGTAAGTGAACAATTATACTCAAAAATATGCATATATCTTAGTTTATATTTTAAATTCAGGTCCAAAATTCAATTAAATCTTAAAGAACAGACACATCTGAGTTTTTCTAAGTTTGAGTGCCTCTAAAGTTCAAAAGAAAATTCAGAGACTTCAGTCTCAAAAGAATAAATTTCTATTTTCTTTACTGTTGCAAGTAATGGGTATATTAGGAGTGACGTTTAACTTTACAAACTTTACAAAGTTCTTATTAGACTTTATTATAAACTTTTATTGACCAAAAAAGTTTTGCCCAAAATAAATTACATCTTATATTTCATACTCTTCTTAACTCACTGATAAAATTGCTTTGCGTTATTCAGAATACTGTCACTATTAGATATTTTGTTCTTTATTTGTACATTATTTGTCTCTCTTCCTCATAAATTTGGTCGTAAGAATGCTAGTCCAATTCAATATTTTCATGCCTACAGCCTAGAACACTGTCTGGTTTTTCTTAAGAGCATGGTAAATATTTGATTAATGACATCTACCTGGATCATATTCAAGCCATAGTAATGAGACTTTGCTTTTGTAATTTGTAGTTATTCTTCATACAATTTAGTAACAAGAATTAAAAAATATAACACACCAATCACAATGAGAAAAATAAAGAGTGACAATATCAAGTAAAATGATAACATTATTATACTAAGGTGATATGGTTTGGCTGTGTCCCAACCCAAATCTCATCTTGAATTTTAACTCCCACAATTCCCATATGTCATGGGAGGGACCCAGTGGAAGGTAATTGAGCAATGGAGTTGGGTCTTTCTTGTGATGTTCTCATGATAGTAAATAAGTCTCACAAGATCTAATGGTTTTAAAAAGAAGAGTTTCCCTGCACAAGTTCTCTCTTTTGGCCTCCTGCTATCCGTGTAAGTCGTGACTCGCTCCTCCTTGCCTTCTGCCACGATTGTGAGACCTCCCCAGCCATGTGGAACTGTAAATCCATTAAAGCTCTTTCTGTGTAAATTTCCCAGTCTCAGATATGTCTTCATCATCAGTGTGAAAACATACTAATACATAATGTGATGGAATTATGTACACTAGTGAAAATGAGTGAACTTTTTCCCAATCAATGGTATGATTGAATCTCCCACCTGTATGTTTAAATGAAAGCAGACAGACAGATAAATGATGAAAACTGGCAAATTTATACAATGGTAATAAGAGTCACAATACTGAGTCCTTTTGAAAACAATGATAATGACTAGAAAGACACAAAAAGGGACATGTGGGTACATTAATATTCTATTTCTTATCAAACTTGTGGTTTCATGGCATATAACTTTGAGACAATCTATAGAACTGAACATTGTAATTTGTGTACTTTTTCATATGTATACCATATTTCAATAGCAGTTCACTTTTTAAAAGGGCAGGTTTTCTGAGATAGGATAAGAAACTGTTTTCATATTTTATAAGTTGAAAAAAAACTATATTGAAATCCTTTTTAGGAGGTAGAATAAGATGACAGTAGGGTCAATTCGTAAACATTGATTCTTAGAAAATCAAAATTTTGCTACAGAGAGGCAAGAGAAATGAGGTCAAAATTCACATGACTAAAATGTGGTCTTTAAAACTACATTGAAATGCATGCTTAGCAATGTATTATTCATTTCTAAATATAAGTGAAAAGTAAATGCATTTGATTGTAGTAACTGTGAAATATATATACATTGAAGTAATATGATCTTGATTTGGAACCATGTTTACTTAGTCTTTCTTGTTTCATACACCAAAAGCATCTGACAAACGAACAAAGCACTGCAATGTCTTCATAATTACCTTGTTTATTTTTTAAAACATAGTACAATTAGACTTTTATTCTTTACAAAACCACAGATTTGATAAGTTAATTGCCCTCTGGTTTTATCTTAATGAAGTATCTAATTAATTTAAGAACTTACTTTTATCCGTGTTATATTGTCATTTGCATTAGCCTAAAGTCCAAATAAGCCTATCACTAAAGTGAGAATCATTATTTGTCCATAAAATAGAGATGTGAGAAAAAAAGGACGTCAAGTAAAAGAGAAAATTCTTTAATGCAATAAAGCATCTTCTATTGCTCATTTTTATTGGTTTATTTTTGTTTTTCCAGTAACTTACAGGGCCTAGGTTACAACTTAGAGTGGGGTTTTTTCTTATTTCATCAGATCTGAAGTTGATTCAGATTACCGAGTCTCAGGAGAATGTAAAAGATCAGGAGTACAAAATGCAAGCCAGTGTAGAAGAAAACTGAAGATATCCAGGGGTTTCAGTAACTTAAGCAGTCAGGGGAGAAGGCATCCCTACACTCAGGTTTAAATATAAAATTTCAACTTTCCTATAATTTACTGACTTTTGTTTGCTTTATGGCAGATGCTATCAAAATTCTATTTCAACAATTTTTTGACCAGTGGGTTTTCAGAAATTTTTCTTTCAGACATTATGAGGAGTTCAGAAATAGGGGAATAGGATGGACAATAGGCCACCAAAGACAGTATTTTATAAGAATTAATCATGAAACTTATGGAGAGGCAAACATTTGGACATTTGGAAATTTCTAAAATGCCGTTTTACACATGAATGCAAAAACAGAATGATGTTTTAAATAAATAATAGTAGGCATCAATTTCATGCTGATGTTATCCAATTGATTATCTTTCTAAATTTTAATTTACTTAATTCTATTTTTGGTATGCTACATATGACTTTCAGGAAACTGTCTGTCCAAAACTCTTAAAAAGATACTAAAAAACTATGGCTGTTAATTAAAGCATTAGTGAGAGACAATATTCGCAGTTAAAAAACACATATAATTTCTAATATAGAAATACAATTTATGTATAGTTATTTTAAAATTTGTAATATAGAATTACATAGGTAATGAAATAATATCATTTAATGGCCTGCTAATATGTTTCTCTGGTACTGCAGGGTTTACAGATTGTCCAGACTTCCTAGACCAATACAATCAGCTCCTCCTACTATTTCTAAATTCAGCTGTGATGGAAGACACAATATAATTTATTATTAATTGCAATTAGTTCTGGTTTAAAAAGTCAGTTCTAGTATTTGGACCTCAATGAAGGAAGCAACATTGTATTGTGATTGAGACTCTGAACTCCACAGCTAAATAGCTTGATTTCATAGCCCAGCTGTTTCTGTCACTATCTGTGTGGCCCTATGTAATTCATTTATTCTCTCTGTGTCTGTTTCCTCATTTGTAAAATGGGCATGCTAAAAATAATTCGATCTCATAGAGTTATATAAAAGTAAAATTGATTCCTCATTGCACAGTTATAAGGTGCTTAGAATCAAGCCTGGCATATCTGAGTATTAGTATTACAGTTACAAATTTTAAAAGTAATTATATAGCTCCATTTCCCACTTCTTTTCAGTTCTTTCTGGGACAAAATCAGTGCCCTTGTGGTTTCCTCGTCTCTCTAGAGCTGCAATTCTTTTCCTTTAACTTTAAATGGGTAGGCCAGGCTCCACTATGGTTCATATGATATACACAGTTGGCCACTAAATATTTCTTGGGTCTCTATTACACTCTGTCATCATGTTCTTTCTGTCTTTCAAGAGCCCTATAATTCCTTTTTTAATCTCCCACTCGTTATCTGATTTGCATGATTTACTGATCTATTATGTATTTTATGCTGCCAAGTAAATCTATTGATCTATCTACAATCATTTTTTTGAACACTCTCTACATGACAACTACTGAGCTAAGTAATTTATTCTTATTCAATCCTCACACTAGCATTTAGGGGGTAGAACTTATCATTATACCTAGTTTACAACTGAGAAAAGTGAGGATTAGAGAAGTTAAAAAATGTGCCCAAAGTTATACAGCATGTGTTAGCTAGGCAAAGATGGCAGAAGAACAAATTCAGCAACTATGTGATCAAGATTTCCCTGGAAGAGGAAAGTGGATAAGTCTGAAACAGAGGCAAGTACCCTGTGGTCTTTGATTCCCCTTATGGAGAAGCCCTCCTTTCAAATCTTCTCGTCCAATCATTACTAGTGTTTCTACACTAATGATGAGAATCTACTATATTGTATTCCTGGGACAAAAAAAAAAGGGTAGCAGGAGCTGCTTGAAAAAAATCCAAAGAAATATGAAAAGCTATTTTTCTCATCATAAGTGTGTTTAAGATTGTTGAGTTGTCACTTTTAATAGGTAATTGTTATATCCCAGGTCTAATTAAAAGTTAAAATTGTCATCAGACTACCAACTAAAGAAGTATGCTAAAACTATTGAATTGATTAGCAATCCAATTTGTTTTCTTAATATCCATGAAGTACAATTCTAAAAATACATGACAACTGCCTACAAATTAAGCATTATTCTCTTTTTGGCATTAAGGAGAGCTTTCTTAAATAATAACTTTTTAATTACATTTCACTAATTGAATGTTTTAAAATAGTGTTGACAAAATCGTGCTTTTGCTTGTATATTTAGAGTCCATACTAGCTAGCTCATGTAAAAAGGAGAAAATTATTGTTGGTAGATTGTGGAATATAATGTGTTTTCAGAAAATAGAAATAAGCTCCTAGTCAGGGTAATGAAGAACAAGGCACTGTATTTCTAAAGCCCTAAAAGGAATGAAATAACAAAGTACTTAGAAGAAAAGAATACCAGTATAAGTTGAAACACTTAGGGGAAAGAAAGAATTTGAAACCTTCTTACACTTCCCTCTTATATCTGAAAATCAGTTAAAATGTATTACAAATTCACTTTTGTATTCATGCCTGGAAAACAAATTAAATTATAATACATAAATCCAGGTAAAACAGCCCAAGAAGGGAGTAGAAGGTTTGCCATTTGTTGTTTGCTGTCTCAACTCAGAATATGCAGCCTCAAGGTGCATCAAATATCATTCCTCATGGATATTTTATCCAAATATCCATAATTTTGGATAAAAAGACTCATAGAAATTAACTATTCTCTGAAGATTTCAGATAGTCATTTAGGTATGCATAATAAATATATGCCTGGCAACAATCTAATGCATAATAACATAATTAAATTATTCCAAAGCCATTTTATTATAGCAACCTGGCAATGATACAGCCCAGATCTCTTAGGTTTCTCAGGTACCTTTATTGAATATCCCACCATATTTGGCACATTTCATCATACGTTTTCAAAGAAATATTATTGATTAAATTTGCTTTATTTTTTTCCAGAAGGAATTATATTACTAAGTTTTATTCACATGCAAGGATGCTGTACTCTCTTATTTATCTAAATAAAAATTCTAGATTAGGAGGCAGAGCAAGATGGTAGAATAGAAAGCTTCATCAACTGTCCCCATCACCTCTTACAAGAACACCAAGTTAATACCAAACATATGGTGAGCACTCATATGTTTGGTATTAACTTCATATCAGTGAAAGTGGCACTGAAGAGATAGGAAAAAAAAGTCTGGAATCACCTCACTAATGCCACCACCATCCCCACCCCATGCCCCCGGCAGTAGCAGCAAGGTGCTCAGAGTATCTGGGCACTAGGGGAGACAACCCAACCACTGCAAGGCATTGAACTCACTGCTGTGCTGTTAGAGTAGGAAGGAAAACCAGATCAAATTTAGCTGATGTCCACACACAGAAGGAACATTTAAACAAGCCCAAGCCATAAAGAAATCACTAAACCTAGCACTATCACTCCACCTGTAACATCAGGCTGCACAGCTCACAGAGCCAAGAGATATCTCATCTTTCCACTTAAGAAGAGGAGAGGGAAGAGTAGGGAGAACTTTGTCTTGCATCTTGGATACTAGCTTATCCACAGTCAGAGTAAAGAGGTCTCCACTCTAGGCCCTAGCCCTCAGATGACACATCTAGACACACCCTGAGACATAAGAAAAACTGCTGCCTTGAAGGAAAGGACCCAGTCCTGCCAGCATTCATCACTTACTAAGTAAAGAGCCCTTGGTCCCTGAATAACCAGCAGTGATACCCAGCTACTACATCAATGGCCTTGGGAAAGTCTCTGAGACTTGATGAATTTTCAGGCGAGACTCAGTGTATTACCAGCAGTGGTGGCTATGGAGAAAAACTCCTTCTGCTTCAGAAAATCAGGGGTAAAAGTAAAGGGGATTTTTGTCATGCATCTTAATTAACAATACCATCACAGCAGGGTAGAACACCAAATGGGCTTTTGGGGATCCTGGTTCTAGGACTTGACTCTTGGATGGAATTTCTGGACATGCCCTGAGCAAGAGAGGAGCCCACTCCCCTGAAGGGTGACTCCCAGGCCAGGAAGCATTCACCACAAGCCAACCTAAGAGACCTTGTGCCTTAGGGTAACATGGACGGTAGTCTGACAGTATTTCTTGTGGCCTGGGTGGCAGTGGCTACAGGGCGAGGCTCCTCTGCCTTTGGCAACAGCAGGGGTAAGGGAAGAGTGGGAAGGATTGAGTCTTGTGGTTTGAGTGCCACTCAGCCACAATGCAATAGAATACCAAGTAGACTTCTAAGATATTTGACTCTAATCCCTGATTCCCAGATTACACTTCTGGACTCATCTGGGGCATGTGGGACCTTGCTGCCATGAAGGGAAGACACATGTCTATCTGACTTTGCCACTTGCTGATTGTAGAGCCCAGGGGCCAGGGAGAGGGTACATCAGGCCTTCTGTGAGACCCAGTGCTGTGCTGGCTTCAGGCTTAACCCACTGCAGTCATAGTGGTGGTGGCCACAGAGGTGCTTGTGTCACTCCATCCCAGCTTTAGATGGCTCAGAACAGAGAGAGAGAGAGAGAGAGAGAGAGAGAGAGAGAGAGAGAGAGAGAGAGAGAGAGAGAGAGAGGCTCTGTATGTTTGAGAGAATGTAACAGAAGAAAGAGTCTCTGCCTGGTAATCTAGAGAACTCTGTTGGATACTGTTCAAGGCCATTAAGGTGTAACATCTCTCTAAGTCTGCAAGAACAACAGTATTACTGGGTTTGGGGTGCTCTTTAAACAGAAATAGCTTGGATCACAAAACCCAAGTCCCTGAAAATATATGGAAAGCCTTCCCAATAAGGACAACTAAAAATAAGCCCAGAGAATGAACACTACAATAAATACCTAACTATTCAATGCCTACACATGGAAGAATATCTGCTGGCTTCAGTGTCATCTGGGAAAACATACATACACCAAATGAACAAATAAGGCACCAGGAAGAAACAGAGGTCCTGAAAATCTCCTGAATAAATAGAAATATTTGATCTTTCAGACAGAGAATTCAAAATAGCTATGATGAGGAAACTCAAAGAAATTCAAGATAACAGAGGGAGGGAATTCAGAATTCTCTCAGATAAATTTAACAAAGACATTAAAAACATTGAATAGACTCAAGCAGAAATTCTGGAGTTAATAATTGCAATAGTCATACTGTAGAATTAATCAGAGTCCTTTAATAGCAAAATGGATCAAGCAGAAGAAAGAATCAGTGAGCTTGAAGATAGGCTATTTGGAAATACACAGTCAGAAGATACAAAAGAAAAAAGGATAAAAAGAAAAAACTATGAAGCATGACTACAGGATCTGAAAAAAAAAAAAAAAAAAAAAAAAAAGTAGCCCCAAAAGAGAAAAGCTAAGAGTGGTTGGCCTTAAAGAGGAGGTAGAGAAAGAGATAGGAGTAGAAAGTTTATTCCAAGCAATAATAAGAGAGCTTCCCAAAACTAGAGAAAGATTTTAATATCCCGGTACAAGAAGATTACAGAACACTAAGCAGATTTAACCCAAAGAAGACTACATTAAGGCATTTAATAATCAAAATCCCAAAAGTCAAGGATAAAAAAGGGTCCGAAAAGCAGCAAGAAGAAAGAAACAACGTATAATGGAGCTAATGCATCTGGCAGGACACTTTTCAGTGGAAATCTTCAGTGGAAATCACTTCAGGAGACAGTGGCATGAAATGTTTAAAGAGCTGAAGGAAAAAACATCTTTTATCCTAGAATAGTATATATGTCAAAAATATTCCTCAAACATGAAGGAGAAATGAAGACATTCCCAGACCAAAAAAAAAAAAAAAAAAAAAAAAAAAAGCTGAAGATTTCATCAATACCAGACCCACTCTACAAGAAATGCTAAACAGAGTAAGTACTTCAACCTGAAAGTAAAGAAAATTAATGAGAAATAAATAATCACTTGAACGTACAAGTTCAATGGTAATAGCGAGTATATGGAAAAACACAGAACATCATAACATTATTACTGTTGTCTGTAAACTAGTTTTATCCTAATAGACTGAATGATGGACTAACCTAAAGTTATAAGTACAATAACAAATTCTGCCAAAAATGTGGAGAATGGGGAACGCTCATACACTGTTGGTGGAAATGTAAATAGGTAAAATCATTGTGTAAAACAGTTTGGAGGTTTCTCAAAAAATTAAAAGTTGAGCTACCACAGTATCCAACAATCTCCCTGCTGGATAGTTATCCAGAAAAAGGAAATTAGTATATTGAAGAGGTATCTGTACTCCTATGTTTGTTGCAGCACTGTTTACAATAGCTAATATTTGGAAACAAACTTAGTGTCCATCAACAGATGAATAAAGAAAATGTGGTACTTACACTATACAGTACTATTCTGAAACTAAAAATAATGAGATTCAGTAATTTTCAATAACATAGATGGAATTAGAGATCATTATGTTAAGTGAGGGAAACCAACTACAGAAAGACAAACATCATATGTTCTCACTTATTTGTGGGATGTGAAAGTCAAAACAATTGAATTCATGGACATAGAAAGTAAAGGACGGTTACCAGAGGCTGGGAAAGGTAGTGGGATGGCTGGATGAGTGGTAGGGATGGTTAAATAGGTACAAAAAGTTAATTAGAAAGAATGAATAAGACCTACTCTTTGATAGCACAATAATGTGACATCAACAATAACTATACATTTTAAAATAATAAAGAACATAGTTGGATTTTTTGTAATTCAATGAATGAATGTTTGAGGCAATAGATATCCCATATTTCATGAAGTACTTATTTCGCATTGTATGCCAGTATTAAAACATTTCATGTACCCCTAAATATATATACCTACAATGTACCCCCGAAATTAAAAATAATATGAAAAATTTTAAATGTAAATGAAATTTTTAAACTAATTTTCAGTTTACAGAATTTTCAACACATTTTCACACTTTACAGAAACTTCAGGACACTTGATTTCAAGGAAAGATATTTAGTACATGTATTTTGTAGCAGAATTAGTCACTGTTTAAAACTTTTGCAGCATGTTCAACACTCTGGCTTAAATCCATTTTAGCAACTTTTCCTATAACTCATTTTGTATTTGGTTAGTTTTTTAGGGAAAGCCAGCAAAGATAGCTATTTTCTCATATTTCCTCTACCACCCTACTCTGCTATCATCCTACTCATCATTTTAAGGCTGTGGCATCAATTCCATAATTCTATGTTTTTGGGTTTTGTAGCCATTTTATCACCGAAAATATACAAGACTTTATTTTTTCCACAGTCCCTAGAGAAAAATCTTTCCTAAGGAAGCCCAGTTCTTTTATCCTGTTTATCCAGGATGTTGTGAAGGTAGAGAAGGTGAAAAAAATGCTCCACTAGAGGTTTTGAATTCTTGGAGCTGATGACCCTCACTATTCCTGCACAGCTTAGTTGGGTCCTAGTTTATTTTTGGCTAGTTCTGAACCCCTAGACAGTGCACATAGGTGTGAGGTGTTTCCCCTGCTGGGTGGGGGTGGGATTGTTGCCAGTGGCAGCAGCATCAGGTATTTTTATTCTCTGACTTAGAAGAATGCATGCTTTGGCATCCTTTGTCCTGGTGACAGGCTCCCTGATCTGCTGAGCCATCTGTTTCCTGGTATGCAGGGCGCTGTGTGGCCTCAAGTGCTATTAGCAGCCAAGCCAACACCGACTCTGAAGCCCTTTGGGTGGATGTGGGGGATGTTAGTGAGGCCCCCAGAATATACGGATACAGAAACTATTGGACTCCAGGGAAACTGAAACACAGTTTGGCCCTGCTCTATAAGTGGTGCCATGCTGTAACAACTTGGTTTTTGTGGCTAATACACAGCATAAATTTCCTCTCTGGAAAAATGTAGTCCCATGTATTCTAGTCAGCTCACTGTACTAATTTCAGCACCTCATAAGGGTCAAGGGCCTTTCCTGTAACTAGGACTGCAGGTATCTTTGGTGCAAATACGAACTGCTGAGGATCTCTGGTTTATATTTTCTCTATAATGGAAGTCCCTGCTGGCTCCATGCCAATCCAGCAAGTTGCCCTGATCCCTTGTGTATGTATTCTGCCATCTCTGCTTCTGTGCCTCACATTCTCCCTGTTGCTTCCTTGGTGGTTTCCAGCATTCTCCCCTAGATGCTTTATTTTTCATCTGGTTATCTACTTGCTGTTTTGGTTCTTCTTTGTAGAGGGAGCAAGACCTGGACACATGTCGCTTCTCCTTCTCCAGGCACCAACCCCACTACCATGGTTTCTCACCTGTGGCAATCCTCCCTGTTCAAGAATTAGCTGAGGCATCATCTCTCCTAAGAGGCTTGAATTCAAAGATCAAGTTGCTGACTAATGTGCTTCCTTGGTGAGGAACCTCGTACTGGCTTGTAGACAGCCTCATCCTCCCCGTGTCCTTACATGGCAGAGAGAGGGCAAGTTCTCTGGTGTTTCTTCTCATAAGAGCACTTCATCCAATTATGAAGGCCCATGTCTCGTGAACTCCCTAAACCTAATTATGTCCCAAACACCCCATTCCAAATACTATCACAATGGAGGTTAGGATTTCAACATGCAAAATCTTTGAGAGGGGTGGGGGTCCCCAACTTAGTTCAGAGCATCTCCTTCTTTCTGAAAAAACACTTCTATTTTAAGTAGAAAATATAAATAAAAGAGAATGTGTACATCATCACACCTACAAATCTACCAACTCACCCACATCTGAATAAAAAAAAAAAAACATGCTTTGAAATCCCTTGATAAACCAGACCCCTGGGGTGGGCATTCCTACTGCCTATAGTTCCGACGGAAGCAGAAGTGGAGAAGCCATTTCCAGGGAGGTGAATAAATGGCTTTTTCATGGGGGAGGATTCCGTTTTTATATACGTATTTTAAGGTGAATGCTTTAAGTTTGCAGTATTTGTCAGAGTGGCATCTTAGGAGCTGATATAAAACTCTACAGCCAAACAAGCAATTGCCTGTGCACTTTGCATGAGATGCTTCTGTAAGTGCTTGTGGTCTAAACATGCACATGAACGCATACACAGGTGCATGTGCCAGCTGCCTGATGTCTGCCTCTGTGTTTGGTGTATGGTATGTGTATAACCATATGCCGCAACCCTGCAAGTGTCTCTGTCGCATGGATTGCATGCCCGCTGCTGCTGTATGTGTGTCTGGGCAGGGGCTCCTCTAAAGCCACAGGTCTGCACAGTTTCAGCTGGATAAGTTATTCTTCACTTCCCTTCCTAAAAACACAATTGCCTAGTGCTGCTGGCACAGAGTCAGAATGGCCGCTGCATTTCACCCCTGAGATGGCTTCCTTCCAGCAGTGGGTGAGTGATCCCGGCATTCGCAGGCTCTCTAACCTGTGGGATCCTTCTGCACAGAAGGTGTTCCAAAATCTGAAAGAGATGATCTGTTTGTCCATGGCCTTTTATCTGCCCACCACTTCTGTCCTCATGCCCTGGTTCCAGGGACAGCTGTCTTGATCTAGAATATC
The DNA here is from genome assembly GCF_049354715.1 of Callithrix jacchus. Classification (NCBI taxonomy): domain Eukaryota; kingdom Metazoa; phylum Chordata; class Mammalia; order Primates; family Cebidae; genus Callithrix; species Callithrix jacchus. The sequence continues at coordinate 110,338,987 of NC_133503.1, read as the reverse complement.
CTGCTTTTATAAGTAATATTTGCCTATACATTTCTTCTTTCTTTCTTTCTTGTTTTTAATTTACAAAGAGGTTTAATTGGCTCACAGTTCCACAGGCTGCACAGTAAGCACAGGCTGGCATCTGCTAGGCTTCTGGGGAGGTCTCAGGAAAGTTAAAATCACAGCAGAAGACAAAGGGGTAATGAGCACCTCATATGGCCAGAGCAGGAGGAATAGAGAGAGTGCAGGGAGGTGCTACACACTTTTTTTTCACTTTTTAAAATATTTTATTGCACTTTAGATTCTGGGGTACATGTGCAAAACATGCAGGATTGTTGCAAAGGTACATACATGGCAATGTGGTTTGCTGCCTCCATCCCTCCATCACCTATATCTGGCATTTCTCCCCATGTTATACCTCCGCAACCTCCCTACCCACCGCTGTCCCTCCCCTATTTCCCCACAACAGACACCAGTGTGTGATGCTCTCCTTCCTGTGTCCATGTGTTCTCATTGTTCAACACCCACCTATGAGTGAGAACATGCAGTGTTTGGTTTTCTGTTCTTGTGTCGGTTTGCTGAGAATTGATGGTTTCTAGATAGATCCATGTCCTTACAAAGGACAGAAATTCATCGTTTTTTATGGCTGCGTAGTTTTCCATTGCATATATGTGCCACATTTTCCTTGTCCAGTCTATCATCGATGGACATTTTGGTTGGTTCCAGGTCTTTGCTATTAGAAACAGTGCTGCAATGAACACGGGTGTGCATGCGTCTTTCTGTAATCCCAGCTACTCAGGAGGCTGAGGCAGAAGAATTGCTTGAACCTGGGAGGCGGAGGTTGCAGTGATCCAAGTTTGTGCCACTGCACTCCAGCCTGGCATCTGGTGAGAGAGTGAGACTTTGTCTCAAAAAAAAAAAAAAAAAAAAAAGAATGATTTATAATCCTTTGGCTATATACCCAGTAATGGGATTGCTGGGTCAAATGGAATTTCTATTTCTAGGTTCTTGAGGAATCACCACACTGTCTTTGAAATGGTTGAACTAATTTACACTCCCACCAACAGTGTAAAAATATTACTGTTTCTCCACATCCCCTTGGCATCTGTTGTTTCCTGATTTTTTAATGATCGCCATTCTAACTGGCATGAAATGGTATCTCAGTGTGATTTTGATTTGCATTTCTCTAATGACCAGTAATGATGAGAATTTTATCATGTTTCTTGGCCTCATAAATGTCTTTTGAAAAGTCTGTTCATGTCCTTTGCCCACTTTTAAATGGGTTTGTTTGTTTGTTTCTTGTAAATCTTCTTCAGTTCTATGTAGATTCTGGATATTAGCCCTTTGTCAGATGGGTAGATTGCAAACATTTTTTCCCATTCTGTTGGTTGCCAGTTCACTCTAATGATTGTTTTTTTAGCTGTACAGAAGCTCTGGAGTTTAATTAGATCCCATATGTCTATTTTGGCTTTTGTTGACAATGCTTTTGGTGTTTTAGTCATGAAGTCCTCACCTATACCTATATCCTTAATGGTTTTGTCTAGGTTTTCTTCTAGGTTCTTACTTTTTAAAATATATTTATTATACCAATTAACATTTGTTCCATCAGTTCTCCTAATTTTGTTTAAATTGTTATAAATTTAATATATTGCTTTTCTCATTTGTATTTGCATTTTCCAGTTTATTATTATTTTCAACTGAGTTTATTATTAGAAGTAGTATTCTGTTAAACTAGCAATCTTTTTTTAAAAGTATAATTTGAGGTGTTTTCTAATTTCTATGCTTAAATACCCACCACGATAGATGTCAGGCAATCATCATCACTCTATTCAGAGTTGGAAAGAGTAGCATAGTCAAGTATGAGAAATGGGTACAAACGGGTTCCATCACACAACCAGATTATGTACACTAACACTTAAAGCAGATTGAGAAGTGAGTAGGCTAGGTATGAATTTTGCCCTTCCAGTGATTTGGAGAGGGGGAGGCAGTCAGCCTTGGGATGAGAGTCCCTAACTATTACAGGATCCAGTAAAAATCACATCCCTTTGCTTTTACTGCAGCAGACAATTTCTCTCTTCAGATAGTCATCATTAAATTCTTAGAAATATGAAGGCTTGAAAGAAAACAGTCACCTTAGTTTGCATTATTATATCCCAAAAATGAAAGGGAGAATACAAATATTTAGAAGGGGAACTCAAGTACAGTTTTATCAGCCAGGTGTAAGAGTCATGTAGTTATTTTAAAAAATAATGATTGTATGGGATGCATCCAGAGCTAACCTTCAAAGCTTCCCCTTAACTCAGTGCTATTCTCACTGCTGCCCTCAGATGTGTTTCATCCTAGGATGCAACCAGGAATCCTTTCCCCACCTCACCAAATACACACACACACACACACGCACACACACACACACATTCACAGGAACCTTTCCCTCTCTCTTTCTCTGGTTCAAGACTGAGTTTCATTCTTGTTGTCCAGACTAGAGTGCAATGGTGTGGTCTCGGCTCACTACAACCTCCACCTCCCCGGTTCAAGTAATTCTCTTTCCTCAGTCTCCCAAGTAGATGGGATTACAGGAGCCTGCCACCAGGGCTGGCTAATTTTTGTATTTTTTGTACAGATGAGGTTTCACCATGTTGGCCATGCTAGTCTTGAGCTCCTGACCTCAGGTGATACACCTGCCTCACCCTCCCAAATTGATGGTATGACAGGTGTGAGCCACCACACTTGGCCCAGAACCTTCATATTTCAAAAGTTTCTAACATTCTGTTGTATACATAAATAATTATTATCTCATATGCTTTTTCTCCCTCATTTACTTAGATTCATCAATGTTGATCCTGAGGGAAGAAACTTACAAATCTTCAAAACTTCTCCCCAGAGCATCTTATCATTTATATATAGCTAGACTACTGTGAATTCCACTCTGACATGGATTTGATGCAGGGTACATCTCTGAACATTATATTATAATTAATCTCTCTTATCTACTGATGGTTTTTCACTATATGGATATTAACAGCAGTTTAAAATTCAACTAAAAGACAAAGAATTAAATCAAATTCATCTGTTTAGAACAAAAAAAGGATAATCATAATTGCCATAAGTGAGGAAAATAAGGAGAAAATCACCTTTGAATTCTTCTTTAACAGTCTTTGTCTTGAAGTTGTCTGTATGTTGAAAAGAAAATAACTTATAGAAGACTCAAATTCCAATCAAAATAAGCATTGTAGCATAGTTTAACCAAAATATCTTGTGAGTAAATCCCTTACTAATTTAACTATGTATCTAGAGATATGTGGCTATTGGAACAACTGAAATTATTTATAAAACTGAAACATCCGAGGAAGATAATTATATTGCCCATATGCATGAAGATCCAGGCTTCGTCTTTTACCTAAAAGACAATTTACTAGAACTTTTAAGAATCTTGAGATTAAGCACTAACAATGTGTATAGAATCACATTATGGAAGGTTGGATGTAAGAGCTCTTCTCTGAAATTTCTCACAAATTTGAAAAGTGAATAGTTATTTTATAGGGTAACAAAGTGATTTAACTCCTTGAATAGAGCTGCATGTAAAATTGCTAAAATTGAGACATCTGTATATCAGACTATTTTCTTAATTTTTATGAGAGTAAAAAGTATATTTTAAATATATTTCCTTGCATAAATCATGTATATCCTTTTAAATAAGAAAATAGATGTGGTATTTAATTCATTATAAATATCTTATAAATATGAGTGAGTACATTTAGTAGAGCAGGAAATAACTAATTATATAAAATTAGAAAAAGTGAAAAATATTCAAGAATCTGAAGATACTCAAAGGTGTATTTACATTATATTGTCTTTGCATCTATAACACCAGACACATATCCCTAGTAATCAAAAAAAAAAAAACTTTGATTTGCAAGTCAGTGATGAAACAGTTCCCTCTAGGTGAAAACTACTCATTCACTTCTATATTTTTAATTTCTAGTGCAATTGGGCAGAGAGTTAGAGCTAATTAACTATTTCTTATAAATGTATTCAACACACCTAACACTAAGGGGAAAATGGGTAATTAACAAATTGAAGCTATTACCAAGAAAACGAGCCCATCATTTGTAATTTTCATTCTAAAACCATGTCTGTGTCATCAAAATATAGGTTAATATTTCTAAAACAAAAGCACTAATTAGCATAATTTTTATTTTGTTAGCATCCAAAAGTTGCCAAATCTAACCACTTAGAAATAATTTTATTTTTAAATCCTCAAAAGTTTAAATATATCAGCTTGCTGAAACACATATCAAATATTTAAAAGTGTATTAAATTATTCCTTTGAAAGTGTAGGATTTACATTTTTAAAATAATTCATTTGGTCACAGATTACAGTACTTTAAGATTAGTGACTATCACCACATGTGTTTCATAATTCAGTAACTTTCTAATCTTATTAAAACATCATTTTAGACACCATTTCATTCAGGTGTTGCTTCACTTCTAGTCTTCATAATCTAAGGTACAATATTCATGTTAATTTTAAAACATCTCAATTTTTATGAATTCTAAATATTCATATTTTCATCTGTCATTTCAAATAAAATTATTATTGCTTGAATGAACTCCACCTATGAAAATAAACTAATTGCTCATGTGGTTTAATTTTAATATGCACAAAAGGGCCAAAATGTCAGATACTTACTATTATATTTTAGTCACATTTTTACATTAAACATAAAATATATTAGACTAATCAATTCTGTCTTCTACAAATAAATTTTCCTATATGGAGGATCTACACCTCCTATTGGTGAGTAGAGATCACTTTTTTCACACCAAATAGGAAACAATGTTTTTTTATAAATCAAGCAATTCTTCTTTACAAAGGTGTAGACTTGGTTTACTAGACTCATCTTCATCCACAATACACATTTTGAAAATACAGAAACATACTCTGTCTAAAAGTAGAAAAAAAGGCCAGGTACGGTGGCTCATGTGTGCAATCCCAGCACTTTGGGAGGCTGAGGCAGGAGGATCATGAAGTCGAGAGATCAAGACCATCCTGGCCAACATGATGAAAACTTCATCTCTACTAAAAATACAAAAAATTAGCTGGGCATGGTGGCACATGACTGTAATCCCAACTACTCAGGAGGCTGAGGCAGGAGAATTGCCTGAATCCAGGAGGTGGAGTTTGCAGTGAGCCGAGATTGCAGCATTTCACTACAGCCTGGGTAACATCAAAACTCCATCTCAAAAACAAAAAAAAAGAAAAAAAAATAAAACCATTAACAATGACAAACAGGCTAATGAACCTTTTCCACAGGCAATGCCCAAACATGCTTCTAGTGCCAGTAAGAACAGTTTATTATTGAATTCACAGCTTCATAGAAATGACAACTTTTATAGCATGGGTAATATCATACAAAGATTAAAAAAGTTCAATATTCCCCTTTGATTTTTGCTTCCTTCATTCTAGAGATTCTATTCATTTTTTATACATTAAATAATGTTTGTGAAATAATGTAAGCTTCAGAGGAACAGTATTTTTTCATTGCAACACATTAAGTCATAAATCTTCAAAAAGTGGTCTAGCCCCTATAGCACTATAGGGAAAAGCTCCTTTAGAAAGAATTCTATTCTGCTTAGTAGCCAAGAACATCAGCACTTATATGCATGATGTTTCATAAGCACTGATGAATAATTCTGGAATTACTGAAGTAAAATTATAATAATTTCTCAGACTATCATAAGCTTATGTTATTTGCTTATGTATCATAGAAAGTATTACTTGTAAAAACTCCATATGTTTAATGACCTAAAATATCTATATTTACTTCAGGGTGTTTTAGTGCTTGAAATTTATAATGACAAATTAAGCTTATAATAAGACTAATTTATTTCAAAATCTAATAGAAAACACATTAATAAAATACTGGCATGGTTTGCAATAAAGAACAATACAGTAATTCTTCTATGACTTCAAATGATTAGATAAGCATAGCATAAACATAAGAATCATCATGCTAGTACTATATAGTGTTAATGTGGAAGTTTTGACTGATGCCCTAAAATACAGATAAGATAACAAAGTAAGATGAGAGGTAAACAAAAATGCAAATTTATCAAGGAAATCAATTAGAACCACTTAGGTGGCTCTTGAAATCTCTCATTAACTTTAAACATGAGGCTTGAGGGAGAGAGAAGATGGCACTATAGGACCAACTCAGGATTGCAGCTTCCAGTGAAACTGCAGATGGTGAGTGGACACCGCATTTCCATATGGATCTTTATTGCCCACAGACCAGGAGATTCCCAGGTGTAGGAGCAGCACGGGCCACCAGCACAGCTGTTGGGGCTGGTGCAGCTGTTTGGGCTGGGGCTGCAGCACAGAGGCACTCCGTACAAAATACACTGGTTTGGTTGCCCTGTTAAACTGGCAATCGGAGATTTCAGATGGCACATTAACACATTCATCTGATTAAATGGGACTTAAACAGAAAGCCAGACCAAGAGAATCCTGGGCAGCAACGTGGTTCCAGCTGGCACAGTGGGTCACTGCATGGGAAATCACACAGATCCCAGCACCCTTTCAGCAGGCAACTGGAACACCTGGGAGAGAGTCAACCATTCAACTTAAAAAAAAAATGGCCTCTGAGGCAGGGAGCCAAGTGATCAGGCTCGGCAGGTCCCACCCCCACAAAAACAAACAAAACAGCAATTGGAAATGCTTGGGGTTGAGAGTTTCACGGCAAGCAGAGCTGAACCCAGGATGGTGCAGCTCAGAGGGGGAGAGGCATCCACCATTACTGAGGCACTCGACCCCTACGGCAGTACACTGCCATTGCTGATGCAGCCTGCCACTGCCAAGGCAACCCTCCATAACAGAGAGAGTCCGCCACTACAGAGGCAGGCCATCATCACCACAGCAGCTCTAACCACACCCATATAAACAGGACTACAGGGAATTACACACGCCAGCAGGGCGGGGCCCATAGCAGCAGGGTGGAGCCCACAACAGCAGGGAGAAGCCCACGGCAGCAGGGAGGAGCCCACGGCAACAGGGCGGAGCCCACGGCAGCACAGCATAACCACTACAGGCAGGCGGTGATTAGACTGCCTCCTTGCTGGGCAGGACAGTGCAATGGATACTCATAAATAAATCCTTAACTCCCCAGGACAGAGCACCTGAGGAAAAAAAAGGGGCTTTATGAGTTCTGCTGCAGCAGACTTAAACGTACCTGCCTAGCAGCCCGGAATGAATAATGGAGATCACAGCTCAGCACTTGAGCTCCTATAAAGTACAGACTGTCTCCTCAAGTATAAAGTACAAACAGTCTCCTCAAGCAGTTTCCTGACCCCTGTATTTCCAAAGAGTCACCTCACAAAGGACTGATCAGACTGACATTTGACGGGCATCATTCTGGGACAAAGATGGGAGAAGAAGAAACAGGTTTCAACTCTCATGGTCCCACAGCTGCTACAGGTGTACCCCAGGCAAGCAGGGCCTGGAGTGGAACTCAGTAGTCCTACAGCAGAGGGGCCAGACTGTTAGAAGGAAAACTAAGAAAGAGAAATACTTCATCATCAACAATCTGGAAGTCCACTCAGAGACCCAATCAGAAAGTCAGCAACTACTCAGATGACAGGTGGATAAATCCACAAAGATTGGAAGAGACCAGCACAAAAAAAGAGGAAAACACCTGAAACCAGAACACCTCATCTGCTACAAGGGAAAACAACTCCTGACCAGCAAGGAAACAAAGCAGGACAGAGAATGAGTGTGACGAAGTGACAGAATCAGACTTCAGAAGGTGGGTAATGAGAAATTTCCATGAGCTAAAAGAACATGTTGTAAATCAATGCAAAGAAACTAAGAACCTTGAAAAAATATTTGAAAAAAGATCTGAGGAAATGATAACAATAATGGACAACTTAGAGAGGAATATAAGTGAATTGAAGGAGGTGAAAAACACAACACAAAAACTTCGTGAAGCATGCACAAGTTTCAACAGTCGAATTGACAAAGCAGAAGAAAGAATATCAGAAGTCGAAGATAAACTCAATGAAATAAAACGAGAAACCAAGATTAGAGGAAAAAGCGCAAAAAAGAATGAAGAAAGTCTCCAAGAAATATGGGACCATATGAAGAGACATAATCTACGTTTGATAGGTGTAACTGAATGTGATGAAGAGAATGCATCCAAGCTGGAAAATACTCTTCAGGATATTATCCAGGAAAACTTTCTCAACCTAGCAAGGCAGGCCAATATTCAAGTCCAGGAAATACAGAGAACACCACAAAGATATTCCGCAAGAAGAGCAACCCCAAGGCATATAATTGTCAGATTCACCAGGCTTGAAATGAAGGAGAAAATGCTAAGGGCAGTCAGAGACAAAGGTCAGGTCACCCACAAAGGGAAGACCATCAGACTCACAACAGATCTCTTGGCAGAAACCCTACAAGCCAAAGAGAGTGGGGGCCAATATTCAACATCCTTAAAGAAAAGAACTTTCAACCCAGAATTTTATATCCAGCCAAACTGAGTTTCATAAGTGAAGGAAAAATAAAATCCTTTGCGAAGAAGCAAGCACTCAGAGATTTTGTCACCATCAGGACTGCTTTGCAAGAGCTCCTGAGAGAGGCACTACACATAGAAAGGAACAACCAGTAACAGCCATTCCAAAAACATACCAAATGTTAAAGAGCATCAAGAAAATGAAAAACCGCATCAACTAACGGGCAAAATAGTCCAATAGCATCAAAATGGCAGTATCAAATTCACACATAACAATATTAACCCTAAATGTAAATGTGCTAAATGCACCAATCAAAAGACACAGACTGGCAAATTGGATAAAAATCCAAAACCCATCGGTGTGCTGGATCCAGGAAACACATCTCACATGCAAGGATACACAAAGGCTCAAAATAAAGGGATGGAGGAAGATTTGCCAAACAAATGGAGAGCAAAGAAAAGCAGGAGTTTCAATTCTCATCTCTGATATAATAGACTTTAAAGCAACAAAGGTCAAAAGAGGCAAAGAGGGACATTTAAAGGTAAAAGGATCGATACAATAAGAAGAGCTAGCGATCCTAAATATATAGAGACCCAATACAGGAGCACCAAGATACATAAGGCAAGTTTTTAATGACTTACAAAGAGACTCAGACTCCCACACAATAATAGTGGGAGACTTTAACACTCCACTGTCAATAGTAGACAGATCAACCAGACAGAAAATTGACAAGGATATCTAGGACTTGAACTCAGACCTGGAACAAGCAAACCTGATAGACATTTACAGAACTCTCCACCCCAAATCCACACAATATACATTCTTCTCAGCACCACATCACACCTACTCTAAAATTGACCACATAATTGGAAGTAAAGCACTCCTCAGCAAATGCAAAACAACTGAAATCATAACAAACAGTCTCTCAGACCATAGTGCAACCAAGTTAGAACTCAAAATTCAGAAACGAACTCAGAACCGCAAAGCTTCATGGAAACTGAACAACTGGCTCTTGAATGTTGACTGGATAAACAATGAAATGAAGGCAGAAATAAAGAAGTTCTTTGAAACCAACGGGAATGAAGACACAACATACCAGAATCTCTGGGACACATTTAAAGCAGTCTCTAGATAAAAATATATAGGTATAAGTGCCCACATGAGAAGAGTGGAGAGATCCAAAATGGACATCCTAAGGTCAAAATTGACAGAGCTAGAGGAGCAAGATCAAAAAAACACAAAACCTAGCAGAAGTGAAGAAATAACTAAAATCAGAGCAGAACTGAGGGAGATAGAGACACAAAAAACCCTTCAAAAAATCAATGAATCCAAGAGCTGGTTTTTTGAAAAGTTCAACAAAATAGACCACTAGCCAGATTGATAAAAAAGAAATGAGAGAATAACCAAATTGATGCAGTAAAAAACGATAAAGAGGAAATCACCACAGATTCCACAGAAATTCAAACCATCATCAGAGAATATTACAAACAACTCTATGCACATTAACTAGTAAACCTGGAAGGAATGGGTAAATTCCTGAACACTTGTGTCCTCCCAAGCCTAAACCAGGAGGAAGCTGAAACTATGAATAGACCAATAACAAGGTCTGAAGTTGAGGCAGCAATTAAGAGCCTACCACACAAAAAAAGCCCAGGTCCAAATGGGTTCACAGCCAAATTCTACCAGACACACAAAGAAGAACTGTTACCATTCCTTTTGAAAATATTCCAAATAATTCAGAAAGAGGGAATCCTTCCCAAATCATTTTATGAGACCAACATCATCCTTATACCAAAAGCTGGCAAAGACTCAACAGGAAAAGAAAATTTCAGGCCAATATCCAAGATAAATATAGATGCAAAAATCTTCAATAAAATACTGGCAAGCCAATTGCAACAGCACATCAAAAAGCTTATCCACCATGATCAAGTAAGATTCATCCTGGGGATGCAAGACTGCTTCAACATACACAAGTCTATAAACATAATTCACAACATAAACAGAACCAAAAACAAAAACCACAGGATTATCTCAGTTGATGCAGAGAAGACCTTTGACAAAATTCTACAGCCCTTTATGCTAAAAACCCTCAATAAACTAGGTATCGATGGAACATACCTCAAAATAATAAAAGCTATTTATGACAAACCAACAGCCAATATCATACTGAATGGGCAAAACTGGAAGCATTCCGTTTGAAATCTGGCATTAGACAAGGATGCCCTCTCCCACCACTCCTATTCAATATAGTACTGGAAGTTCTAGCCAGAGCAATCAGGCAAGAAAAAGAAATAAAGGGTATTCAAGCAGGAAAGGAGGAAGCCAAATTGTTTCTATTTGCAGACGACATGATTTTATATCTAGAAGACCACATCGTCTCAGCCCAAGAACTCCTGAAACTGATAAGCAACTTCAGCAAAGTCTCAGGATAGAAAATCAATGTGCAAAAATCACAAGCATTCCTATACACCAATAACAGACTTAAAGAGAGCCAAATCAAGAACGAACTGCCACTCACAATTGCTACAGAGAGAATAAAATACCTAGGAATACAACTAACAAGGAATGTAAAGGACCACTTCAAGGAGAACTACAAACCACTGCTCAACAAAATAAGAGAGGACACAAACAGATGGAGAAACATTCCATGTTCATAGTTAGGAAGAATTAATATTGTGAAAATGGCCATACTGCCCAAAGTAATTTACAGAATCAACGCTATCCCCATCAAGCTACCATTGACCTTCTTCACAGAATTGTAAAAAACCACCTTGAACATCATATGGAACCAAAAGAGAGCCTCCATAGCCAAGTCAATTTTAAGCAAAAAGGACACAGTAGGGGGCATGACAATCCGGATTTCAAACTATACTACAAGGCTACAGTAATCAAAACAGCATGGTACTGGTACCAAAACAGATATAGACCAATGGAACAGAACAGAGGCATCGAGGCAACACAACATATCTACACCATACAATCTTTGATAAACCTGACAAAAACAAGCAATGGGGAAAGGATTTCCTGTTTAATAAATGGTGTTGGGAAAACTGGCTAGCCATGTGCAGAAAGCAGAAACTGGACCCCTTCCTGACACCTGACACTAAAATTAACTCCAGATGGTTTAAATACTTAAACATAAGGCCTAGTACCATAAAAACCCTAGAAGAAAATCTAGCAAAACCATTCAGGACATAGGAGTAGGCAAGGACTTCATGAACAAAACACCAAAAGCATTGGCAACAAAAGCCAAAATAGACAAATGGGACCTATTCAAACTCCACAACTTCTGCACGGCAAAAGAAACAGTCACTAGAGTGAATCGGCAACCAACAGAATGGGAAAAAATTTTTGCAGTTTACTCATCTGACAAAGGGCTGATATCCAGAATTTACAAAGAACTCAAACAGATTTACAAGAAAAAAACAAACAAGCCCATTCAAAAATGGTTGAAGGATATGAACAGACACTTTACAAAAGAAGACATACATAAGGCCTACAAACATATGAAAAAAGGCTCATCATCACTGGTCATCAGAGAAATTCAAATCAAAACTATATTGAGATAACATCTCACACCAGTTAGAATGGCAATTATTAAAAATCTTGAGACAACAGATGCTGGAGAGGATGTGGAGAAATAGGTACAGTTTTACACTGCTGGTGGGAGTGTAAATTAGTTCAACCATTGTGGAAGACAGTGTGGTCATTCCTCAAAGACCTAGAAATAAAAATTCCATTTGACCCAGCAATCCCATTACTGTGTATATATTCAAAGGACTATAAATTGTTCTACCAGAAGGACACATGCACACGAATGTTCATTGCAGCACTGTTTACAATAGCAAAGACCTGGAACCAACCCAAATGCCCATTGATGATAGACTGGACTGGAAAACTGTGGCACATATACACCATGGAATATTATGCAGCCATCAAAAACGATGAGTTCGTGCCCTTTGTAGGGACATGGATGAATCTGGAGAACATCATTCTCAGCAAACTGACACAAGAACAGAAAATGAAATACTGCATATTCTCACTCATAGGTGGGTGATGAACAATGAGACACATGGACACAGGGAGGGGAGCACTACACACTGGAGTCTATTGGGGGGAATAGTGGAGGGAGACCGGGTGCGGGAGCAGGGGAGGGATAGCATGGGGAGAAATGCCAGATGTGGGTGAAAGGGAGGAAGTCAGCAAATCACACTGCCACGTGTGTACCTATGCAACTATCTTGCATATTCTGCACATGTACCCCAAAACCTAAAATGCAATTTAAAAAAATAAATAAATAATAAAAAACTTTAAACATATGAATACATTAAAGAGATATTTTGTACAAGGAAATTAAATGGAAAATACGGTTATAGAAAGAGTTGCTACTTTCCTGTGAATTCCAACCCTCACAATTAGCCTCTCACCATAAGACTGATGAAAAAGGCAACAGTAAGACGGCTTAGGATGAGTGATACTTGGCTCCCACATTTAATGGGATCCTTTGGGTTGGCATCTGACACTTAATACCTGAAGATTCTTTTTGTTTGTTTTTGTTTTGTTTTGAGATGAAGTCTTCCTCTGTGGCCCAGGTTGGAGTCCAGTGGCACAATCTTAGCTCACTGCAACCTTTGCCTCCCAGGTTCTTCAATCAATTCTCTGGCCCAGCCTCCCATATAACTGGGATCACAGGTATGCACCACTACACCTGGCTAATTTTTGTGCTTTTAGTAGAGATGGGTTTTTGCCATGTTGGCCAGGATGGTCTCAAACTCCTGACCTCAGGTGATATGCCTGTTTCAGCCGCCCATAGTGCTGGCATTACATGCGTGAGCCATTGTGCCCTGGCTAAGCCTGAAGAATCTAAGACTAGTTTCTGCCACCATTGGCCTATGGTAACACATGAGACAGTAGTAGAGTATGTAAGGGGCAGAGAGAGAACAAGAGCAAGAAAAAAGAAGAGAGAGAGAAAGGCATTTTAGGAACTAACATCATCAACAAGATGGCAAATTGTATTCCAATGGACTGAGATTGGTATACCCAAAGCAGGCTTGAAACAGAAGCACCACACTCTTGAGTTTGCTGAGAGACCATTTAAAGCCAGTGTTTGAGAGTTACCTAGTGCTCAAAGCTCTCCGCCCAGAACAAAAGGTAGTCAACATTTTTATACCCATGTCCATGGGTTAGGGGGTAGAAAGCAAATTGTTACAGTAGCTGAAAGAGCAGGTTAGGGGAGGGGACCTAACAACAAAGATTCTATTTAAAGTCGTTTGTCAAGTGGGGGCAGTTACACAGCTGCAGATACAGGATGCATGGGTCAGTGGGCCCTGTTTCTCAGCAAAGAGGTTACAAAATATCAGGTGCCTCAGGCTACAAAGTTTCAGGAACGGAGTGGCCTACATAGCTCAGGGTGGTCAAAATGGTGTCAACAGGATTGCTTAAAATGAAGTCACCATAGCTAGGCTAGACTATCTCAAGATGAACCATGTAGAAAATAATAATATATTTAAAATTTTATGATTAGTTCCTAAAGATCTTCAGATAGCAGGAAATAATGAGGAAACGCCTCAGGAGCTGAGGAAAGAGCAGCAGCTAAAGTATAAAATCTGCATTGTCTGAAATGGATGCTGTGGGTAGAGAAGAACAGTAGAAAACCTCTAAAAAGACATAAAACTTCCTACATGATAATCAGTTTTAAAGCCTCCCTAAGATTAGTGTTTAAACTCACATTTTAAATTACTACAAATTAAGGAAGTCTCTATTTTTCCCTACTTAATATCCATGTTCTGAACCCTGGAACAGTCAAAAGTCATGATAAGCAGGCCAGAAGAGGAAATTATTCACAAACTTCATCACTTCTGCCATTAGCATAAATACATCTCACATGAATATGATCCATCAGGGAGAGTGAAGAATGTTTAAATCAAAACCAAATTGTGGTTAAAATTAATTCATGAAACTGGAGATTTACCTAATTGAGACTTATTTTGGGGTTTAAAATGAGAGTACTTATTCATTATTTTAGAGTAACTATAAAAGTCATTATTCCTCCCAGAGATTTTATGCACTGTCATAACGAAAATTCTGTCTACTAAATGCATTTTAAATGGTAAGAAGGAAAGAATAATAAAATTGCTTTTTTTATATCCCATGAATCAAGTTTATTGAATGTACTCCTGATAAGAAAATCACATCTGTATTTTGTATGTATCAAAATACACACAAATATTTTTGAAGATAAAGATATTTTTAATAATGCAATAGTTTTCTCTCCCAACTTTAATTTGTGTTTTTAAATATTATGGTCAGCAAACATTGATGACAAAGATCCTACGTTGTTTCTACTATACAAGACAACTTAAAATCTGCTAAATACACCCATACTGTTAGGAAAACCTCTAGACAACAGAAGTGTTCAATATAGAAGCAAAGTACAATGAGAGGGAGATACAATCCACTTTGATGCTCTTCAGAATAACCTGTAGGAGTCAAAGGACTTTTACATTTATGCATATATATATATATATATATATATATATATGTATAGAGAGAGAGAGAGAGAGACTTTTTACATTTATGCCTATATATATGCCTATGTTTATATATATATATATATATATATATATATTCACATTTATATGGAACCATATGTATTCTATATGGTTTCATAGCAGCTATAAGTACTCAGGCCATATAAAATAATGAATATCACATACAACTGTAAAACTGTAAACTTTATAAGAGCATTGTTGAAGTCCTGTTAATCACTTCTTTTCTATATTGGAAATTATAAAAACTATCCTACTCTTTTGACATCTCATTTCAAAAATAACAAATTTGTCATTAAAGCAGAGCTACAAAGTCAAGTGTATTGATATCTCTATTGACACTGCAGCATGAGAAGCTATAAATATTAAATTTCAATATTAACTTGAAAGTCCAACTCATAAAAAAGATAAATCACTTTTAGTTCACAGAAAATAAGAGACAAGGGAATTATATAACGTCCTATATAATTAAAAACTGTATTAAAAACTAAGTTGCTTAAATTTCTACTTTTCAACCTTATCAGCTTTCCCCATATTCTAATTTTTCAGCTAATAAAAATCAAGTTATCCCCAATATTTTTCTGAAACTGTTCTTGACAAGATCATTGTTCACCTCCACTGCTCAATTCTTAGTTTTTATTGTATTCAAGTTCTGAGTGATGTTTATTACAGCTGGCTGCTGTCTAGTTCTTTAAATACTTTCTGCACTTCAACTCCAGGTCACCTCATTGATCTGGTTTTCTATAACACCTTCACTCCTTTTCAGTTTCATTTACTTAATTCTTTTCTTCCCAATCTCTGTTCTCAGTATCTTCTCTCTCACTTGGTGATCTCATTCATACTCTAAGTTTAAAAGCCATCTACACTTTGATACCTTCCAGATTACAACTATAACTCCGACCACTCTCCTAAAGTCTTGACTCATATATCCTAGTGCCTGCTTGACATTTCCACTTAAATGACTAATAAGTATTCAAATATTACCTGCTTAAAGTTAAAATACACATTTTTTTTTTTTTTGAGGCGGAGTTTCACTCTTGTTACCCAGGCTGGAGTGCAATGGCGTGATCTCGGCTCACTGCAACCTCCACCTCCTGGGTTCAGGCAATTCTCCTGCCTCAGCTTCCTGAGTAGCTGGGATTACAGGCACACGCCACTATGCCCAGCTAATTTTTTGTATTTTTAGTAGAGACGGGGTTTCACCATGTTGACCAGGATGGTCTCGATCTCTTGACCTCGTGATCCACCCGCCTCTGCCTCCCAAAGTGCTGGGATTACAGGCTTGAGCCACCGCGCCCGGCCAAAATACACATTTTTATCTCCAAATATGGTATTTCCTTTTGTCCAGATGCTTGGTAAAAAAAAAACTCTGTGCATCTTGAATCATCTCTATCTCACATCAAATGCATCATTAGATCCTCTTGCTTTTCAGACACAGGTTCTAGTGAATATCCTTTGTTGCCTATACTACCGTTAAAGTCAATTTACCTGTCTGTTCCCACTTTTGCTTTTCTAGGTATAGTATTCTTCTCCATGGAATCTAAATGATATTTTGAATATGTCAATCTTATTGTATTCCTTCTCCATTTAACTTCTCCAGTTTTTTTAATACACAGATAGTATCTGACCACCTTATAATGACTACCTCATCATATGAACTAGCACAAAAATCTCCTTACTTTATATCTCTATTTTCCTTGCATGATGCCATTTCAGTCAGAGTGCATTCTTTACCGTTCTTTATACACTTTACAAACACCCACTTCTGGTTTCTCTATTCTTTCCCACATACTGAAACGGCAGGGCACTTCCTATGGTGTGAATGTATCCCCTACAACTCATGTGTTTGAAAATTAATCCCCAATGGAGGTAATGAGGGCTTTGTCCTCACAAACAGAACAATGCTGTTACAAAAAGGGCTTATGGGATTGGGTTCCCTTTTATTCCATGTGAGGGCACAGCATCAGTCCCATTTTGTTCTTCCACATTTCATCATGTGAGGATGCAGCAGGAAAGCCCTCAGGAGACAGCCAAGCCTGCTGGCACCTTGTCATCATCTTTCCAATCTCTAGAACAGTAAGAAACATACTTCTGTGCATTATAAATTACCCAGTCTGTGGTATTCTGTTACAGCAGCAGACAAAGACAGTGCCCATTAACACTTTATTCAGATGTCTGCTAAAATGTCACTTCATAAGAAAATCCTCCTCTGACCTATTTTATTAAAATTCTGACTGGTATTACATTCTGTTTTAGTTATCTGCTTTATTTTACTTCTTAGCATTTATCACCATCTAGTATTATATTTTATACTTCCTTGTTTATTGCCTGAGTACTCCTTCTAAAATGTCAGCTCTGTTAGGGAAAAGACATTGTCTTTTATTCACTGCAATATAGTATCTAGCAGAGAGCTGGTACTAAAAAATGTATTAAGCAAAGTAATGATTACCACATATGGTATCATACTGGAAAAGTGTTAGTGCTGTGAAGAGGGTTCAAATATTCATCTTTAGAGTGATGTAATGGCAGTGAACCTGTGTCAAAATAATTGAATTAATGGAATAGATGAATAAAATTCCTTCCATTTTAAAAGTTAAAAACACATGTAGATACAGGAAAATAAATTGAAGTTAGAAATATATACTAGGTAAGCTATATGTCAAATACACATGAGCTTAACTCAAGTTAAACGAGACATCTATCTACAAATATATGTTTAATGTATACTTATATTTATTACTGTATATTCTATAAATGATAATTATATGTGTGGCAATGTAATTAACATATATTTCTAACTTCAATTAAACTAATACTAAAACATAGAAAACGGTTTTTAAAAATTTCTACGGAAAGTCATATATTGAAATATTGCCATATTAAGTATTCAAGAGAAGGAGAAAACAGATCTGATATTTATCTTAATCTCATAGAGAATATATCATAAGTCATACTAAGAGGGGTAATAAAGACAATCAAATGATATGAAAAGTCAGCAAAAGTCATTATGGTGACTATGATTTTTAACCTACTATCATTAATAATAGGCTATGCTAATAGTATATTGCACTTTGAGATATTTGCCAATCATTAACAAATGTAACCATTTGTAAAGTCACATCTCTACAATTTCAGTGATATTTAAAGAAATATAATTCTCATTTCAATACTTGACAAATTTATTAAATTTCACTATAAATATATATTTGAAAACCTCCTTTATGATTTCTACTCTAATAATTTTTTCCATTTCCACTACAATCACTAAAACAATAGGCAGAAAACAATTTAAAAATAAACTAAAATTCAATTATTTGTTAACAAATGATGTTAAGCTATACATTAAAAAAGACAAATTTAGAAAAATGATGGAAGTATTAGAGTCTGATTCAAAAATGAAATGCCCCAAAGTTACAATTTGCAGGTGTTACTAGAAGGAATATTAGTTTATAAAGATGTAATACAATAAGAAATCATATTATTAAAAATAATAGCATGCTTCATGGATAAATGAGGACAATGTAATCATGACTATATTTGCTTATTTCATTGGCATTACAATTGTGATAAATTTATCTAGTTTGTACTGCCTGTATTGGCCATAATTTATAAATGAAAAGACGTTTTTCCATGTTTTTATGGCTTGATAGCTCACAAATTTATCACTGAATAATATTCCATTACATGGGTGTACCTCAGTCTATCTATTCACCTATTGATATCCAAAAAAAAGGAAAAAAAAAGGAACTTTACTACATAGCTCCATAACAAAGATTTATTTGAGATAAATCATAGACATAGAAATACGAAAACTTAAACTGAAAAAATCTTCATGACCTAAACATAGGCAAAGATTTTTTAGAACTCAAAAAATATGAATGACAAAAGGGATAATTTTATGAAAATTAACTTTTTGATCATCAAAAGACAACAGTTATATTAGTATTTTATTGTGATATATAACCACTTACTATAAACTTAGCAGCTTAATATCAATTTACTAAGTTACAATTTTGTCATTCCAAATCTAGCACTAGGTGTTTGGTTCTTTGCTAAGTATATCACAATGCTGAAATAAGGGCATGTTCTGTATTTATTTCTCATCTGTTGGCTCTGGGGGTAAAACTGCTTTCATGATCATTATTATTGACAGAATCCAGTTCTGTAACCGTTAAGACTGAGGTTCCTGATTTCCTCCTAGAAGCCATATGGCTTCCTTACCACATGATATCTTCCATGAGTTTCTGACTTCCACTTCTGTGACCAGCTGCAGAAATATCTCTGCTTTTAAAGGGCTTAAGGTCTGCCTGCGTAATATCCCTAGTTTCAGGTCAACTGTTTCTTATTAAATAACATAGTCACAGAGGTTTAAAACGATCAAATTCACAGTCCTGGAAGCTATATATCAAGTAAGACGGTATAGGGGCCAGGCACAGTGGCTCACGCCTGTAATCCCAGCACTCTGGGAGGCCGAGGCGGGTGGATCACGAGGTCAAGAGATTGAGACCATCCTGGTCAACATGGTGAAACCCCATCTCTACTAAAAATACAAAAAATTAGCTGGGCATGGTGGTGCGTGCCTGTAATCCCAGCTACTCAGGAAGCTGAGGCAGGAGAATTGCCTGAACCCAGGAGGTGGAGGTTGCAGTGAGCCAAGATCGCGCCATTGCACTCCAGCCTGGGTAACAAGAGGGAAACTCCGTCTCAAAAAAAAAAAAAAAAAAAAAAAAAAAGAGGGTATAAGCAATCTGTGACCATCTTAGAATTCTGCTCACCATAATCCACACTCTGATTCCAAATATTCATGCCCCTTACAAATAAAAAATATAGCCACCCCTTCCCAAGTTTCCCAAGGATATTATCCAATTATAGCATAATGTTGAGTTCAACATTGTATCCTAATATCCTTGGCTCAAAAGTAAAAATTTCTCATCTAAGTTTTTTAAAATGGATGTCCTGAGTATGCATTCATTAAGTACAACTCCTGTGGTATATTTTTCTGAAAGTGTACTTTAAAACTAATTGAATAATTTATTTGCTGCAACACTACCAGTATACAACAATGGGACAGCCATATGACAACAATTATAGATATTTAAAATAAAGAGAGAATAGTTCAAAAAGAGAGAAAGTGGAATGTAAAATGAAGTCACTGTTCCAGAGTAGTTTTGTAATCCAACTGGGCAAACTAGAGTCAGAGTTTCTAAATCAGGGTTGAGACCTGGAAATAATCTTCTACGGCTGTCATTATTGCCCTCTGGAATTTCAGCCACATCCTTGGTGCTCTGGCTTTCACCCCATGAGTCATGTTTTTATTTTCATGAAAGGTGGCAAAAAAAAAAAAATGTTAAGTTGAATAGTTGAATACCTTGTAAGTAAAGTTTTGCAGGTTTTATGACCTACTTTCATTTTGTATTCTCTCTGTCTCTCTCTTTGAGATAAGATCTTTCACTGTTACCCAGGCAGGAGTGCAGTGCGTGGTCTCTCGGCTCACTGCAACCTTATGTTCAGTACATCCTGTCTCTGTTCTCACTTATGGAACCCTGTTGGCCTTATGTGGATTTCACAGGGGATGACTCTTAGACAAAAACCACATCTGCAGGTGATTCTCAGATAATAATTTCTCTACCTTTTGCTTCTGCTGGCATGGCTAAGGGACAATGCCTGTAAACTTCCTACAGTCTCTCAAGTTAGATCGATAAGATCTGTGAGGAGGCATACCTTTGATCTTTTTTACTTCATGCTTTTGCATGCAATTTTAATGCTTTTCACCATCAGGGTAGGCTGAGAATTTCTCAAACTATCAACTTTGTTCCTTTTTGTTTATTTGCTCTTTTCTATATTGATCTCTTTCCTTTCAGTTTACTTAAGCAAGAAACCAGGGAATGTCCTCAACACTTTAATTAGAAATCTCCTTAGCTCTATATACAATTTTTCTTTTACAAGTTCTGCTTTCCACATAATTTCAGGATACATTTGACCAAAGTTTTGGCAATCACATAAAAATACCTTCTTTTTCCTAGTTTCCAATAACATGCTCTATATTTCTTCTGAGTGGTCTCCACATCATTCTTAAAGTTTAGAATTTTAATAAATGTATTTTAATAGTGATTTAAGGCTTCTGTTAAGACAATCCAGAATTTTTCTTTAAGATTCTCTCTTCCTTCTGACTTTAACCAGCACTATCTCTAATGTTTCTGTTTCTACTAGTAGTCTGTTCAAAGCACAATAGGTTTTTAAATAACACTTCTTAAAATTTTCTCAGCATTCTTCCACTGACCAATTCTAAAACCACTCCTACATTTTATATTTTGTTATAGCAGTACCCTACTTCTAGTACAAAGTAGGCCTATTTAATTATTAGAAACTTTTTAATACTAACATAGAAGCTTTATTTTTTTATTGCTACATACTTAGCAGCTTAAACCAACATCCACTTATTGACTCACACTTACACAGGTCAAAAATTTGACTCTGTGGCCGAGTTCTCTGCTTGATATACACATAGCAGAAATCAAGGATTTGTTGGACATAGTTCTTGCCTGGAGGCTTTGAGGAAAATTCTGCTCCCAAGCTCATTCTTCTTGTTAGAGAATTCATTCAAATATGAGAGTAGGACTAATTCTTCCTGGCTGGCTATCAGGTGGATGGCTCTAAGGAACTCTACTGCCTACATTATTTAACACTGGTAGTCTCCCTCAACTTTCAAGCCAGCAATGGAATGTCCAATCCTTCTCATTTTTTTTTAACATTTTACTTCCTCTTACTACCATCTTGAGGAAAATTGTATGCAAAAGTTGCTTTTAAAAGACTTGTAATTAGGTCAAGTACAGCCAAATTAGATGGGATTTTACTTCCCTGATGATGTTAATGAGAGTAAAATTTATCAAATTCAGAGTTCTGGAGATTATGGGGGGATTGTACACTAGGGAAAAAGGTATAAAACATCTCCGTGGTCATCACAGAATTCTGCCTAGCAAACAATTTTAAGGAAAATAATAGACAATCCATAGACTGGAAAAACTGTGCAGCACATGTACATAATAGAAGAGTCATGTCTGAAGGGTATAAGGGCATTCTAAAAGTCAAGAATAAAAAAGTAAACAACTCTCTAAAAATGGGCTGAAAAAGCTCCAGAAAATAAACATAGAAAACTGCTTAACATATTTAGTTATCAGAACATCGCATATTAAAACTACACTGAAGTACCATTTTATGCTTAATAAAATAACTACAGTTGAAAAGAATTAAACAAATAATATTTAAATGTGGTGAAGATATGCAGCAACTAGACATCACATTATTTATGGGAATGCAAAATGATATATCAATTTTGGAAAATGTTCAAAATTTCCTTATGAAGTTAAATATACATGTTCCCCATGACCTAACCAATTCCGTGCTTGGTTGTATTAACTCAGGAGAAATGAGAATATATATGTTGAGAAAAATGCATTTACAAGAATGCTTATAGCAGTATTATTTATATAAGAGAAAAATGGAAATGGAAATGCCAGTCAACAAGAGAATAAATTATAATTATGTAATAGAATATTAGGCAGTAATAAAACCTGAATACAACAGCATAAATGAATCTTAGAACATTCTAATAACATTCTAATTACACAACATTCTAATAACTTAAAAGTCAAACACAACGAAAGTGCATACCTTATTATTCCATTTATATGAAAAACACAAAATTTGTCTACAACGATAGAAATCACAAAATAGTTACTTCTTGGGAAGTGGGATTGGGTTGGAATTGCCCAAAAAAAGGTATACAGAAACATTCCAGGATAAGAAAATCATTCTTTCGGTTGATTCAAATAATGTTAATGAGAAAATAGAAACTTTCACTTAATTTATATTTATTTTATTTATGGAACTGAACACTAAGATCTGTGACTTTTATTGTATAATCATTTCACCTCAATAAAATATGTAATAAAAATAATAGATCTATATTATTGATACATATCTAGAGCTTAGAACCACATGAAGTGTTATCTAAGAAAGAATAATTTTCTGTAAGATCTGTTTAAAAACTATAGTTTTTGAGAATTATCTATTTAGATGGTATTTATTGTCTCAAATTTTTAGTTTGTAGATGAAATAGGTAACATACAAATAGAATATTACTGTTATATACACATTACAGAAGATTTGCTACTTATATATAAAATATATTTGTGTGCAATCATTTCTTTCTATACTGGTATGTGTTTTAAAAATAATTTCCCACTTTATAAAACTGCAAAAATATATGAAAGGAAGAAAAAAGGATATATATAAAATAGAAGAAAATATATATTATATATTACATACATTATATATAGAAGAAAATATATATATTACATAGATGTAAAGGTTTTCTTCTAAAAGTGTTGAGCACTGTTTTTTTTTTTCTGCTTGATAATATCTGCATTGTTAGGAGAGTCTCAGTAGTACAATTGTAACAAATCCTAATCATGAAAAATAAATAAACTCTGAGACAGAAATTTAGCATGTAGTCTTTGGCACTTTGATGCTAGAGATTGTGATACTCAGGGACAGCTTTGATGATGAGAACTGAAACATTCAATGTTTTTTAAAAGAATCATAACAGGTTGGGACAGTTAACTTGGGAGATTCAACCAGAATATTTGGAGAGCAACAATTCATCTACCTTCACAAATCTTGGGAATGTACAACACTCAAAAATTCAAGTATTCAATAGTTACTATATTATTTTTGTGAGTTTCATATAAATGGAATAACAAATTATGCACTTGATTTGTATTTTACTTTTTTGTCTTTATGTGTTAAGATACATTCATACTGTTTTATCAGTGTTTCATTCATTTTTATAACTGAAAAATAATGACTCAATACTATGAAGGTAGTAGCCACAATAAGTCAATAAATGAATAAGATAAAAATAATAGAGGTAGTTTCCTCAGGTAACATGTTTTTTCTTGCTGAACCATGATGTTGTTCATTATTCAGAGATTCCTTTTCAAAAAATGATTATAATGCTAATCTCTCAGTGAAATCTCTCATAAGATGCATTTATATTATCTTCATAACACATATCAATATTTCCAATATTTCAATTACTTTGTCATACATATGTTGCATATTAGTGCACATTGAACATTATATCTGCTATGCATTATTGTGTAAATTAAGCTTATGCTATGTGCTGTTGGTTGAATTGTGTCCTGCAAAGAGAGAATTTCTAACCTTCAGTCTCTATGAATACTATATTTGGAAATAGAGTCTTTACAGATACAATCAAGGTCATACTGGATTAAGATGGGCCCTAAATTCACTACCTCCTGTCCCTATAATAACATTATGACAAACCCACAGCCAATATCACACTAAATAGGGAAAAACTGGAAACATTCCCTTTAAAAACAAACACAAGTCAAGGATTCCCCCTCTTACCACTCCTATGCAATATGTATTGGAAGTTCTAGCCAGGCCAATCAGGCAAGAAAAAGAAATAAAGTGTATTCAATAAGGAAAAGAGGAAGTTAAATTGTCTCCATCTGAAGAAGACATGATTATATATATGGAAGATGCATCATCTCAGCCCAAAATTTCCGTAAGCTGATGAGAAACTTCAGAAAAGTCTCAGGACACAAAATCAATGTGCAAAAATTACAAGCATTCCTATACAGCAATAACATGAGCCAAATCATGAGTGGACTCCCATTGATTATTGCTAAAAAGAAAATAAAATACCTAGAAATGCAACTAAAAAGAGATGTGAACAACCTCTTCAAGGAGAACTAGGAACCCCTGCTCAAGGAAATAAGAGACGACACAGATGGAAAAACATTCCATGCTCATGGTTAGGAAGAATCAACACCATGCAAATGGCCACACTGCCCAAAGTAATTTATAGATTCAATGCTATACCCATCGAGCTACTATTGACTTTCTTCACAGAATTGGCAAAAAAAACCCTCAGATATGGAACAACAAAAAATAAAATGATTGCATAGCCAAGACAATGCTAAGCAAAGAAACAAAAACAAAAACAAAGCTGGTGGCATTATGCTACCTGACTTCAAACTATACTATAAGCATACAGTAAAAAATAAAAGATGATACTGGTACAAAAACAGAGATATAGACTAGTAGAACAGAACAGAGGCCTCAGAAATAATGCCATACATCTACAACCATTTGATTATTGTGCAAACCACCAATGCACGTGTATACCTATGTAAGAAACCTGCACATTCTGCACCTATACCCTAGAACTTAAAGTATAATTAAAACAGAGAGAAAGAGAGAGAGAGAGAGAGAGAGAGAGAGAGAGAGAGAGAGAGAGAGAGAGAGAGAGAGAGATCTGGAGACAAAACGTAACAAAAACTAGCAATGGGGAAAGGATTCCCTATTTAATATATGATGTTGGGAAAACTGGCTAGTCATAAGCAGAAAGCTGAAACTGAATTCCTTCATTACACTTTATACAAAAATTAACTCCAGATGGAGAAAATATTTAAACATAAGACCTAACACCAAAAAACCCTAGAAGAAAACCTAGGCAACACCACTCAAGACATAGGCATGTACAAGGACTTCCTGACTAAAACACCAAAAGCAATGGCAACAAAAGTCAAAATAGACAAACGGGATCTAATTAAACTTAAGAGTTTTTGCAAGGTAAAAGAAATTATCATTAGAGTGAACCAGCAACCAACAGAATGGGAAAAAAATTTTGCAATCTACCCATCTGACAAAGGGCTAATAACCAGAATCTACAAAGAACTTAAACAAATTTATAAGAAAAAAACAAGAAACCCCATCAATATGTGGGAAAAGGGTATGAACAGATACTTTTCAATAGAAGACATTTATGCAGCCAATAAACATATTAAATAAAGCTCATCATCACTGGTCATTAGAGAAATGCAAATCAAGACCACATGGAGATACCATCTCATGTCAGTTAGAATAGCGATCATTAAAAAATCAGGTGACAACAGATGCTGGGGAGGATGTGGAGAAATAAGAATGTTTTTGCATTGTTGGTGGGAGTGTAAATTAGTTTACCCATTATGGAAGACAGTGTGGTGATTCCTCAAGGATCTAGAAATAGAAATACCATTTGATCCAGCAATCCCATTACCAGGTATATACCCAAACGATTACCAATCTTTCTATTCTAAAGATACATGCACATGTATGTTCACTGTGACACTGTTCACAATAGCAAAGACTTGGAACCAACACAAATGCCCATCAGTGATAGACTGGATAAAAAAAAAATGTGGCACA
Organism: Callithrix jacchus; assembly: GCF_049354715.1. NCBI lineage: Eukaryota > Metazoa > Chordata > Mammalia > Primates > Cebidae > Callithrix > Callithrix jacchus. Next base: position 110,312,675 of record NC_133503.1, on the reverse strand, counting down.
TATACACCATGGGATACTATACAGACATATAACAAGAACAGAAAACCAAACACTTCATGTTCTCACTCATAAGTGGGTGCTGAACAATGAGAAAACATGGACACAAGGAGGGGAGCATCACACTGGGTCCTGTTGGGATAGGGAACTAGTGGAGGGATAGCAGGAAGTGGGGGTATAGGAGAAGGATAGCATTAGGAGAAATATGTAATGTACATGATGTGGAGATGGATGCAGCAAATCACCATGGTACGTGTATACCTATGTAACAAACCTGCAAGTTCTGCACATATACCCCAGAACTTAAAGTATAATTAAAAAGAGAGAGAGTGATATCTAGAGACACAGAGATGCAAAGGATAGATGACCATAAGAAGATACAAGCAGAAATTGAACTGATGCTTCTACAAGCCAAGGATCATTGCCTAAAATAACCAGATGGCCTTCAATAACCAGAAGTGAGGAAGCTGAAAAGGAATTGTTATTTAGAACTTTCATAAGTCATACTGACCTTGCCAAAAACTTGATTTGAGATTTAGCCCCTAGAACTATAATAGAACAAATTTATGTTATTTTAAGACACTAATTTGTGTTAATTTGTTAAAGGAACCTTACATTATCTGACTTCAAACTATATTACAAGACCATTATAACCATAATAGCATGGTACTGGTATTTAAAAAAAAGGCACATAGACCAGTGGAATAGCATAGAGGACCTAGAAATAAGGCTGCACATCTACGACAATGTGATCCTCAACAAAGCCAGCAAAAACAAGCAATGGGGAAAAGACTCCTTATTCAATAGTGCTGAAATAACTGGTTATCCATATACAAAAGATTGAAACTGGACAACTGTTTAACATTATATACAGAAATTAACTCGAGATTGATGGAAGACTTAAATCAACCCAGAACTATAAAAACTGCAGGATAACCCAGGAAATATCTTTCCAGACAGAGGAACTGGCAAAGATTTCATGACAAAGTCATCAAAGGCAGTTGCAACAAAAGCCAAAATTGACACATGGAACCTAATTAAACCTAAGAGCTTCTTCAGAGCAAAAGAAACTATCAACACAGTAAAAACACAACCTACAGAACAAGAGAAAAATTTTGCAAATGATTCATCAGACAAAGGTCTAATTCCAGCATCTATAAGAAACTTAAACAAATTTACAAGAGAAAATCAAACAACCCCATCAAAAAGTGGGCAATTCTCAAAAGAAGACAAATATGCAGCCAAAAATAATATGAATAAAAGCTCAATATCACTGATCATTAAAGAAATGCAAATCAAAACCACAGTGAGATATATGTTACACCATTTAGAATGGCTATGATTAAAAAGTCAAGAAATAACAGATGCTGGCAAGGTTGCAGAGAAAAGGGAAAACTTATACACTGTTGGTGGAGTATAAATTAGTTCAATTATTTTGAAAAGCAGTATAGTAATTCCTTAAAGAGCTAAAAGCCTAACTACCATTCAACCTGGCAATCCCATTGCTGGATGTATACCCAGAGGAATATAAATATTTCTACCATAAAGACACATGCATGTGAATATTCATTGAAGCACTATTCACAATAGCAAAAAAGCAACCTAAACACCCGCCAAGGAAAGATTGGATAAAGAAAATCTGGTACATATACACCTTGGAATACTATGCAGCCATAAAAAACAAGATTATGTTCTTTTGCAGAAACATAGATGGAGCAGGAGGCCATTATTCTTAGCAATTTAACACAGGAACAGAAAACGTAATACAACATGCTCTGACTTATAAATGGGAGCTAAATGATAAGAACTTATGAACACAGTGAAGGAAGCAACAGACACTGAGTTCTACTTGAGGAGGGAGGGTGGGAAGAAGGAGAGGAACAGAAAAGATGAATATTGGATACTGGGCTTAATACCTGGATGATGTTACAACATGCACAACAAACTACCATGACACATGTTTACCTATGTAACAAACTTTTACATGTCTCCACAAACCTTAAATAAATCTTTAAAAAATAAACTAATATGTATGTTTCTTATAAAAACTTATTGTTGTTTAAATAATTAGGTGGAAATAACCTATACCTTCTTGTATTTGAGTTTTTTTCTTACTTTGCCTTACATTTAGCCATTTTGTGTAAAACAGCTTCCAAAGATTGTATTACTATTATTAAAATCTAAATTTGAATGAATTTCTACTATTTTTTCTGTGATTCAAAAATATCACCTATGTGAGGTGGCTTATACCTGCAATCCTTACCTCTCTAGAGGCTGAGGTGGGGAATCCCTGGCGCCCAGGAATTCAAGACTGCAGTGAGCCATGATAACACCACTGCACCCCAACCTAGTTAACAGAGTGAGATTCTGTCTCCAAACACACACAAAAACTAAAATATATGTACATTTATAACTAACATATACTAATCATAGAAATGCTTTTGAGCAACAAAATCTCCTATGTTCATTTCCTGTCACATTTACTTTCCTCAGAGAAGTAATTTCACTAAATTTTCACGTGAAAGGTCAGTAACCATTTATTGTAAGACAGGGTTTGCTTTCTGTTGTCTTAGGTGAATTTCACAGAATTTTATTAACTTGTCAAAATTTGGATTTAAGATAATAATTTAATTGAATTAAAGGCCACAATGAAAAGAGTTAAATGTCTAGCAAAATATATACACATATATATGAATAGATAAATATGTATTATATATATATATACTATAGTATATAGAGTATATATAGGATTATATATACTATAGTATATAGAGTATATATAGGATTATATATACTATATATACAAAATATATAATATATTGTATACTATATTATATAATATAGTATATATAATATAGTTTATATTATATAATACATGATATAGTATAATATATATTATATAATATAGGATATAGTATATATATAATATGTATTATACACACACACACACACACACACACACACACACACATTTGAGACAGGGTCTCACTCTGTCACCCAGGCTGGAGTCACTTACTCTTTATAAAATACTAATTGTTTTATTAAATATGATTATCTAGTGCCCTGTAATATTAATAGGTTATTAAGAAGGTCAAAACCTTCAAGACCATTATTCCTTACTTGCCTTGTTAAACCATAGTTAATTTAGAGATGATGTTTAGAAACATGCTTCTTGGGCCTTATGTTTTACATTATTGAATGAAGCAAATTACTTAGGATGGGTTAATTCCCAGATGATCTAGTTAGCTACCAGGACACTAGAGTCATAGCTTATATCCCTAAGGTCAGCAAACCATGTGACCTCTGAACAGATAGATGCTCAGGTAAGAAATTGCTAAATTCAAATCTAAATCGGCACAACTAAAAATCAGTGAGCAGTGTGATGGTTAATACTGAGTGTTGGAGAAAAGTAATGTCTGTTCATACATCTTTTACAAGAAAGGATAGGATCAAAAACTCTCCCAACTAAAGAAATATTACTGGGATGTAATCAGCATAAAAATCAGAAATTGTGACAAGTTAATAATTTCCCTGCAATTTATTGATCTAACAGTTCTTTATTCATTGCCTTTTTATAGAATGATTTGTAATATAATTTTAAAGAATCATTTATTCATTTCAATATTTTCTGAACATTTTACCTGTGTGTTTTTCTGCTCCCCAGACCATTTTTGTACCTGAATTATTAAAACAGAAAATAACATCTCAGCTACTGAGTACTAGAAATATAAAACATTAATTAAAATTGTCAACTTTATAAAATCAGTTAAGCTTAACTATACAATTATGAGACATTACAATTATCATTGTCATATATTTAAATGGTGTATTTGGATAGTTTTAGTTATTACAATAAAATAATTATATAACTAACAAAGATGAACAAAACTATATGGCCTATACTAATAAACATAAGAAGCCATGGTTTATATGTAAATACCAGAAATTGTGTTCTCACTGTAAATAGTAAGAAAGATGTAAAACAGTTAAATTTTATTCTAAGAATGCATCATTTTTGCCACTCTTTCAAAATTCAAAACTTAATCCAGCTATACATTACATCACCAAGTAATTTTTAGCAGACCAATTACTGTATGGCCAGTAGCAGCCTTTCTAACATAACTGATTTAAAAATACATAAACATGAATAATAATATTAACAAACATTTAAAACATATTCATGGAATGCGTACAATATGACTTGTATATGTATAATGGGCTGCAAATATATTACCTTCCAAGGAGAAATGAGCATATTCAGATTACATATTTAATATAAAAATTTATTATTATCTTTAATTACAAAAGCTCATTTAAAATAGTAAAATCATTGGTTGAAATCTCTTTGTTAAAAGATTCTGATTTAAAAGAATTATTTTTCTCTTTTGAAATACAGTAAAAATATCTTCATAGTTCACTTTAGTTTTTAGGAGACAGTACCACATTTTAGATGTTCAGGATAGAAGTGGATGAAATAATATTTTTCTCAATCTGACATATGCAATTTAAATTAATCGATGCCTACACCCTATAAATTACTGTTGGTGAAGCACTGTGAAAAGAAAATTGGCCTGAGATATTTATTTAACTACTCAGATAGTAAATACCTGCTGTCATCTATCTATTTCTCAAGTGTTTTGGCTTAAGTTATCCTGACTAAGATCCAAGACAGTCATAAAGTTTATTTCAGAAAGCAGTGAACCTAAAAGTCTGCATCAGAAAAATTGAACATAACCCCAGTTGGTAAAATAATATTTGAGACTGAAAATTGATCAACCCTCACATTTTACCTATGATATATTTTAAGATAATTAAATGAATTAAAATAGGCAAAAGCAAACACTAGCAACAAAAGTTAAAACATAAAAATAACATACATTAAATTACGTTTTCCCTTTGCACCGATTTGCCATATAACTTAATTTGATCTCTGTGGAGTCAGATAATATTCCTCTCTTAATCTTCCTTTAGCAATTACAATAACTGAGCTTGCCAATATCACCAAATGAAGTGAACCAAAAAATTGGATTGCCTCCACAATAGTTTACTCCTAAAGTAATATCTATTACATTACTATTTGGAAACTGTTATCAGAAATAGCATAAGCTGCAAAACTTTCACAGTTTGGATAAAGAACTGAATTTAGAAACTAGATGTCCTTAGCTTTTTTCATTTTTTTTTCCTGTGTGCCTGACATTTATTATGCAGAAAACTGCTTTATCAAATGTCACCTTGAAAAAGTTGCTTAAGTTCTCTGTCCTATATAAGATCAAAGTCAGCCCATATTTATGTGAGAATATGCTTCTGTGTTAACGCTTTATGTACCTTGAGCTCCAATGACAAAAAGAAACTTGGGTTTATGGGCGGATTTCCAACCATGCTTTTTCAGAAGGACTTAATAAATTCAGTGCTCTACTAAAATGTTTCAGGAAGCAAAATATTACATATGTCGAACCCTGATTATTTTATCTACAGTGTTTTCTCACACTATATTCTTTATAAAGTGGCAGCCTAGAACACACTGCTTCAAACTAAAGATTAAAAAAATTTCCATTCTTAACGATCTGATGTACTTCACATATATTGAACCTAGTGTTCTCAGAACTTCCTTTTCAAAACTCTCAGACAGGAAAATGAGGCAGAATTACTTAAAGCCTTCATGAAACCTAGAAATTCTCATGATATACCTTCCCTCTTTAATGAAATGACTTCTATTACCCTACAAACCATTCTGATTTTCAGCTAAAATGTATAATCAAATCAGTGAAAACCTCAAAAGAACAGATGACCTTGAGATTGTAACAAGGAACCAGGCAGTTGTGGGAATTGTCCAAAAATTCCAACATCTATACTCAAACTTGTTCCTTACCCTGAAAAAGAAGATGTCTGTTCTCATCACAAGGGTTGTCCCCAAGAAAAATGTCTGAGGGTTTCAACAGTTTTCAGTTTTCAAGACATTGCCTAGGGATGTTGACAGTTTTAGTTTACTCACTTCTGAAATGTTCCCAGTGAAAATAATATTTTAAGAGACCAGCATCCTATAAAACATTTTTCTGTTTCTTGCAAATGAAGGAAACACTTGATATATGGGCTTCATACAGAACAACATTTCATGGGATGCTTCCTGTGTCTCCCATGAAGTGGATGACACTTCTGTTCCTAGATATTGTAAGAGTGATGTCAGTGGGAAGAGTTATTGTAAAATTCTTTCACAGCAATCCAGCACCAAATGAGACAGGCTACTCATTGGATCTAGTCTGTAATTAAATGACAGAAAGTTGTACAGTGTATTTCTCAGAAAAGGGCCAGTCAGAAAGAAAGCCTGCAAAATCACACTGAAGTTCAATGCCTTCTACTTTATCCCAGAGTGAGCAGTCAGGTACTTGCAGAAGCTGAAAAGGAGGTGTTGAATATCTGTCTGTAAGTATTTTGCAGGAGTCTCTTATAGAGGACTGAAGACTTTTGAAGATGAGGATAGCAAGTATTCTTACTCCTGACCTGGGTGAGCAAGAAAGAGAGCAAGGACATCAAGATTCCTATTATCATTTGCCTTTATAAGTTTATAGAAAGGCTCTTAGGAATCTGAGGAGATGGAGCAGGTGAATATGCTACACTAAGATAGTGAGTCCAAAGATGTTTCGGCTCACTGAAGATTCAAATGAACAGATCCTGTTAACAATCTAAAGTGCTGTAGAGAACGTAGGGAGTGGAAAGTGCCCTTGGTACCAAGGTTAATAAACTGAGGCATCCGGCTTAATTTAAACACTGGCAAAACAGAATCAAAGCATCTATTTAAAATGAAAACCTCGAACAAGCAATGGAGATAGTGAGAAAGAAGTTTTGGAAAGGAAATGAGAAAATGTGAAAGCTTTTCTGCAGGTATATCATTTTAAAGGGCTCTGTGAAAAACTGACCAGTTGAAGAGTCTGTGTCTGCATCCATACTGCATTTGAGGGGGAACATGTTGGATTCCTATTTTGTTGACTTTGTCATACAGAAACCCCTCAACCATTATTATTTCAAGTATTTATTACATTCCTTTCTTCTTTCTTCTCCAACTCGTATTCCCATTATATGTATATTGCATATTCTTTATTGTTCTGCAGTTCTTAGATACTCTGTTCCATTTTTTCTCTATTTTCTCTTTGCTTTTCAGTCTGGGAAGATTTTATTGATGTATCTTCAACCTCTCTGTTCCTTTCCTTAGCTGTGTTCTATCTACTAACAGGCTTATCAAATATCTTCATGTTTGTTATGTGTTATTGATTAATAACATTTTCTTTTGATTCTTTTTAGCATTTCCACCTTTCTGCTTATGCTGATCAATTTTACATTAGAAATCCTAGCATATTAAACACGACCATTTAAAATTCCTGCTCTGATAATTCCAAAATGTATGTCATACCTGCCTCTGGTTCTGATGCTCAGTTTGTACTCTTAGATGGTGTTTCTAGCTTTTATATGCTTTCTCACTTTTTCTTGAAGGCTGGACATGATGTATCATGTAAAAAGACCTGAGTGTGAAGTTTTATGTTTATCTGAGTAAGAATGATGTTGTATTTATTTATTGCTCCAGGTGTCAGAGGCTAAAATGCCTTCTAGTGTCTGAGTTATTCTTTCCCCTGCAAATGTGTTAAAGATTTTCCAGGATACAAACATCTGAGTGAAATTTGTGGGCCAAAGAAGATTCACCTATTCAGTTTAGCAAGATAAAATTAAATATTTTCCAAAGTAAGTACACTGGTTTAAACTGAAACATGTGAGTATCAGGTAACTATTGTCCTAAAATGTGTGTGTATTATTTTCTTAGAGTATATAAGCAGTAAGACTTCCCAGTGAATCACAACCTCACCAACCCTTGATATTTTCAGATATTTTAATTCTAGCAATACCATTCTTCTTGTTGCCCTGCCCCCTTCAATTACGCCATTTATTACCCTCATTTGTTTGCTTAATCTGCTTGCTTTCTTCAGAATTCCCTTAATCCTTCTCCCATTTACACACTCTCAGCTGTCTATCTCATCTCTTTCCTTGGATAACCCCAATATTCTTTAAGAAATATAAGAAATATATATAAGAAAGCACTTCACTTATATATAAGAAATATATATAAGAAAAGCACTTCATCTTTTCCTACAATGGAAATTACCTTCCTCTGAATCTGTAACAACCATGCTTGTCTTGCTCTTATATCTGCAGATCTATTCTAAATCTACCTGTACAACCCAAAGTACAGATAGAGCTATAGGTTGATGTAAGTTTGGGTCAATTTAATAGGTATTTTTTTCTTCTGTTATTATTAAGAAGACATAAGAGGCAGGGTTGTCATAGAAGGATGAAATTGCAAGTAACCTGAAAGGTAATCCCTTCAACTTTCCCATTTATTTTAGATCCCCTTCAGCAGCATCCTTACCAAGTGTTACCATTGATTCCCATGGAATGACTATAAACTGTGACTACCCTTCCCATTTTTAGACCACTCTAATGGCAGATTTATTTTCTTCTCACAGGGTCCTGAAATCTCTCTCTTGCTGTAATGTTAACTCATTGATCTCAGATTAAGCCCTTGGGTCATTCATTAAACTATCATCTCTTCCAGACTTATATAATAATTGCTTACCTGTTCTTTTGGTTGGTTCATGTATGTTTAACACCCACACCGATTTTTACTTTCCTTTATCCTTTGAGAAGACTTGATTTGTTTTGTTTGAAAATTGCTTTAAAACAACTTTTGTAAATACAATCTGATAAAAGCATAGTTAGCATTTGAATCATGCAGCTCAGAAATCAATAATCCAAAGGTGGATATTTAAATATTTTAATTGCCATTACTGAAGTCTCTATCAGAGATCTTTTTTTTTTTTCTTAGTAGAAATGTTAGAAAGTGCTTTTCTTTTCATTTTGTTGTTGTTGTACTTTAGTTTCTGGGGTCCATGTGCAGATCATGCAGGATTGTTGCATAGGTACATACATGGCAAGGTGTTTTGCTGCCTCCATCCCCCCATCACCTATATCTGGTATTTCTCCCCATGTTATCCCTCCCCAACCTCCCAACCCCCCACTGCCCCTCCCCTCCCCCTGAAGGGATTGCAGTGTGTGATGTTCCTCTCCCTGTGTCCACCTGTTTTAACTGTTCAACACCTGCCTATGAGTGAGAACGAGTGGTGTCTGATTTTCTGTTCTTGTGTCAGTTTGCTGAGGATGATGGTCTCCAGATTCATCCATGCCCCTACAAAGGACATGAACTCATTGTTTCTTATGGCTGCATAGTATTCCATGGTGTCTATGTGCCACATTTTCTTTATCCAGTCTATCATTGATGGACATTTGGGTTGGTTCCAGGTCTTTGCTATTGAAACAGTGCCACAATGAACATACATCTGCATGTGTCTTTATAATAGAACTACTTATAATTCTTTGTTTTTTTACCCAGTAATGGGATTGCTGGATCAAATGGAATTTCTATTTTTAGGTCCTTGAGGAATCACCACACTGTCTTCCACAATGGTTGCACTAATTTGCACTCCCACCAACAGTGTAAAAGTGTTCCTATTTCTCCACATCCTCTCCAGCATCTGTTGTCTCCTGATTTTTTAATGATGGCCATTGTAACTGGTGTGAGATGGTATCTCAATGTGGTTTTTATTTGCATTTCTCTAATGACCAGTGATGATGAGCATTTTTTCATATGTTTGTAGGCTCCATAGATGGTTTCTTTTGTAAAGTGTCTGTTCATTCCTTCACCTACTTTTGAATGGGTTTGTTTTTTTCTTGTAAATCTGTTTTAGTTCTTTGTAGATTCTGGATATTAGCCCTTTGTCAGATGGGTAGATTGCAAAAATTTTTCCCCATTCTGCTGGTTGCCTGTTCATCCTATGATTGTTTCTTTTGCTGTACAGAAGCTGTGAAGTTTAATTATATCCCATTTGTCTATTTTGGCTTTAGTTGACAATGCTTTTGGTATTTTAGTCCTGAAGTCCTTGCCTATGCTTATGTCCTGAATGGTTCTGCCCAGGTTTTCTTCCAGGGTTTTTTTATGGTGTTAGGTCTTATGTTTAAATCTTTAATCCATCTGGAGTTAATTTTAGTTTAAGGTGTCAGGAATTGGTCCAGTTTCTGCTTTCTGCACATTGCTGGCCAGTTTTCCCAATACCATTTATTAAACCTGGAATCCTTGCCCTGTTGCTTGTTTTTTTTTTTTAAGTTTTGTCAAAGAACATATGATTGTAAACGTGTGATGTTGATTCTGAGGCCTCTCTTCAGTTCCATTGGTCTATGTGTCTGTTTTGGTACTGGTACCATGCTGTTTTGATTACTGAGACCTTGTAGTATAGTTTGAAGTCAGGAGCATGATGTTTCCAGCTTTGTTTGTTTAGCTTAGGATTGTTTGAGCTATGCAGGCTTTCTTTTGGTTCCATATGAAATTTGAAATGTTTTTTTCCAGTTCTGTGAAGAAGGTCATTGGTAGCTTGATGGGGATAGCATTGAATCTATAAATTACTTTGGGCAGCATGGCCATTTTCACAATATTGATTCTTCCTAACGATGAACATGGAATGTTTTTCCATCTGTTTGTGGTGTCTCTTATTTTCTTGATCAGTGGTTTGTAGTTCTCCTTAAAGAGGTTCCTTACATCCTTGTTAGTTGTATTCCTAGGTATTTTATTCACTTTGTGACAATTGTGAATGGTAGTTCACTTTTGATTTGGCTCTCTGTTTGTCTGTTATTGGTGTATAGAAATACTTGTGATTTCTGCACATTGATTTTGTATCCTGAGACTTTGCTGAAGTTGCTTACCAGTTTAAGGATATTTTGGGCTGAGACAATGGGGTTTTCTTTCCTTCCTTCCTTCCTTCCTTCCTTCCTTCCTTCCTTCCTTCCTTCCTTCCTTTCTTTCTTTCTTCTTTCTTTCTTTCTTTCTTCTTTTTGTTGAGACAGTTTCGCTCTTGTTCCCCAGGCTAGAGTGCAATGGCACAATCTTGGCTCACCGCAACCTCCACCTCCTTGGTTCAGGCTATTCTCCTGCCTCAGCCTCCCGAGTAGCTGGGATTACAGGCACGTGCCACTGTGCCCAGCTAATTTTTTGTATCTTTAGTAGAGACGGGTTTTCACCATATTGACCAGGATGGTCTCGTTCTCTTGACCTTGTGATCCACCCACCTCGGCCTCCCAAAGTGCTGGGATTACAGGCTTGAGCCACCGCACCCAGCCAACAATGGGGTTTTCTAAATATACAATCATGTCATCTGCAAATACAGATAATTTGGCTTCCTCTTTTCCTAATTGAATACTCTTTATTTCTTTTTCTTTTTTATTTTATTCTATTTTTATTTCTTTTTTATTTGATTTACCAAGCAAATGGAGAGCAAAAAAGAAGCAGGGGTAGCAATCCTAGTCTCTGATAAAATGGACTTTAAACCAAAAAAATCAAAAGAGACAAAGAAGGGCATTACATAATGATAAAGGGATCAATACAACAATAAGAGCTAACTATTCTAAATATATATGCACTCAATACAGAAGCACCCAGATACATAAAGCAAGTCCTTAACAACCTACAAAGGGACTTAGACTCCCACACACTAATGGTAGGGGACTTTAACACTCCACTGTCAATATTAGACAGCTCAACGAGACAGAAAATCAACAAGGAAATCGAGGACTTGAACATAGATCTGGACCAAGTGAACTTAATAGACATTTACAGAACTCTCCACCCCAAATCCACAGAATATACATTCTTCTCAGCACCACATCATACTTACTCTAAAATCGACCACATACTTGGATGTAAATTACCCCTCAGCAAATGTAAAAGAACGGTAACCATAACAAACAGTCTCTCAGACCGCAGTGCAAACAAGTTAGAACTCAGGATTAAGAAACTCATTCAAAACTGCACAACTTCATGGAAAATGAAAAGTTGGCTCCTGAGTGTCAACTGGATAAACAATGAAATGAAGGCAGAAATAAAGATGTTCTTCAAAACCAACAAGAACGAAGATACAATGTACCAGAATCCCTGGGACATATTTAAAGCAGTGTCTAGGGGGAAATTCATAGCAATAAATGCCCAAATGAGTAGCAAGGAAAGATCTAAAATTGGCACCCTATTATAAAAATTGAAAGAGTTAGAGGAGCAAGATAAAAAAAAAACCTCAAAAGCTAGCAGAAGACAAGAAATAACTAATATCAGAGCAGAACTGAAGGAGATAGAGACTTCAAAAAAATCAATAAATCCAGGAACTTGTTTTTTGAAAATATCAACAAAATAGATAGACCGCTAGCCAGATTAATAAAAAAGAAAAGGGGAAGAATCAAATAAATGTAATAAAAAACGATAAAGGGGACATCACCATCAATTCCACAGAAATACAAACTACCATCAGAGAATACTACAAACTACTCTATGCACACAAACCAGTAAATCTGGAAGAAATGGATAAATTCCTGGACACGTGCACCCTCCCAAGCCTAAACCAGGAAGAAGTTGAAACCCTGAATAGAAAGTGCTTTTCATTGGTTAAATAAGTGGTTTTCAAATCAGGTGCTTGCATAGAAAGATTCCATAAGCTCTACTACAACTATGTAAACTTATTAGAAGAGCATGGCAAGCTCTGGAAAATACTGTTGAGGAACCTGGAATCTTACTGTGTAAGTGTCCTTCTACCTCACAGAGCACTCACCTCCAATTACTACAGCATCTTTAGGTCTGGGACTCAGAATTTGTATCTGCATTCTGGAGAGAGTCTTTCATGCAGGTGCTAATGAGAATCTCTAAATACAGATGTGAGACCACCTCTGATCTAAAAAAAATGGTCAACTTGACTGTGCCACATCACTCCTAGTTTTAACAACTGGAGGTTCTAAAATAATCAGACAGTTTTATATGGCAAGATTGCTTTTGTCTGTCTGTTCATACCACTACCTTTTTGTTTGTGTGTACATTTGTTTGCAACAAAACCTGATACTAATTTGCAATTCTCCTATGTGATTTTTTTCTTTCTTTTTCTTTTCTTTTTTTGTTTTTACCTATCTGTTATTACTAAGGAAGCCTTATGATAATCTTACTATCACAAGAACTGAGTAAGTAATAAGTCATTGAATAATTTCATAAGAATTCTGTCTAATATGCAAGCAGCAGTCAGATGGAGTACTAGATGAGTATCTATTGTGAAGCAATCTTACAAATTAGTTTGTTAGTAACCCACCCTTTCTCTAACAAGGCCATTCAATGGATTTTCTAATCTCAGGGTCCCCAGATTTATGGGTATGATCTATTTGAGGATACATTCATTAATCATAATTATTTAATGTATACATAGTTATTATACAGAGCAGCAGATTTGTAGACATGCTTACAGAAAGATACACACTAAATGTATTAAGGTAAGCAAGCCACTTTCTTTTTTGTGAATTATACTATGGAGCGATAATAAAAAATAAGTCTACACAAACAAGCAGGAAAATTGCTCAGAAAACTTCAGGGACTTTTCTTTCAAGAAAACATATGTTTGTTTCTATAGTGTTCTACCCCTCCCTCAAGGGTGCTTTACAGCCTAGAGCCAGGAGAAAAGCTCTAGATAAGATGGAAATATTTGCAGTAGGGTACTTGAGGAGATTTACTATTTTCTCAGCAAGCATACTCTAAAACTGAAGGCAGCTGTATGTAGTGTCATGGCATTGCAGTGGGCAAAGAAGAGAATCTGTGTTTCTAAGGGGCGGAATTCTAGGCTGCTAATTAATGATTGTCACTTTTATATGGATGTGAATCACTGTTCAATTCAATAAGATTTATCTTCTAATACCAGCAGTTCAATTCATATTTAAATAATCTTACAGTAAAGTTCATCCGAAATTCTTATGTGGCCCTTTCAGCCTTCAGACTGCCTAACTCTCCTTTATATTTCTGGGTATATTTACTTATAATACAGTAATTGCATTTCTTCTCTTTAAAATGAGGCAACTGTGGGAGATAAGGTTTATATAAAATGTATTAATCACCCTTCCAGTATTAAGAAACATTTTAGCATATGTCAAGCCTTGTAAATCCTTTGGGGGTATACTTATGTCATTATCTTCACATTTTGAATCATATCCCATTACTTTATTATTTGTTTCTCAAAAACATGGGTCTCATCATATCACAGACTGATCATTTTTGGTGTAGTTTATGTCTATAAAATATGATGGAAGTAGAGAAAACAACAGCTGATTAACTTTATATAGGCTGTTCATTGATTTCTGTGGTTTGACCTATACCCCCTCCCCATATTTGTCTTCTGAAAACACAGGGAGATGTTTCTATACCCCACAGAATGGTGAACACTTACAACACAAAATCAGTAATGCAATAAGAGTTACATCTATAGATTGACTCTGTTACTTGTTTTGACACACTTATATTTTGAATTTCTAAATAATAACCTCTAACTTAGTGGAATAAAATGTTTGTGTACTTTCACAGCATAAAATGCTTTCAAATTTAAGCTCCTTATCATTGAGAAACTAGGCAGGAAGAAATGACCCCCTAGAATTCTCTTGTGATAGGCACTGATAGATGACAGTAGTCAGTCACTTTAGGCTGCAGCTCTACTCTAGGGGATAGCTGTGCCTTGGGGTGGGATGGGAAGAATCAACATGGAAAGAAAGTGAATTCCATAGAATTCTGAGAAAGATGCCTCTTTTATTCTTGTCATCATAGCAATAAATATATTAATGAGCAAATAGTATACATAAGCACTAATTTTTAGGAGGATGTAATCTCCATTGATATGCATTTAAAATGAAAAGCAAAGGAGTATTGTAAATTATATGGCCAAAGTAATTTTATAACTACTGATAATCAGAGGCCAGCAGGTAGGCAGGTAAACATGGCTCTTCTTTTTATAGTTTGATTGTGGGTATTTGTTTTTCTTTTAAATTTTTTATTGCATTTTAGGTTTTGGGGTACATGTGCAGAACATGCAAGACAGTTGCATAGGTACACACATGGCAGTGTGTTTTGCTTCCTTTCTCCCCTTCACCCACATTTGGCATTTCTCCTCAGGCTATCCCTCCCCAGGTCCCCTCCCATGCTGGCCCTCCCATTTTCCCCCCAGCAGAGCCCAGTGTTTAGTACTCCCCTCCCTGTGTCCATGTGTTCTTATTTTTCATCACACAGCTATGAGTGAGAATATGCGGTATTTCATTTTCTGTTCTTGTGTCAGTTTGCTGAGAATGATGCTCTCCAGATTCATCCATGTCCCTACAAACGACACGAACTCATCATTTCTGATTGCTGCATAATATTCCATGGTGTATATGTGCCACATTTTCCCAATCCAGTCTATCATCAATGGGCATTTGGGTTGGTTCCAGGTCTTTGCTATTGTAAATAGTGCTGCAATGAATATTCGTGTGCATGTGTCCTTATAGTAGAATGATTTATACTCCTTTGGATATATACCCAGTAATGAGATTACTGGGTCAAATGGAATTTCTATTTCTAAGGCCTTGAGGAATCGCCACACTGTCTTCCACAATGGTTGAACTAATTTACACTCCCACCAACAGTGTAAAAGTATTCCTTTTTCTCCACATCCTCTCCAGCATCTGTTGTCTCCAGATTTTTTAATGATTGCCATTCTAACTGGTGTGAGATGGTATCTCAATGTGGTTTTGATTTGCATCTCTCTGAAGACCAGTGATGATGAGCATTTATTCATATGATTGTTGCCCTCATATATGTCCTCTTTTGTAAAGTGTCTGTTAATATCCTTTGATTATTTTTGAATGAGCTTGTTTTCTTTTTTTTCCTGTAAATCTGTTTGAGTTCTTTGTAAATTCTGGATATCAGCCCTTTGTCAGATGGGTAAACTGCAAAAATTTTCCCCTTATGTTGGTTGCCGATTCACTCTAGTGACTGTTTCTTTTGCCATGCAGAAGCTGTGGAGTTTGATTAGGTCTCATTTGTCTATTTTGGCTTTTGTTGCCAATGCTTTTGATGTTTTGGTCATGAAGTCCTTGCCTACTCCCATGTCCTGGATGGTTTTGCCTAGATTTTCTTCTAGGGTTTTTATGGTGCCAGGTCTTATGTTTAAGTCTTTAATCCATCTGGAGTTAATTTTGGTGAAAGGTGTCAGGAAGGGGTCCAGTTTCTGCTTTCTGCACATGGCTAGCCAGTTTTCCCAACACCATTTATTAAACAGGGAATCCTTTCCCCATTGCTTGTTTTTGTCAGGTTTATCAAAGATTGTATGGTTGTAGATATGCTGTGTTGCCTCCGATGCCTCTGTTTTTTTCCATTGGTCTAAATCTCTGTTTTGGTACCAGCACCATGCTGTTTTGATGACTGTAGCCTTGTAGTATAGTTTGAAATCCAGTAGTGTGATGCCCCCCGCTGTGTTCTTTTTGCTTAGAATTGACTTGGCTATGCGGGCTCTCTTTTGGTTTCATATGAAGTTCATGGTGTTTTTTTCCAGTTCTGTGAAGAAAGTCAATGGTAGCTTGATGGGGATAGCATTGATTCTGTAAATTACTTTGGGCAGTATAGCCATTTTCACGATATTGATTCTTCCTAACCATGAACATGGAATGTTTCTCCATCTGTTTGTGTCCTCTCTGATTTCGTTGAGCAGTGGTTTGTAGTTTTCCTTGAAGAGGTCCCTTATGTTCCTTGTGAGTTGTATTTCTAGGTATTTTGCTCTTTTTGTAGCAATTGTGAATGGCAGTTCGTTCTTGATTTCACTGTCCTTAAGTCTGTTATTGGTATTGGAATGCTTGTGATTTTTGCACGTTGATTTTATATCCTGAGACTTTGCTGAAGTTGCTTATCAGTTTCAGGAGTTTTTGGGCTGACGCGATGGGGTCTTCTAGGTATACTATAATGGCGTCTGCAAATAGAGACAATTTGGCTTCCACCTTTCCTATTTGAATGCCCTTTATTTCTTTTTCTTGCATGATTGCTCTGGCTAGAACTTCCAGTACTATATTGAATAGGAGTGGTGAAAGAGGGCATCCTTGTCTAGTGCCAGATTTCAAAGAGAATGCTTCCAGTTTTTGCCCATTCAGTATGATATTGGCTGTTGGTTTGTCATAAACAGCTTTTATTACTTTGAGATACGTTTCATCAATACTGAGTTTATTGAGAGTTTTAGCATAAAGAGCTGTTGAATTTTGTTGAACCCCTTCTCTGCGTCAATTGAGATAATCATGTGGTTTTTGTTTTTGTTTCTGTTTATGTGGTGAATTACATTTATAGACTTGCTTATGTTGAGCCAGACTTGCATCCGCAGGATGAATCCTACTTGATCATGATGGATAAGTTTTTTGATTTGCTGTTGCAATCGGCTTGCCAATATTTTATTGAAGATTTTTGCATCTATGTTCATCATGGATATTGGCCTGAAGTTTTCTTTTCTTCTTGGGTCTCTGCTGGGTTTTGGTATCAGGATGATATTGGTCTTATACAATCATTTGGGAAGGATTCCCTCTTTTTGCATTATTTGGAATAGTTTCAGAAGGAATGGTACCAGCTCCTCTTTGTGTGTCTGGTAGAATTTGGCTGTGAACCCATCTGGACATGGGCTTTTTTTGTGTGGTAGGCTCTTAATTGCTGTCTCGACTTCTGACCTTGTTATTGGTCTATTCATAGTTTCAGCTTCCTCCTGGTTTAGGCTTGGGAGGACACAGGAGTCCAGGAATTTACTCATTTCTTCCAGGTTTACTAGTTTGTGTGCATAGAGTTGTTTGTAATATTCTCTGATGATGGTTTTAATTTCTATGGAATCTGTGGTGATTTCCCCTTTATCATTTTTTATAGTATCTCTTTGGTTGCTGTCTCCTTTCTTTTTATCAATCTGGCTACTGGTTTGTGTATGTTTTTTTATCTTTTCAATAATCCCGCTCTTGGATTTATTGATTTTTTGAATGTTTTTTTTTTTATGTCTCTATCTCCTTCAGTTCAGCTCTGATCTGAGTTATTTCTTGTCTTCTGCTGGGTTTTGAGTTTTTGTGATCTTGCTCCTTTAGCTCTTTCAATTTTGATGATAGGGTGTCAATTTTGGATCTCTCCATTCTCCTCATATGGGCACTTATTGCTATATATTTTCCACTAGACACTGCTTTAAATGTGTCCCAGAGATTCTGGCATGTTGTGTCTTTGTTCTCAGTGGTTTCGAAGAACTTCTCTATTTCTGCCTTCATATCATTGTTTACCCAGTCAACATTCAAGAGCCAGTTGTTCAGTTTCCATGAAGCTGTGCAGTTCTGGGTTGGTTTCTGAATTCTGAGTTCTAACCTGATTGCACTATGGTCTGAGAGGCTGTTTGTTATGATTTCAGTTGTTTTGCATTTGTTAAGGAGTGCTTTACTTCCAATTATGTGGTCATTTTTAGAGTAGGTGTGATGTGTTGCTGAGAAGAATGTATATTCTGTGGATTTGTGGTAGAGAATTCTGTAAATGTCTATCAGGTTTGCTTGTTCCAGGTCTGAGTTCAAACCCTGGATATCTTTGTTGATTTTCTGCCTGGTTGATCTGTCTATTATTGACAGTGGACTGTTAAAGTCTCCCATTGTTATTGTGTGGGAGTCTAAGTCTCTATATAAGTCATTAAGAACTTGCCTTATATATCTGGGTGCTTCTGTATTGGGTCCATATATGTTTAGGATTGTTAGCTCTTCTTGTTGTATTGATACTTTTACCATTATGTAAAGGCCTTTTTTGTCTCTTTTCATATTTGTTGCTTTAAAATCTATTTTATCAGAGATGAAAATTGCAACTCCAGCTTTTTTTTGCTCTCCATTTGCTTGGTAAATCTTCCTCCATTCCTTTATTTTGAGCCTTTGTGTATCCTTGCATGTGAGATAGGTTTTCTGGATACAGCACACTGATGGGTTTTGAATTTGTATCCAATTTGCCAGTCTGTGCCTTTTGATTGGTGCATTTAGTCCATTTACATTTAGGGTTAATATTGTTATGTGTGAATTTGATACTGCCATTTTCATGCTAGCTGGTTGTTTTGCTTGTTAGTTGATGTAGATTCTTCAGTATGTTGATGCTCTTTAGCATTTAGCATTTATTGTGATTTTGGAATGGCTGGTACTGGTTGTTTTTTTCTATGTGTAGTGCCACTTTCAGGAGCTCTTGTAAAGCAGGCCTGGTGGTGACAAAATCTCTGAGTACTTGATTGTTCGCAATGGATTTTATTTTTCCTTCACTTATGAAGCTCAGTTTGGCTGGATATGAAATTCTGGGTTGAAAGTTTTTTTCTTTAAGGATGTTAAATATTGGTCCCCACTCTCTTCTGGCTTGTAGAGTTTCTGCCAAGAGATCTGCTGTGAGTCTGATGGGCTTCCCTTTGTGGATGACTCGACTTTTCTCTCTGGCTGCCCTTAGTATTTCCTCCTTCATTTCAACCCTAGTGAATCTGACGATTATGTGCCTTCGGGTTGCTCTTCTTGCGGAATTTCTTTGTAGTGTTCTCTGTATTTCCTGCATTTGAGTGTTGGCCTGCCTTGCTAGGTGGGGGACATTTTTATGGATAATATCCTCGGGAGTATTTTCCAGCTTGGATTCATTCTCTTCGTCACATTCTGGTGCACCTATCACACGTATGTTAGGTCTCTTCACATAGTCCCACATTTCTTGGAGCCTTTGTTCATTCCTTTTTGTGCTTTTTTCTCTAATCTTGGTTTCTTGTTTTATTTCATTGAGTTGATTTTCGACTACTGATATTCCTTCTTCTGCTTAGTCAATTCGGCTGTTGAAACTTGTGTATGCTTCACGAAATTCTCGTATTGTGTTTTTCAGCTCCTTCAATTCATTCATATTCCTCTCTAAGTTATCCATTCTTGTTATCATTTCATCAAATCATTTTTCAAATATTTTTTCAAGGTTCTTAGTTTCTTTGCATTGATTTAAAACCTGCTCTTTTTGCTCACAAAAGTTTCTCATTATCCACTTTCCGAAGTCTAATTCCATCATTTCATCACAGTCATTCTCCGTCCAGCTTTGTTCCTTTGCTGGTGAGGAATTTTGGTCCTTTGTAGGAGGTGAGGTGTTCTGGTTTCTGGTGTTTTCCTCCTTTTTGCACTGATTTCTTCCCATCTTTGTGGATTTATCCACCTGTCGTCTGTGTAGTTGCTGGCTTTTCAATTGGGTCTCTGAGTGGACGCCCAGATTGTTGATGATGAAGTATTTCTGTTACTTGGTTTTCCTTCTACCAGTCTAGCCCCTCCACTGTACGACTGCTGAGGTCCACTCCAGACCCTGCTTGTCTGGGGTGCACCTATAGCAGCTGTGGAACAGTGAGCAATGCTAACAGTTTCTTTTTCTGCTATCTTTGTCTCAGAATGATGCCTGCCAAATGTCAGTCTTCTGGATACAGAGGGGTCAGGGAGCTGCTTGAGGAGACAGTCTGTACTTTATAGGAGCTCAAGTGCTGATCTGTGAGCTCTGTTGTTCATTCAGGGCTGTTAGGCTGCTACATTTAATTCTGCTGCAGCAGAACTCATTATAAAACCCTTTTTTTCTCAGATGCTCTGTCTCAGGGAGTTGGGGTTTTCTTTATGTGTCTGTTGCACTGTTCTTCCCAGCTAGGAGGCAGTGTAGTCACTATTTGCCTGCTGAGGCTCTGCCCTGCTGGTGTGAGGTCTGCCCTGTTGCTGCAGGCTCTGCCCTGCTGCTGCAGGCTCTGCCCTGCTGCTGCAGTCTCCGCCCTGCTGCCCTGGGCTACGCCCTGCAGTGGGGTCTCTCTGTTGTGGCGGGTTTCCTCAGCAACGGCAGGCTGTTTCAGCAATGGGAGTTTACCTCAGTAGGGGCGGGTTGCCTCGGTAATGGCAAATGCCCCTCCCCCACCTAGCTGCACCGTCCTGGGTTCAGCTGTGCCCGCAGTGAATCTCTCCACCTGGAGCGTTTGGAATTGCTGTTTTGTTTGTCCCACTGCCCTGGCCCAAACACTGTTTACCTGGAATCTCCTAGCCTGGCTCCCTGTCCAAGTCCCGTTCAGTCAGATGGATATGCCAATCTGCCCTCTCAAGTCTCAGATTGCCGGTTCAACAGGGCACCCAGACCAGTGCACTTTGTGCGGAGCGCTGTGGAGTGCCACTGCGCTGCAGTACCGGCCGCTGGCTGTACCGGCCTCCAGCTGCACCAGCCAAAACTGCTTCGCTGGCGTCCCACGTCTCTTTTATAACTGGGAATTCCCCATTCTGTGGGCAACAAAGATCCATCTGGAAATGCGGCCCTGACTCATCCTCCATGCGTTCACCAAGAGCTTCAATCCTGGGTTGTTCTCAGCCTGCCATCTTGAGTCGTTCTCAATTGTGGGTATTTGAAACATGGAGGTTATATTGGGTGGCACTCATGGGAACTAGAGACATAGAAGTTTTAGAGGAGCTGCTGACAGCCTACTAATTATCAAAGGTTTATAGCAAGCCAGACAGAGAGAAGCTGGCGCCTTCTAGAAATATCCATAATGTGTTTTCTCCTAGTAAGTGTAAATGCATGGCAATTAAATAGTTTCTACAAATGTTGTTCTCTTTTAACAGGTGTTATAAATAGTATGTTTTCATTTACAATATATTTTTCAACCATAGTGTAAATGGCTTTTGCACTGGGACTTGGTTATATATTCTTTTCTTTTATTTTCTTTCCTTTTTTAGGGGCTATAAATTCTTTGATTTTCCTACTTAGGTGCATTAGCTCTCTTTTTAACAAAACGAAGTCCAAATCAATATTCACATGAATAAAAACTGATATATGAAAATAATGAATTTGAAACCAAAACAAATGAAATGCTGTGGTTGTAAGAGGGATTTCCTTTAACAATTGAAACTAAAAAAAGCTAAATTGATATTTAACCTTCTATTTCTACCACTAGTTTGAATATTAATTGCTTTCAGAGCTACAGATTATGTCTTAATAAATGATTTCCTATTAATGAAAATCACATGGCCAATCTGTTTGAATGTTTTTTTGGTAGAAAAACATATTTCTCTAGAGTCAAACAAGTTGCAATGAGTATTTTTAATTGAAAATCACCTGCCATGATTGTTGAAAATGAAGGTACAATGGATAGGAGGCAGTGTATGATTGGAAGCCATTTACAACCAAATGGGCATGACCATCTAGGTGGGATTTTCTATATTTATATATGAAGTTGCCACAAAGATAATCCTGAAAATTAAGTCAAGTATTAGAATGAGTTATGGTAAAATGAAATTATGCCAAAATTTCTAAAATCTAATGAGTGCATCTAATGGTTAAAGCTCTGATTTAGGCAGCATTGCTCAGAAAAAAAATATATTACTGAGTTTCATTTAAGTGAGCAAAAAGGATTAAGTACTCAAGTACTCTCCCTATATCTCTTGATCATTAACAAATTGTTAGTCTCTCATTTGTCTTTCTTCTACCAGCAGAGCAGGATAGTAAAATGGTTATGATGAA
The DNA here is from genome assembly GCF_049354715.1 of Callithrix jacchus. Taxonomy (NCBI): domain Eukaryota; kingdom Metazoa; phylum Chordata; class Mammalia; order Primates; family Cebidae; genus Callithrix; species Callithrix jacchus. Next base: position 110,290,249 of record NC_133503.1, on the reverse strand, counting down.
TTTTAGTAAACAAAAGGATAGAAGGTACATTAAACTGGAATAACAAAGATAGGAGCAAAACATCAGAAGCTGTTCTTTGTTATTGCATTTAATTGCACTGGTTGAAGATGAAAATGGTAGAAAAGGGTTATATTTGATAGACTGAAAAAGTTGGCAAAAATTATCATAGCTGTACAGTACAAGCAAATTCTAACAGCCATAATCTGTTTAGCTTCTCTTCTGAAATATCAGTTTTGAGTGTTCTAATCAATGACATGTGGCCTAAATATTTGCTAAGACATATTGTATTCAACCCAAGGGTAGTCATATTTTAAATTATTAATTGGAAATTTTAAAATCATTTAAAATCCTAAAAACTTTAATTTTTAGTTATTCTTAAAGAAATGGAAGGTTGACACTCAAACCTCAATCGGCCAGGAGATTACTAAAGGATGCTGTATCACTTAAGACATGAAATTTGTTCCCTTGGTTGCCATAATTCCCATACACTTCTATTGTTTCCCATCATATGGGAATTATGACAACCAAGGGAGCAAATCCCATGTCTAAATTATACAGCATCCTTTAGCACACATTATCTTTTTCATACTATTTGCTCCTTTTTATTTTGTAACAGAAGCATATAAGATTCTGTATTTGTTTCTTAGGGCTACTGTAACAAAGCACTACAAACTGCACTTCTTAAAACAGAAATGCAGGATCTCACAGCTTTGGGGGCTAGATGTCTGAAATCAAGACATTAGAAAGACCATGCTTCTTCTAAAACCTGTAGGAAAATCCTTTCTTGTCTCTTCTGGTTACTGATGAGTGGCTGGTAATTGGCAGGCTTTGGTTTGCAGCTTCATTGCTGTAATGTTTCTGCCTCTGTCACCAAATGGTGATTTCTGCAATAATCCTATTTCCAAATAAAGTCATATTCTCAGGCTCTGGAAGTTAGAAATTTAACATATATACGTGTGTGTGTGTGTGTGTGTGTGTGTGTGTGTGTGTGTTGTAATCAGTGGGAGGGGAGGGAGTGGGATAATTCAGTCCACAACAGGTAAGCATCTAACATGCCCCAACAAAGTTAGTTCCTTCTCACATGCAAACTACATTCACTCAACATCTCCAAAAGTCTTAATTCATTCCAGCTCAACTCTAAATCTCATATAAACATCATCTAAATCAGGTGTGTTTGAGATTCAGCATATGCTATATCCTGAGACAGACAAGAAAACAAGTTATAAGACAGACATTTCTTTCCCAAAAGGGAGAAATTGGAAGGAAAAAAAAAGAGTAGCTATTTTAAGCAAGCTAGCAATAGTGTAAGGCAAATGTCCTTAGTTGTTTTTTTTTTTTTTTTCCTTCTCCTCCTTCTTATTCTTTTTTGATATAGAGTGTCACTGTATTGCCCAGGCTGTAGTGCAATGGTGCAATCTTAGCTCACTGCAATCTCAGACTCTTGGGTTCAAGCGATTCTCCTGACTCAGCCTCCTGAGTAGCTGGGATTATAGGCATGTGACACCCACCATGACCAGCTAATTTTTTGTATTTTTAGTACAGATGGGATTTCACCATGTTGGCCAGACTGATCTCAAACTCCTGATCTCTGGTGATCCACTCACCTCTGCCTCCCAAAGTGCTGGGATTACAGGTGTGATACATTGAACCCTGCCTCCATTCAGTTTTAGGGCTTAAAAATAATTATTCAGCCAGGTGTGGTGGCTCACGCCTATATTCCCAGCACTCTGGGAGGCCAAAGCGGGTGGATCACGAGGTCAACAGATCGAGACCATCCTGGTAAACAAGGTGAAACCCCGTCTCTACTAAAAATACGACAATTAGCTGGGCATGGTGGTGTGCGCCTGTAGTTCCTGCTACTTGGGAGGCTAAGGCAGAAGAATTGCTTGAACCCAGGAGGTGGAGGTCACAGTGAGCTGAGATTGTGCCATTGCACTGCAGTCTGGGAAACAACAGCAAAACTCTGTCTGAAAAAATAATAATTATTATTATTCATTGCCTAATGTGCTCTTGTTTGGCCCTGGAAGGATGGCCCTGCCAGCTCAGTTCTAGGCAGCAGCACTGCTCTCTACAACCTAGGAAGTATTGGCATCCCAGGCCTTTGAATTGGTAGCTTTGTTTTAGTGTCATTTTTCCTTAATTGTATCCCATCTCTGTTTCTTTCAGTCCAAGCTGTCAGTGTTTCTGCTGATATAAAATTCTCCAAAATTTTGTCAGCCTCTTGTGCAATGCACTAGGGACCAAGACATCAGGCAAGAAGGTCCTTCACAGACCTTTTCTGGAAAACCATATCATTGTTCCTGGCTTCTGCTGATTGGCTGCTTAGACCTGTAAGTCACACACCTCATCTCTGTAGCAAATGCTTTTCTAGTCAAATTCATGGCACTGTTTCCAAACTATACTACCTGGATAGGATGCAAATTTTCCAAATCAAATTCTGCTTTATTTTTGCTGAGCAGTTTCTTCTTCAGTTTATTTCCTCACATTTCACTATAAGCAGCAAGGAGACATCAGGCTGTGCCTTCAACACTTGCTTGGATATTCTCTCAGCTAAATGTTCAAGTTTGACCTGGTATGGTGGCTCACACCTGTGATCCCAGCACTTTGGAAAGCCAAGGCAGGTAGATCACGTGAGTCCAGGCGTTTGAGATCAGTCTGGGTAACATGGTGAAATCCTGTATCTCATAAAAGTACAAAAATTAGCTGAGTGTTGTGATGCACACCTGCAGTTCCATTTATTCAGAAAGCTAAGGCAGGAAGACCACTTGAGCCCATGAAGCCAAGGCTGCAGTGAGCCAAGATCATGCCACTGTACCCCAGCCTGTGTGACAAAGTGAGAACCTGTCTCAAAAATAGAAGAATGAATGAACAAATAAATAAATATTCAAGTTCATTGCTTACAAGTTCTCTGTCACTTTTTAACAATTTTTCCTCTAGTTTCCAATAACATGTTCTTCATTTCCATCCCATCTCTCAGTAGAATTACCTTTAACATATGTAATTCCTCCAACAGATTCTTCAATGCAATCTAGGCTTTTTCGGTTATGCACCTAAAAATTATTCCAGCCTCTACCCATGACCAAATTCCAAAGCCATTTCCACATTTTCTGGTATATATTATAAGAGCACTCAGAGTTAAGAAATCTAAAACCAAGGGGCCAGGTGCGGTGGCTCAAGCCTGTAATCCCAGCACTTTGGGAGGCCGAGGCCGGTGGATCACGAGGTCAAGAGATCGAGACCATCCTGGTTAACATAGTGAAACCGCGTCTCTACTAAAAACACAAAAAATTAGCTGGACATGGTGGCGCGTGCCTGTAATCCCAGCTACTCTGGAGGCTGAGGCAGGAGAATTGCCTGAACCCAGGAGGCAGAGGTTGCGGTGAGCCGAGATTGCACCATTGTACTCCAGCCTCGGTAACAAGAGTGAAAATCCGTCTCAAAAAGAAAAGAAAAAAGAAAGAAAGAAAGAAAAAGAAATCTAAAACCAAGGTGTCAGATTAGGGGTTTCTTCTACTCCAGTATGATCACATATTACCTTAACTAAATGATGACACTGTTTCCAAATAAGGGCACATTCTGAGGTACTGGGGTATGTAGGACTTCAACATATCCTTTCTAAGGGGATGTAATTCAACTCATAACAGTTTCAATACCTGTATCTGTATCAAAAGTAAAAAAAAAAAAATTAAAAACCTATGATAGACTGAGACGGCTGGTTTATTTTTCTTGAACGTTGTCCAGTTCCCAGGTTCATATTTCTTGCCTGGTACCTCTAGGGATTCAGTATAGTGGACTCAAAACGAGGCAGTCTTTATGATGGGACATAGATTATGTTGATATATATAAATGTAAACTCATGTGCATTGTTTCAGGCTTATATATAAACAAAAATGATCTATATTCTAATCATAGTTACTTTCCACAATGAAATATTACTACAAATGTTATGCATGCATTCTAAGATTTTCTAAAATGCTCAAAAAATTTCAATGCTTATCACAAAATCAGAAATAAGTTCAGGGATAATATGTAATCTTCAGATAAAACAAGACTTTCCTCAACTAAGAAAAATGGAGAATAATACCAAATGCTTAATGATTTTTATATTCTTAATATTATTTCTTATAAACTAAATTTTTTTCCAATTAATGTAAAAAGAAGTTTAAACTATCAAAGTAAAGATACCCAAATACCTATTTAATGCACTTAAATACTTTTTGCATATAAAAGCAAAAACAAAGCATGGGGTGAATTGCACTGGCTTTTAAATTTTATATATAATAATAATTAAGAAAAACTGTTTATTTGCCGTCATGATGTCAGAGACAGTGAAACAACAAAAAAATCGGACCTCTGAACAATTTAACTTGTGGAAATTTAATCTTCCTTAAATATAAATGTAATGATTCTTTTCAGAATCATTTAGTATCTCCCCAGTATTCTCCTTCTTGCCATGATCACTATTACTATATTTTAATATTGTGTTAATTTTCCTCATCATAGAACAGACTGATGATCAGTTAGCACACAGAATGATATTAACATTGAGGGCCTTCTTATTTTACCTTGAACTGTCCCAAAAATACAAACCAAATAGGTCACAGAAAAATACCTAACCTGGGAAATGCTTGTGCTTTAAAGATATACATAGCTTATGAAGGTGATGATTTCATTTGCACATTTTTCCTAACAGGCACAAAGGGCTTTCTCTACCAGTCTGAACTTCTGTGACTCCTTATTTACTTGTATGGCAAATAACCACATTTTTTAACAAGTCATAAAAGACCCATTAATATGCAGCATTGTAGTATCCCCTGCCAGGATTCAACTTCCAAATAGACTTCAACTGCAAATGATTTTATACATAATACTTTTGTTTTCTTCCCCTCATCTCACATCTCATCTTTTTTACTGACATTTTTATCTTAGATTTGGAGTCCAGACTTCTAGACTTTATCTTACACACCAGATTCATTTTACATCATGCTGCAAAATCCTCAGTTAGTTACCATGTTTTTTTCAATGACTTGCCCCTCTCTGATATTTCTCAGACATACTTCCAATGATTCTGAAACAATGTCTGCTCTCTGACCACAAGATTAAAATACTAAAATTATTTTCTATTGAAATCTCAGAAGCCTATTTTTTTAAAAATAACCTGCTGATTTCTTTAAAAAGGATGTTTAGAAAACTTCTGAGACATTAAAACAGCCTGCTTTAGGTGTATCAGGTTTTGAAACTTAGAAAATTTGATGTGTCTTCTATGTAAAAAACAAAAAAGTGGCAAAGTTACAATTGTCAAAGTAAGTCCAAAAATTACTATATAAATTAAAAATAATAGCCAACTTTATAAAATTACAAATTTTGAACACCAGAAAATTTTAATTTCACCAAGTGACTTTCTCATTTACCTCTAGAAAACATTTTTCTTATATTTTGTTTCTATTTTTTCTGAACACCATGTCATTTGATGACAATTTCATAATAGCACTGTCTTTACAAAAATATAAAATATAATTCAGTCTTTCTTCTAGCATGGTTGATTAAAACATTCATTATCAGTTAATATTTAGAAAGTTTTCTTTCAGCTTCAAACTTTTCATTGGAAATGCTATGTAAATTCTAGGATTCTTTCTAAATTTGTCAAAATTTCTTTTGAGTTTCTTTTAGTATAAACTTTAAGCTTTCAAAATTTATTTTCTTTGTACTTCATTTTGCAGTGTCTAGTCTTAAATACTTTTGGGAGTGACCATCATTTGTTGATTAAATCCTTGTTAATATGTTATTGTTTGTTTTATCAACACCATTGTCAGCATTTTGTGGCATTTAAGCAGAAAATAAGGCTCTGGGAAAATAAAATTGGATAATTCATTAGGAATCAACTATCATATATATATGATATTACATATATAAATATATATATATAATATTACATATATATACATAAACATATATATATATATATATATATATATATATATATTTTTTTTTTTTTTTTTTTTTTTTTTTAACAGACACTCACTCTGTCTCTGCTCCAGGCTGGAATGCAGTGGCATAATCATAGCTTGCTGCATTCTGAAATTTCTGGGGTCAAGCCATCCTTCTTCATCAGCTTCCTGAGTAGCTGGGACTACAGGGACATGCCACCATGCCTTGCTTTTATTTATTTATTTATTTATTTCATTTATAGAGATTGGGGGGTGTCCCACCTTGTTACCCAGGCTGGGCTCAAACTCCCACCTTCAAGTTATCCTCCCACTTGCCTCCCAAAATGCTGGAATTAAGCCCTGAACCTCTGCACTTGGCCCAACTAGAATGGTTTTAAAATAAAAGGCCTGATGATGGATCACTAAACATGAGACAGATTATGTATATTGCTACAATCATTGGCATTAATTTCAAAGAAATTGAGGTTTGACTATTAGTGTTGCTTTATTAGCCTGTGAAACCTTATTAGGAATTACTGAACACAAGTAACAGCAGTATGACACACATGTCTACTACATCTAAAATACTTCTAGAGCTAACTTTGTTTCTCATCAGTTGGGTTCCCAAATCACCTGTGGCTATAACAAATACCCCCATTAAATAAAACCAGGCACAATTAAACAGGAAAGGAAGGCTTATTCATGGATATTACAATGGGGAGAAAGACTATAATGTAGTATAAACTCAATTCCTTTGAAACAAAGGGGTGGGAGAGTTTTTAAGAGCTGAGATGGAAAAAATCATAGGCCATCTGTGTTTGCTAATTGGCTTGCCCAAAAAGAAAAGTAAATTTTCTTGTTTTCTCATGTGCATATTGATCATCTTGAATTCTTTTTCATATGCATTTTTCATCCACATTTTTTGCTTAGTGTTGCTGTTATGCAGAATCATTTTTAAAGGCTTTTGTTTAAGGTTATAGAAAACTTTTTACACATATTGCAGATGTGTAAAAAGTTTTTATTATGTTTCATTCGTTGTTTAAAATGGGGTTTTGTTTTTATTCCATGTTTTAAAATCAGAATATTAATTCCATCTTACTGTATCATAGCTAGTATATTATTTTTAACTCTTATTTTATTTCTGAGCTAAAAAGGAACATATGTCTTGGTCTACTCAGGAATTTCTCAAATTTAAGTACTAGATTTTTTAAAAACATAATTATCAATGTATCAATTTAATATTCAGCATTTAATATGAGTTTTTAGAATAGTCTAAAACATCCCTATCTTTTCTCATATTAGTAAACTTTCAAACTCTCTCATATGTTTTATGTTTTCACATAACAAATCATGCAGGAAAATAAAAATAATCTCTTGGTTTACTATTTCACTGAAAAGATTGAACACTTTTGGCACACCAAATACCCTTTTAGTTGCTGGGAATAAAGCAGTGAAAATAGACAAAACAGAAAAATTATTTAAGTCCTCATAAGTCTTCTAACAATGGGGTAACAGAAAAAATAGGTGAATTAAAATATATATATATATCTTTAAAAATACATGTATTTTACCAATTTTTCCAATACATGTATTTTAAAAGATATATATATATATATTTTAATTCACCTATTTTTACTGTCTTGCATGCTCTGCTCATGTACCCCAAAACCTAAAATCCAATAAAAATTTAAAAAAAATACATGTATTTTAAAGATGTATAGTAAATATATAGAGATATATGTACACATATGTTTAAAAGAAGACTAGTGCAACAATAAAAGAATAGTTCACCATAATGAGATCAGTGAGGATGGAGAAAAGTTTTCAGAATGTGCAGTGAAGAAGATTTACTGAAAATTCTTATTGAATTCAATGTAGAGGAATCCAAAATGACACAAACCTTTTAGACCAAGATCTCGAAAATATAGAGATGTCACTTACTGAAATGAGGAAGATTTTAGGTGAAACAGGCTTGTTAAGGAGCAGATGAGGGCTTTGATCAGAACCTTTGAAGTCTGAGATATTGCTCTATGCTTATGAAAATGTAGATCAGGCAGCTGGATATAGAAGTTCATGGAAAATATTTGGGCTGAATATATAATTCCAAAAGCTATCACCATATAGATGATATATATGCCACATGATGATGTGAAATTGCTAAGGTAATTATGGAGACTGATTTTCTGGGTTTTCTATGTCTACCTAAAAGAGGAGAAAGGATTAGTAGTGGAATTGTGAAGACAACAAGTGACAGAAAAACCAGAAAGAGAGTATAGTGTCCTAAAAGTGAAATAAAGAAAACATATCTGGGAGGAAACAGGGATCAACAGTGTCAAATTCTGCTAGTATATATATAATAAATTTTGAGAATTTACCAAGCATTTAGCAAATGGAGGTTATTGGTTACATTACCAACAGCAGTTGCAGTAAAATAGCAGGGAAAAATTTTGGTCTGGCAATATTCAAGAGAAAATGGAAGAATAGAAATTGGAGACTAAAAGTCTATTTCAAAGTAGTGTGATTTAAAAGTAGAGAATAATGTGGTTGGTATGTAGAAGGAATATAAGGTCAAAAATTTTGTTTTAAGGAAATTACATGTGATGTTGCTGGCTGGCTTGATTCAGTAGAGATTTAAAAATTAGGTGATCCAGAGAAATATTGAGGAATATCTGGTAAAGGGATGCAATTTAGTGCATAATCAAGGAGTTAGGCTCCTTAGTAGTAACAAGAGGAAAGGCTGAGCATATGGGCTTAGCAGCATGTAGGTGAGTACAAGTAGTTCTTATGTTCTCTTGTAGTTGTCCTATTTGTTTTCAGAGATAGAATAAGAAAAATCATTAACTGAGAATTAGAATGGAGAGATATTATTGGTGCTTTGTTAGAAAAGAATAAGGTAAGAAATACTAGATGAGAAAATGTAGCAATAGAAATATAAATAAAGCAATATAAATATATTATATTGTCTGCTGGGATACGCTAGAAGACAATTCAGCACTTACATATTTATTCAACAAATGAGTATTGTGCCTCTTCCAAATTCTGAATGCTCCTGTAGGCACTTGTGATATAAAATCAAACAAAAGAGAGTATTGATATTATAGAGCTTAGCATAGTTTTCTTCAGATAAGTTCTGTTTGGTAGGTTTATTCAAGTAGAAGGAACATAGAATTAACCAGAATTGAGATTGTGCTAGACAGTGACAGGGAATGAGGGTAAATGGAAAAGAGTGACTTTAATCATGGAATGGAATTTTAGATGTTAGAGTGAAGATATTAATTTGTGAGATACAACAAAAATCAGCAGTATTGTTGCAGATTCAGATAAAAGTCAAAACATCTCTCAATCTGGAGCATTAGAGAAACTAGGCTAGAATAAAGTGGTATTTTTAAAATAATTGGATTCTTAGTTTGAGATTACAATAGTAACAATAATTGATATGGCTGGCAGGGATTCTTGATGTTTTGTGAATTATAAGAAATTAAAGCAGATCACAAAACCCCAGCATGAGTACTGAGGTTTTATATTTTTTAGGTGCTCCACAGATGACTCAAATTTACAATTAGAACAGAAAACCTATACTAGGGTATGACCAATGAGAATGAGTGGCTAAAGTAGGATGGCAGTCAAAATCATTAGAGGATCTGAGAGACCAGAGAAAGTTTAAGCTACATATCAACCAGGACTTTAAACGTGACAAGATTTATAGCAGCACTAGTGTTGGAGAGTGATGGTGATCCAAAAACTCTACAGAAGAAAGAATGATTCCAATTGGCTATTAAGTGAATACATAGTTGATGGCATGTGATTCCAAGCGGGGTTGTTCTGTTTTGGTTCTTGAGAGAGAATGGCTTTGAGGTATCAACGAGGAATTTAGAGATTCTTTTATCTACTGCCAATCCAGAGGTTTGAGGGGTGTGGGCAGATAAAATAAAACAAACGGTAATGTAAAAATAATAAAAATATATGTCATAAGGAGGCTGCAGGGGAAATAATGCTTGACCTCAAGGAAGAGCCAAAACTTTTATTTTTTTTTTCATTAAACTGATGACATTTCATAAGTTCTAGAAGGCATTCCAGAATTTAGGGAATATGAGAGTGTGGTCAGAAAACAGACTACTCAGAGCTCAATAAAGATGGGGGATAGAATGAGAGTCTAAACCTCTATGGTGACAGATACGTACATGGATAAAAGGGCATGATTGTTCCTGGTGTCAGCCACTTAAGAGCATAAATAAACTTGTTTTGTTTTTAAATAATAGGCACACTCCCTAGAAGATCTGATTTTTATATTAAAGCTTAACAAGCAAATCAAATTAAAATTTTAAGTGATTACTGTAAAGAAATTACATGGAGATTTAGATAGTGTCCAAAAATTATGCATTTAAACTATTTTCCCTGAGCCATAAACTCTCAGCCAAGTAATCCAGTGGTTTTTGTAATTGGTTCAAGCCCTGATAGAGACTTCAGGCTCTTTTCTGTTAATAAAGATAATATCATTTCTCCTCCATGAGTAAAGCAGCCTTTGTTGTCAGTGTTAAACAGTAACTGTGACATATAAACCCTCCCCTGTGCTACACATTGCCTTGAGTAGTGATTAGAAATATGGCTTTCAGAGCCCAAATACATAGATTTAAATTCTACGTCTGCTACTCCCTAACCATGTGACCATGAGCAAATGACTCATTGTCTGGTCTTCACCTTCATTGTTTATAAAAATGGGTCACCCTATTGATAATTTTGTTTGCTGTACAGAAGTTCTTAAGTTTAGTTAAATGTCATTTGCCAATTTGTGCCTTTGTTATGATTGCTTTTGGTATCTTCATCATGAAATCTGCCTGTGCAAATGTCCAGAATGATACTGTACAGATTGTCTTCCAGGGTTTTTATAGTTTTAGGTTTTGCATTTAAGTCCTTTATCCATCTTGAGTTGATTTTTGTATATGGTGTAAGAAAGGGTCCATTTTCCATCTTCTGCATATGGCAAGCTAGTTCTCCCAGCACCATTTATTGAATTGGGAATCCTTACCCCATTGCTTATTTGGTGAGCTTTGTCAAAGATGAGATGGTAGTAGGTGTGAAACCTTACTTTGGGGCTCTCTATTCTGCTCCATTGGTCTATGTGTCTGTTTTGTACCAATACTATGCTGTTTTGGTTACAGTTGCCATGTAGTATGTTTTGGGTAACATGATGCCTCCAGCTTTGTTAGTTTTGCTTAGGATTGCCTTGGCTATTCAGGCTCTTGCTAGGTTCCATATAAATTTTAAAATAATTCTTTTTCTAGTTCTGTGACGAATGTCATTGATAATTTGATAGGAATCTCATTAAATCTATAAATCACTTTGGGCAGTATTTTAATGATACGAATTCTTCCTATCTATGAACATGGGTAGTGTTTCCAATTGTCTGTGTCATCTCTGATTTCTTTGGGCAGTGTTTTATCACTCTCATGGTAGAGATCTTTCACTTCTTTGATTAGCTATATTCCTAGGTATTTTATGCTTTTTGTGGCAATTGTGAATGGGATTGTGTTCTTGATTTGGCTGCTGGCTTGGTTGTTTTGGTATATAAAATTGATAGTAACTTTTGTACATTGATTTTTCCTCCTGAAATTTTGCTGAAGTTGTGTGTCATCTGAAGGAGCTTTGGGGTCAAGACTATGTGGCTTTCTAGGTATAGAATCATGATGTCTGCAAACAAGGATAGTTTCACCTCCTCTCTTCCTATTTGAATGTCCTTTCTTTCTTTCTCTCAACTGATTGCTCTGGCCAGGACTTCCAAGACTATGTTGAATAAAAGTAGTGAGAAACGGCATAGTTGTCTTGTGCCAGTTTTCATTCAGAATGTTACTGGCTGTCATTCTGTCATAGATGACTCTTATTGTTTTGAGCTATGTTACTTTAATACCTTGTTATTGAGAGTTTTTAACATAAAGTGGCATTGAATTTTATTGTAAGATTTTTTTCTGCATCTATTGAGATAGTAGTATGATTTTTGTCTTTAGTTCCATTTATGTGACAAATTACATTTATTGATTTGTGTATGTTGAACCAGACTTACATCCTGGCAATGAAGCCAGTTCGTTTATCATAGTGAGTTAGTTTTTTGATGTGCTGCTGGATGTGCAGGTATTTTGTTGAGGATTTTGCATCAATGTTCATCAAGAATATTGTCTAGAAGTTTTCTTTTTTGTTGTGTTTCTACCAGGTTTTGGTATCAGGATGATTTTGGCCTCATAAAATGACTTGGGGAGGAGATCATCCTCCTCAAATGTTTGGAATAGTTTCAGTAGAAATAGTATACAGACAACCTACAAAATGGGATATATATTTGCAAACTTCATTTGACAAAGGTCTAATATCCACTATCTGTAAGGAACTTACAAGAAAAATATGAAGAAGCCACTAAAATGTGGGCAATGTATATGAATAGACACTTTGCAAAAGAAGACATACATGTGGCCAATAAGCGTATATAAAAAAGCTTAATAATACTTATTATTGGAGTAATGCATATCAAAATCACCATGAGATCCTTTCTCACACCAGTAAAAATAGCTATTTTTTATTGCATTTTAGGTTTTGGGGTACGTGTGCAGAACTTGCAAGATAGTTGCATAGGTACACATGTGGCAGTGTGATTTGCTGCCTTCTGCCTCTTCCCTGACATCTGACATTTCTCACCATGCTGTCCCTCCCCAGTGCCCCTGCCCACTGTCCCTCCCCTATTCCCCCCAATAGACCCCAGTGTGTAGTGCTCCCTTCCCTGTGTCCATGTGTTCTCATTGTTCATCACCTGCTTATGAGTGAGAATATGCGGTATTTCATTTTCTGTTCTTGTGTCAGTTTGCTGAGAATGATGTTCTCCAGATTCATCCATGTCCCTACAAAGGACATGAACTCAAAGTTTGTGAAGTTGAGGCAGCAATTAAGAGCCTACCACATAAAAAAAGCCCAGGTCCAGATGGGTTCACAGCCGAATTCTACCAGACACACAAAGAGGAACTGTTACCATTCCTTCAGAAACTATTCCAAATAATTCGAAAAGAAGGAATCTTTCCCAAATCATTTTATGAGACCAACATCATCCTGATACTAAAACCCAGCAGAGACTCAACAAGAAAAGAAAACTTCAGGCCAATATCCATGATGAACATAGATGCAAAAATCTTCAATGAAATACTGGTGAGCCGATTACAACAGCACATCAAAAAGCTTATCCACCATGATCAAGTAGGATTCATCCCGGGGATGCAAGGCTGGTTCAACATATGCAAGTCTATAAATGTAATTCACCACATAAACAGAACCAAAAACAAAAACCACATGATTATCTCAATTGATGCAGAGAAGGCCTTTGACAATATTCAACAGCTCTTTGTGCAAAAAACCCTCAATAAACTCGGTATTGATGGAACGTAACTCAAAATAATAAAAGCTATTTATGACAAACCAACAGCCAATATCATACTGAATGGGCAAAAACTGGAAGCATTCCCTTTGAAATCTGGCACTGGACAAAGATGCCCTCTCTCACCACTCCTATTCAATATAGCTCTGGAAGTTCTAGCCAGAGCAATCAGGCAAGAAAAAAAATAGCTATTTTTTAAACTTTTATTTTAAGTTCAGGAGTACCTATGCAGGTTTGTTACATAAGTAAACTTTTGTCATGGGGTATTGTTGTTATACAGATTATTTCATCACCCAAGTATTAAGCCTAGTACTCATTAGTTATTTTTCCTGATTTTCTCCCTCCTACCTCTCTCCACCCTCTAATAGGCCCCAGCATATATTGTTCCCCTTTATGTGTCCATGTGTCTTATCATTTAGTTCCCACTTGTGAGAACATGTGGTTTTCTGTTCCTGCATCAGTTTGCTAAGGATAATGGCATCCAGCTCTATTTATGTTCACAAACACACACACACACATACACACCCCATGATCTGATTCTTTGTATGGCTACACAATATTCCATGTTGTATATGTGCCACATTTGCTTTATCCAGTCTATCGTTAATGGACAGTTGGGTTGATTCCATGTCTTTGCTGTTGTGAATAGTGCTGCAATGAACATACATGTACATGTGTTTTTTATAATTCAGTGATTTACATTTCTTTGTGTATATACCCAGTAATGATATTGCCAGATTAAATCATATTTCTGTCTTTAGGTTTTTGAAGAATTGCCATATTGTCTTCCATAATGGTTGAACTGATTTATAGTCTCACCAACAGTGTATAAGTCTTCATTTTTATCTATAATGTCTTCAGCATCTGTTATTTTTTGGCTTTTTAATACAGAATGGTCACAGAGGTTGTAGAGAAAAGGGAATGCTAATACACTGTTGGTGGGTGTGTAAATTAGGTCAACCATTGTGGATAGCAGTGTAATAATTCCTCAAATAACTAGTAACAGAACTATCATTTGACTCAGCTATCCCATTTATTGGGTACATACCCAGGGGTATATAAATCATTCTACCATAAAGATGCAGAGACAAGGCTGGGCGCAGTGGCTCAGGCTTGAAATCCCAGCACTTTGGGAGGCTAAGGCAGGCGGATCACAAAGTCGACATATCAAGACCATCCTGGTCAACATGGTGAAACCCCATCTCTACTAAAAATACAAAAAAAAAAAGAATTAGCTGGGCATGGTAGCACATACCTGTAGTTCCAGCTACTCAGGAGGCTGAAACAGGAGAATCACTTGAACCCAGGAGGAGGAGGTTGCAGTGAGCCAAGATCCTACCACTGCACTCCAGCCTGGTGACAGAGACTCCCTCTCACAAAACAAAACAAAACAAAGCAAACAAATAAAAACATGTGGACGTGAATGTTCATTGCAGCACTATTCACAATAACAGAGACATGGAATTAACATAAATGCACATCAGTGACAGACTGAATAAAGAAAATGTGGAACATATACACTGTGGAATACCATGCATTTATCAAAAAGAATGAGATTATGTTTATTTTTGGAAACATGGATGGAAAGGGAGGCCATTAGGGTTAGAAAACTAATGCAGGATCAGAAAAACAAAGACCATATGTTCTCATAAGTGAGATCTAACTGATGAGAACGCATGGACACAAAGAGAGAAACAACAGACACTGGGCCCTACTTGAGGATGAAGGGTGAGAGGAGGGACAGGAGACAAAAATAAATCTACTGGGTACAAGGCTTAGTACCTGGGTGATGAAATAAGCTGTCCAGCAAACCCCCATGACACTAGTTTACCTATACAAAAAAACCTGCACATGTTCTCCTGAACCTGAAATAAAAATAAAACCAAAATAGGTCACTGTAATACTTACTGAATGCTGAGATTATGAAAATTAAGGGGAAAATCCATGTAAAAGCAAATATGTAGCATGCACTACTTATTTAATAAATGTTATCTTTTTTAATCTCTTTCTCCTCACAATACTCCTGTGATGCAGATGCTATTAGAACTTTATAGATGAAGAGACTGAGGAAATACAGCTAACAAATGACAGGGCCAAGCTGGATCCCTCTCTCTTCCCACTGCACTTTACTTATTTTTAGTTAGCACCGTAGCATATTACCTCCTTCTCTCAAGATTGACTCACAGGCATAGAGGACAATGAGGGCACTGGCCTACAACTTCTCCAACAAGAGTCCTTTAAAAAATGCTCCTCATCACTGGTCATTAGAGAAATGCAAATCAAAACTACATTGAGATACCATCTCACACCAGTTAGGATGGTGAACATTAAAAAATCTGGAGAAAACAGATGCTGGAGAGGATGTGGAGAAATAGGAACAGTTTTACACTGTTGGTGGAAGTGTAAATTAGTTCAACCATTGTAGAAGGTGGTGTGGCGATTCCTCAAGGACCTAGAAATAGAAATTCCATTTGACCCAGCAATGCCATTACTGGGTATATATACAAAGGATTATAAATCATTATATTATACTGACACATGCCCACGAATGTTCATTGCAGCACTGTTTACAATAGCAAAGACTTGGAACCAACTCAAATGCCCATCGATAATAGACTGGACAGAGAAATCATGGCACATATACACCATAGAATACTATGCAGCCATAAAAAATGATGAGTTCTTGTCCTTTGAAGGGATATGGATGAACCTGGAAACAATCATTCTCAGCAAACTGACACAATAACAGAGAATCAAACACCACATGTTCTCACTCATAAGTGGGCGTTGAACAGAGACAACACGGGACACAGGGAGGGGAGCATCACACACTGGGCTCTGTGGGAGGAAACTAGGGGAGGGACCGCTGGGGGTGGGGAGTTGGGAGGGATAACATGGGGAGAAATGCCAGATATAAGTGATGGGGAGGAAGGCAGCAATCCACACTGCCATGTGTGTACCTATGCAACAATCTTACATGTTTTTCACATGTACCCCCAACCTAAAATGCAATAAAATATATTTTAAAATTTTTTAAAAAAGGAACCAAGAGTTAGCATATGGAAAGAAACCTCTGTGTTCACCACCAAATCAAGACTTGGCAATAACCCAACATTTCTTTAATTCTCATTCTTCAGAAAACCCAGAGGCACAGAGTCATGCATTCAAATTAATTTCTAGGATAAGTATATATATAAAATACATAATATATAACAAATAAAAAATATATACAATGCACAATATATATATAATATTATATATATTAGTGTATGTATATATAATACATATATTTTATATATTATATATATATTTAAAATACATTATATATATATATAACAGTTTCTAAAGGGACACTTATCTGCTAAATTCAAATAATCATCCTTGTTTGATCTCTACTAAAAATAAATAACATAGACTGATTTTTTTAGCTGTAGATTCCAAAGAATTTGTAATATGAAGAGTTGCTAAGCAGCTTTGCTGCTATGGTAGAATATTGGATATTTGCTTCAGCAGTAGCTGTTTCATAGAAATCTGGGAGAACAAAATAATAATAAAATTAACCTAATTTCATCCATATTCAGCCTAGCTTATCTCTTCATATATTTAATAATCTTATTTTTAAATAAATTGGATAAGTTTCAACAGATATGTTGTCTTATATTTTCCTTTCTAAGCATCATTCAAATTAATTTTTGGGGGAATACGAAAATCTGATTCCTGCTTACATTTATTTTTAGAACCAGTTGTAAAGGAGTAAACAAAAGTAAATGAAAACTGATCTCTTCTGATAAATTTTACAGCTTCTCTGAAAGAGAGTATCTTTCTCTCATACATAATGCAAAAATTCAATTGTAATAAGAGTGTGAGTATAGTATAATGACTAAGAGCCTGTTGCTCTGACGTTGGACAATCCTAAGTTGAAAGTATGACATCACTAATTTAAAGTCTCTCGGCTTTCATTTCTGCATCTTTAAGATAATAATGATATAATTAACTCATAAAGTTGTTGTGATGAGTAAATAGAATAATGTTTTAATATAGCAATTAGCATATAATGACCACTCACTATTATTAACCATGAGTTGTAGTAGGGGTTGAAATGTTTTCATTAACAATAATTTTTCTGGTTTATGGCTCTAGATTGGGAAAGAATGAGTCCCCACAAAAATGCTGCACAAAATAATTTCAGATCCACCCTCTCAGAAGTCTGAAGCCAATGTGGCTCACCCTCACTGATCTCACGGTCTGCATTTGTGATATAAGGTGCATTTTATTTGTTGTAATGCTGATACTTTGGTCTTTCTTTTTTCTATATTCATTGCTCTGAACAGAAGTTATTAATCAATAACAAAACAAAAAAATGCGAGTTTGGAGAATGCAGGACAGGTTGTGTTGTAAAAAATGCAGTCTAGAAAGCCATATCCAAAGCATATCTAGTTTACAAAAAAAAAAAAAAAAGTATGACTAGAGGACATGCCTACATCAAAGACACATTTAGTGCTTACAGATTTGGTCATTGGGAAGGAGTGCTTACACTGTACTGGGCACAGGACTAAGCATTGTGTACTGCTTACATGTTTTAATGCTAGAGGAAGGTTCTAGTGTCCCCTTAACAAAGAATAAAAATGAGATTCAGAGAGGTCAAGATGAGGAGGACGAAGGTCACACAATGCCTGAGTAAGTATCCTAAACTGCCTCTTCTTGACCAGATATGAAGTCCCTTTCTCTGTGCCATGTTACCTGAAAATTTTCTAAAAATAACACATGAGTTTTCTTTAGATATCTGAATTTTCCACCTGAAAGATGAAAAACTTTCACAGCAAGGGACAACACATGGCATGTTTCTCACTGAAATGGCAATATCTCACTTTTTGAAAAATGGAAAAAGAAATAAACTTTAAATTACAATTACTAGGGTTTCTTAAAATAATGGTAAACATCAAGTTTAGAAATTCCTGTAAATGTAAATGTGTATAGGAAATTAAATAAACAAAATGTGACATTTTTGTAGGTCAAGTTATCAAACATTGGCAGCTATCTATAATTCAATCAAAAATATATTTGAGAATCACTTTTATTCTCATTAATTTGAAGACATTTAAAAATATTTCCAAAATAAATTATATAGTGGATTAATATCTTTATTATTTTTCATGTGACAAAATTAAAAATGTGATTATATCCCTTTAGCAAAGAAAATAGGATACTACTTTTTATAGTTAAAGTTCAATTAAAACTTTACATTTTTATCCAAAGAGATTATCTATGTATATATATGTCAGGTTTAAGATTGAAGGAAAATTAGCACAAATGAAATAATATTTAAAGAAGGAAGAGAATCAGGAATGTTTAGTGAGAGCTGACTAGCAGTTATGGGACATAATAGAGTGTTTGTGAGCATATGTTGATAAAATTGTAATATTAATTATTTTAAGATATTCTCTTTTCCTCAAGTTGTGTTACATCTTATTATAAATGGAAAAAAGATGGACATTATCAATATTATCCCACAAACTTGAAAAATAGAACCTACTGATAAATAACTTGTTGAAATTTTTGACCTTAATGAACAAACAATTATTATGCTTACACGTTTATCAAGAAAAACATCATAAGCTAAAAATATGCCTTCTTGTGATTCTGCAATAAAGGAAGGGAGATGAAACACGTGAGTCCTTTATAGTATACATTTATTATATTATTATAAACATTATCATAATATAATTATAGTAGCAGTAGAAATATCATTACTACTATCTTCTAGGCAGTGGGGTGGGAGCACTAATGATCTCCAACTTTGTGTATGTTTTAAATTAAAAGACAGTGTAGGATAGCTACCTACATTTATTGTGTCTCTTATATTTGTGAAAATCTCAAGACAGGAACACGTGCTGTGGCACATTATCCCATTAATGGATCATTTCTTTTGGCAGCAGAATACGTTCAGTTATCCACAAACGTGATCTCCTATTTCTGCTAGAGAGAACATTGTGTGTGCTCAGAGCTTGATAAGATATTAGACATATAAACAATCTATTTGTATTATCTCTTCTTAATCTAATGTGTAATTTAACTCTCCTGAAGTCTCTCTCTTAAAATACTATTGACTTTCTTAAAGGGCTGGCGATGGAAAGAGAAAAGTCCATGTATCCAACAGTTAAATCAAGTGCTGAAGAGCTGTATTCTTCTAGTGCCTTTGAAACCTTTTAAGTCCATAAAAATCACTTTAGCAAAGGCTTGAGTTACTTTTCTTTACAAAGATTCTCAACTTTTGATTTCAAATGTACTAAGACAGAATTCAGGTTAATTCAGTCACAGCCTTATTGTGTCCAGATACTTTGTTTCACAAATCATGATATTTAGATATGTAACTACAGATTTTTTAAGAGAACAGATACAAATAATCGGATCTTTTTATTTTAATATATATTTTAAAACACCTGAGTGTATGACTGTTTTAGCATAAATCAGTATTATATCACTTCGCTCATTACTTCCATTAAGTGGATGAAATTAAATGTTGGGAATGAAAATATATTCCTCATATTTATATTAATTATAATCAGAAACATACTTCTTTCATCTGAGCAGCATTTTGTTCTTGATCTCTAAAGACAGCTGAGCATATGGCCCCTCATGTTACTTGGGATCCTCTACTCAGGTAACTTCAGGACCTTTATTGACAAAATTACCAAAGAACATCCCACAAGAGCCATTTATAAAAATGCATAGTGACAAGTTAACTCAGAACTAGCAACTTAACAATACTATTAGTGGGCTTTAAAATATTAGATAAACATTTATACAATTCAGGATAGAGTAATATGAGTCTAGTGTCTGTATGAGAATCTTTAAAAGGTTTTATTTAAAATGGAAATTGAGATGATGATATTAATATGAGATCTCCATTCATCTTTAACTGACAGTTATGATAGCATCTAATCAACAGAGACAATTTAATTAGATGGGGGACACACAGTTTTAAAGACAGGCATATAATTTAAGTCACAATTGGGTAGAATAATGTAATATTTCAAATCTCTCAGGGTCAATTCAGCTAGTATATGCTATAACTCTAAAAATAAAAATATCAGTAATTCACAAATTTCCATTCCACAAAATGCAGATAATATTTCTTAAATTTTATGAAACAGAATAATCATCAACTAAATGAATAATTTTAATAAAAGGCAAATACAATATTGTGCAAAGGAGTATAATTCGTCTTCCCAATGGCATGTATTTTAAAACTTTATTACAGTATATAATCATTTGAACATTCAAAAGCAATGTATTGAGTATCTATAATCACTATAAATATAGAGATGTATATGTATATTAAAGTAATTCACAGGCCCTAAGAGTGATAAACAAGCCAGACATTACAATATTTCATGATAAGTAGCTCCGCTATTTTATGCATGGATGCTATCAGGCCACAGTAGTTGGTCATGAAACTCAATCTGAGAAAGAATTAATTCTAGAAGTATATGCTAAAAATGAGTCAGGTCAGATGATTAAGAATAAGGTCTAGAGTAAAAGGAAAATATTCTTGTAACAGAGGGTAGCATACATAATACAAATTCTATGTCTTCTTTTAGTAGAAAACATAGGTCAGGAACGTTGTAATTTTTATTTTATTCCTCTGATACAGTAAGATCCTCATGTACAGTTAATGTGACATACAGATAATCAAATGAATTAAATATTACATCAATTGATGCAATTTATTTGCCACTGAATGTACACATTTGCAAAAACTGCAGATACATCCTGAATATGACACAAATTGAAAGCAGGTAAGTTAACAAATAAAGCCTAATATATGAAAGATAAGAAAGCAGAAATAAAGCACTGAAGAAGAATACTGTGCTAAATGAAACAGTTTTTAGAAGAGATGTTGTCATATTTCAGAAACAAAGAGTTTGAAGAACCACAGAAAATCATTGGAGTTGAAATAAAACAGAGAGAAAGAGAAGTAAAATTGCCATGTGAGAATAGAGATAATATAAATGTATTTCTGCTATTGGTGACAGTACTACAGTAACATCAGACCAATCTTGAGCAATTTAAATGGATATGGAAAAAGACAGGGAGTCTCAGCTGCAAGATAGATCATTGTCATTAACATATTAGAAAATTAACTGGAAAGCTAAAGATTAGAATGAGCTACTCTCCTGGAAAACCACAACATGAGAAATTCATCAACCCAGAGTATAAGTTAAATGCTGTAATGAAAGAAATCACAGAGAAAACATAATTAATTCCTCAGCTCCCATTTAATTTCTGACTACTCTGTCTAGAAGAAAACTCATAAAGCTGTAAAGGAGAGAAAAAATGGTGTGAGTCTTGAGTCCTAAGAATAGAGAGCCGTAAGAAAGAGGCACATTGATTTAAATACTCTGACTTGGGCAAATTATATTCCTACAGGATTGTTAGAATGTAAAGATGAGATACCTGAATTGATGCCAATGATCTAAGCAGTGAGTAAGGAATGAGAGAGCTAAATGAAGAAAAACAATCCTGATTAAAACAAAAAGTACATTCAAAATACAAATTTTAATATTTCCATTATAAAGCATAATTCCTTACTGGGCAATTTTAAATATTCTTCTCTTTTCAGAGGTTTGCCAATATGAAAAGAAGCCAGCTAGATTTTATCCTGAGGTGGTCACGAAAACAACCCACTCACTTCTCTGATTACCAACGTTTATTGAAGGTTTTCTTCATGCTGACAAGGGTAAGGAATTTAAAATTTCTCAAAATACAGAATTGTAATTCATGTGAAGTTGTACATTCGGGTTCAGTCAACCAACTGTAAGTATAAACAGTTTTCTAGTCTTGGAGGTGAGAGTGGATATACTAAAAAAAAGAGAATTTTGGAAATGCAAATTTGTTCAAAGAAGGGCCACTACTATATGGTGAAAATTTTAAACTCAGTTTATATTAGAAATAATTGTTTGCGATTTAGCCCAAAGAAGAAGTCCTCAGGGGAAACATGACAACTCTTCAAAAAAGTAGAGGGCTATCATGTGGAAAATGGGGGAAACACAAGATCTAGAAACCAAAAGGAAAAAGGACATTTGGTTTGTTTAGAACTGAAAACAATACATAACTCTTGGTTAAGCAATTCATGTATAAATGAGATTACTTACTGATGATTTTTGGTGGTATCTATGCATAGCATACTGGTCAAGTTTAAACGATCTCTCATGTTATTTTTTAATCTAAAGTTAAAATACTTTTCATATCATGTTACAATTTTATAGTATTTTTATTGTTTTCATGTTCAAAAAGGTATTTAGAGAAATAGTGACAATAAGTGGAATGATTTCAAAGGTTTTTATTATAGAACATCCATTTAGAATTATATAATATAGGAAATATATAACAGAAAGAGCAAATAATTGTTAGATTGGTTGTTCATATTTTGCATGTGACAATGGGTTTAAAGAATATAAAGGTGTATTCTCCTAGAATAAACAGACAAATAGACTCCTACTAATTTTTAATTGTTCCATAAGCTTCAAAAATAAATTGTGACACTTTTATAACAGAGGATTTTTTGTGATAGTAAAGTTTGTCTTTTGGATATTTTAGGAATTCTCATCATCTATGTTTTAGATAGTATATGTTATCCACATAATTTCTTAGTTTCTTCTTTCATTGCTACAGTCTTTGAAAATTTCCCTTGTGTGTCATTTTACTTTCTGTTTACTGCTGTCACTGGAACAGCTTCTCCACTGGTAAGTAGTATTTTGCACAATTTAATTTTATGATGGATATTGGTGCTTTGTTGGTTATTTTCTGTTAAATAAACAAAGTCACTAACTTTTATCTTTTTGATGTTAATTATATATGCTGAATTATTTCAATAAATAAAATTTCTACATAGTAATTTTAAGGATTTTCTAACATATTGCTTATGCTCCCTTTGAGTGCTAGTATTAAATATTATAAATAATATTCTCAAGAATATAAAAGGCATTTTTGTTATGGTATTACAGAATATAAAAATCCTAATATAGGCTTTTATCTTCCTACTCAAATATCCTTGACTATACAGAGCAAAAAGAAAAGCCGGCTGAACTTTCCCTCCTTCGAAGTGAATTTTTGAGCTCTAACCAAAATTTCTGCGGATATTACATTGTCAATAATGCATGATGGGTCGCCTCCAGCTGCAAAAATTGTTCAGAGATTAGGAAACCTATCTAGACACAATGTCAGTCCAAAAAAAAAAAATGGATAGTATCAGTAAGAAGGAAGAAATAAGTGAGTATTGGGGTGGGGATTAAAAAAAAAAGAAATAAGTGAGTATTGTATATGCAAATAAGTTCCTGCCATAAAATTAAGGAACTCAAAATTTCAGAGAAAGCAAGAGTACATAAAGTTAGTTTTTTGAGAGATAAGCCAGAAGAAAATATTTCCTTGGAAAGTTTTCTTGTATTCAGTATTTATGGTGACTATAGTAACTGCTTTTTAATTCAAAATATTTTGTTCAAGAAGATATAAAAGCAAACAATTTGATAATATTAATTCAGCTCTTACATGAATAAAATAATTTTGGGGAAACTTTTTAAATAATGTTCATTGTTCCAGGTACAGTTCATCTCAATAATAAAACTGATACACGTAAATCAAATAATAACATAGCTACTTATGTCATAGAAGTACTTATAATACTCTATCAATATACGAAAGAACAAATGATTTATCATCACTTGTTTGAGGGAAGGTAAGATAAATTGAAAATAATGTAAAATCAAGGAGCATAAAAATTTTTCAAAGGGGTCAATGTTTTATGAAATTTGGTTGGCAGAAACCATTTTTCTTTTTTCTTTTTTTTATTGCATTTTAGGTTTTGGGGTACATGTGCAGAATGTGCAAGATAGTTGTATAGGTACACACATGGCAGTGTGTTTTGCTGCCTTCCTCCCCTTCACCCACATTTGGCATTTCTCCCCAGGCTGTCCCTCCCCAGCTCCCCTCCCACGCTGTCCCTCCCCTATTCCCCCCAATACACCCAGTGTGTTGTACCCCCTTCCCTGTGTCCATGTGTTCTAATTTTTCCTCACCCGCCTATGAGTGAGAATATGTGGTATTCCATTTTCTGTTCTTGTGTCAGTTTGCTGAGAATGGTGGAGAAACCATTCATTTTTCTAACAGACACATGTAGACATGGTTTTAGAAACTTTTTAAAAGAACCTTCATGATGGTAACTTCACAAAATAGATTTTATGTTCACTGTTCACTGATGCATTAAATTCCATAGTCTCTCACATCTCCATAACTTAGTTTGCCATAATTACAATTGAAGACATTTCTGAAAATCTATATTATATTATCATAGTATTGAAATTAATGATGTCATAGAGAAAATTATAGTGTAAGACTAGCCAATGAATCAAGGGTTGTGAACTTGCTTAATAGAATAAGTCAACTTTCATATTGGAAAGCATATAACACTAAATGATATCAAATGGACATATGAACTCTCCAGCTGACTTTTCCCTCTTTAAAGATTTTACTATTGTTCACCCTTCATCTTACAGATTTACATCCCTGTAATCAAAGTCCATTATTCCTTCATTTAATAATTAATACATTGGGAGCATCAAAGGAAATTTTTTCACTGTATCCTGTGATTGAATTTGATCTCAAGGATTAAAAAAAAGACTCTGTCACTTTGATTATTGAAAATTTTTTTTCAGGTATTGTCACTTTTTATTTTTATACAAGCAAATAAAAACAAAATAGTTAACAATGATTATCAATCAAAACATATCCTTAAAGATGCATATTCATTTAAATATAGAAAAAAAGCAACAGAGAAAAAAGAAAGGAAGAATAAAAGAAAAGAGAAAAATTAAAATGTTTTAAATTTTGAAAAGAACAAAAAATAATAAATATCATGATTATGTAATATTCTCTCAATATACAAACTAAGTGATATATAGGCCAAATGATGCCTAGATAGTAGATTATTTTTATTCAGCTGTAAGGGATTATTTTCAAATAACACTCTATAATGGAGAGTAATACTACAGTGAGCAAAGAATATGTTACATTAATTAAGGCCTGTTTGCACACACCCTTGCAGAGACTTGAAAAGAAGGAAGTTCACCACAGACCACAAGAAGCTATACATATAGCTGCTCAACTTGTGAATCTTTCATTATTCAAACTCCTTTAAATTTCATTCAGCTAAAGTTTTTCTTTTAACAACTTATAAGCCTGTTTTGAACAATAATATTTTCATTCATGAAGGGGTTAGTGTGTGTGTGAATAAAAGAAAGTCTAGTGTAGTGAAGAAAAATACGTTTTAGAATCAGAGGATCTAAGTGCCCGCCCTTAGTAAGCGTAATATAGTAGGGATAATGTATATCTACTGTGTTATGTGCAGCTGTGGCCAAGTATGCCTTGTTAACACTCTCATTACTTTTGTAGTGCAATGGCTAATAGCGCATGTCATAAACTCTTCATATTCACATGGCCTTGCCCTTAATACATATCCTGCTAATGTAGTCTACCAGTACAATTTGACCTCAATATTTCTTTTGTAAGAAGGAAGCTAACCTTTGTTTGATGTCCATTTACTAGAAACCATCCTATGTGCATATATATATACATAATGTCTTCCTAAAGTATTTGGATAATGCCATAAAGTAGTTATTATTAATTCCCTTTTATTTTTGAGACAGTCTTGCTTTGTCGCCAGGCGCCAGGCTGGAGTGCAGTGGTGCAATCTCAGCTCACTGCAGCCTCCGCCTCCAAGGTTCAAGCAATTCTTCTGCCTCAGCCTCCCAGGTAGCTGGCACTACAGGCGCAGGCCACCACTCCCACCTCATTTGTTTTATATTTTTAGTAGAGACGGGGTTTCACCATGTTGGCCAGGATGGTCTTGATCTCTTGACCTCGTGATCCGCCTGACTTGGCCTCCCAAAGTGCTGGGATTAAAGACTTGAGTCACTGTGCCTGGCCATTAATTCCCATTTTTAGCAAATAAAGTAAGGCTAAGAAAAATTTACTTTTTAAAAATTTCTGTCTCTCACACACCTGAGTGCTCATGCACACACACACACGCACAGAGTAGGAAATCTAGTGGAGTTCATCTGATGTTTGCATTATTATCTTGAGCTAAAGGCTGATCCTTCACCAGTTTTATAATATGTGTATTTATTGTCATTCTGGTCAAAAACAATATTTAAAATTTTACTACAGATAGTATTTTGCATGTTTTCCAATAGATAAACATTCTTTTCACTGTGTACATGCATATAAATGATTACTGTTAATGAGAAATATATCAAAATGTGAAAAGAGGAAGATAAGAATGCTTTATCTGAGTCTATGAATATCTTAAAATTTTAAGAATATGTTGGTTATTATATCTGACAATCAGATGGATAATTTAAGTTAAAAATACCTACTTTTCTATTTCTCTATTCATCAATTTATACAAAACCATACACACATGCATGCAAATATATGTGTAAGAATTATATATGTATATATGAATATGTCATGTATATACACATATGCATATGCAATATGTGTGTGCATGCAGGTACACAAATACACACACACAGACACATACGGAGAAAGAGAAGACATAGATTAATTTAGTCCCAATATTAAGTTAAATATCTAGAATAGCAGATTTTACAAGTACTACAAAGAAATAATTTTAGTTTTGCTTTGTAGGGCATCATAATAAATATGAGAAGACAACAAAATTATCGCTATCAAAAAATATTTAAAATGTATTTGCCTTAAGATTCTCCAGAAAAACAAACCTAATGTGTGTGTTTGTATGTATGTATGTGTGTGTGTATACACATAATAATGTGAGCCAATTCCTTAAATTGATATACATGTACACACGTGTGTGTATAACACATACATATGTGTGTACATATAACACACACACATATATGTGTGTTAATTTAAGAAATCTTATCAATTTAAGAAATTTTTGGCTCACATTATTATGAAGACAACCAAGTTCCATGGTCTGCAGTATGAGTTGGAGACTGAAGATCATGAAAACTGTTGTTTCATTTCCACCTGCATGTGAAGATACGTAATCCAAGAGAGCCGATCAAGTTTTTCTAGTCATAAGGTCACAGACTTGAGATCCAGGAAGAGCCAATGCTTCAGTTAAGTCCAAAGGCAAGAAAAAAAGCCAACACCCCCATTTGACGGCCACCAGACAGGAAGAATTCTTTCTTACTAGATGAAGAATCAGCCTTTTTGTTCTTTTCAGGCCCTACTCCTTACTCTGAAGCCAACTTTTAATTGAAGGACACTTTAGTATCAAGAGAACTATCTTAACAACCAAAATTGCTTTTCAACATGATCTGGTAGATAGAAAAGCTGGCCACAGTTCTTCAGTCCTTCTTATGTTTCTACCCACTTAATGTGGCTTTTGCTTTTTTGCATCAGGTGGTAGGGTTTCCTTTTCCTTCCCTTTAATTTGGGTTGATGATGTGATTAGCTGGCAACAGAATACAATATAAATGACAGTTTGTTAATTCTGAGCCTAGAGCCTCTTCCATTCTTTACTCTGAATTTTGTGCAGTTGCTACTTAAAAAAAATTTTAGCTGGTCTGCTGGAGAGTGAAAGACCACAGAGGGCACAAACATCTGCCCAGATCAGGCCAGCCCAACTGCCAAATCACAGAAGCCTGAGTTAAACAAATGGTTACAGAACCACTAAATTTCGGATTGCTTAGTCATATAGCAAAAGCTAACTAATATACATGGTCAATATCCTCCTGGCAAAGGAATAGTACATTCGTTTATGATGTAGGCAATCTGAATTCACTTATACTCTATATAAAATTAGTTGGATTGAAACTTTATTTAATTGTGAGATGAATTTCATTTCACCAAAGTGTATTAGACAATCACAGGTGCCAAGTCAGTTTTGCCTCTTTAAAATCTAACTTAACATGAAGATCCATTGTGGTTTTAGTCTTTAGTGAGCTCCAGCTTTCTGATGCTGCCATATAAGCACCACAAGACTTTGATTATCCAACTTACTTTTGAAATAATCACTATAAACTAACTCCTGTATATTTTTTTTTACATTAGAATGCAACACAGTTGTCTAAGACAGGGGCCAAAGGGCTGGTACAGATATGTGGCCTGTTAGGAACTGAGCCACAGAGCAGGAGGGTGATCAAACATTATGGCTTAAGCTCTGCTTCCTGTCAGATCCACAACCACATTAGATTCTCATAGGGGCATGAACCCTATTGCGAACTGTGCATGTGAGGAATCTAGGTTGTGCACTCCTTATAAGAATGTAATGCCTGATGATCTGAGTGATCTGAAGTACAGCAGTTTCTACCTGAAACCCCTGCCTCCACTCTAACCCTCACCACCATGAAAAAATTGTCATTCACCTTTCAGGAAACTGTTCCCTGATGCCAAAATGGTTGGGGAATGCTGGTCTAAGCAGTCTAAAGGAAGAAACAAATTCTTCTGCATAAAACATTTGGTATATTTTTAGGTAGACCTAGTGTAAGTCCAGATTTGCAGTGCTTCATATAGTTCCCTTTTCTGTCTGTAAATTCTATACGTGTGTGAGTATATGAGTGCATCAAATAATGAAGAGTAATATAAAACAAATTGCCTTTCTTATTGTCTAATGTTAATTAAAACCAAATGTCCTTTCCACAATGCAGCTAATGTGCTTTAATTATTCTGTATTGTGCAGATGTGACAAAAGGGAACATGCAATTATTAAGGGGAAAAAGTACACATCGTACCAATAATTGTTCACAATGTGAAATAGTATTGCTTTTCCCCTGTGAGTAACTTGAACACTTGCCAAATCATCCACTCTACACCATTTAAATAATGTAAATTATTCTTTCACAATAATATGTATTTAAAATTACCTTTTTATTGAGTTTAATGAAAACATGCTCATTTCCATTTTCATTCTTCCCATAGTTTGAAGTAATACAAAGTCATAATATGTTTTTAATGTTTTCTACTGGCATAAATTTTAATCATAAAAATGGGTGTTAGTATACAGACTATAGAGCTTTGGAAGTAGAATTAGATTTGAATGCTAATATTTTCTACTTCAGCTTGAGCAAATCTCTTACCTCACTGAGATTAATTTTCTTGGGGTAAGAATATCTATACCTACAAGGATGTTGGATTTGAAGGGGTTGATGAAGAGATAACAGGTATAACGTGGCCAAGTCACAAATAACCTTTCTAAAATGCTTAGTGATTAAGAAATAGAAATAAAATCCATTAAGATAAACTCAGATTCTTGGGTATCTGAATTATTTCTCTACTTCTCACTGTCTTAAATTATCTTCCTTTGTCTTTACAATTATTGATTTTATCATTGAACCTTTA
This sequence comes from Callithrix jacchus, assembly GCF_049354715.1. Classification (NCBI taxonomy): domain Eukaryota; kingdom Metazoa; phylum Chordata; class Mammalia; order Primates; family Cebidae; genus Callithrix; species Callithrix jacchus. The sequence continues at coordinate 110,260,531 of NC_133503.1, read as the reverse complement.
TTTTGCTTCTAAATACTGAGATTATATGAGAAATACTTGAATAATATTTCTCATTCAACTAAATGCTGACATATCAGAAAGAAACTCTAAATAAAATACAAGCACTCCTGAAATACAGCTACTATCTCCATTAGACTTTTTTCTCTCCAAAGGAAGAAGCTGATTTTCTCTAAAGTGATGTTGAAAAGGATAATTGAAAGAAGACCCTGAAACACATACTACTTTTCAGCCTCATTTTGGTGGTAATTTTTCTGCAGCTCTATGTTTTCTTATTTATTTTTCAGTATCCTGAAAGTCAGTTGTCAACTCTGGAAATGGTTTTTTGATTCTGATGTAAATCCTCATGGTGGTTTTGAAGATACAGGCTGTCCTAGTTAATCAATTCATTATTCTTGTGGGAATTATTTGTGGATCCCCAGTTAGAATCTGGTTTATAGCCATTGGTTTACAATTACTTATTCCCATAAATGAATTATTTCCTGTTTAAATACCTAGAGTGTTTTCTGTTTCTTTGTACTACACCTGACAGATAAAGTTTCAAATGTTTTTAAAAAGGCAATGTGTTTGCCCAACATAGTGGGACTGTAGGAGATAAATGAGGATAGAGAGGTAGGTTGGATTCAAATTAAAGGGACTGTTCAATGTATTGGTAAGGAATTAATTTTAAAAATCGTGACAAGCCACAAAAGGCTATTGAACATAGAGGTAGCTTGATCAATGTGTGTTTTAGGAACGTGAGTCTAGAATCTGCACATGAAATAAATGGAAGGATGCCAGACTGAAATCAAGTGGTCCAATCTGATAGGATCTGTTGAAGCTGGCATCACCTATCATGAAATCAAAGAAATCTTTTGAGATAACATTCCTTTCAGAAACAAGTGGCATAAATTGCTTTCAAAACTGTTAAAATATCTTCAAGAAGAAATTATTTATTTGATACTACAGCCAATAGTTGCCATTTTACTTAACACTTTAAAGAAATATCTGTAACAGGCATTTTAAAAGATGCACTATAGGATAATGTTCCAAAAAGAAGAAATACATTTTCATGCTGCCAACATGGGCATTGAAATATGTAAATAAATGAAGTATGAGATACATATATCAAGTATTCTCTCTGACAGAGAGTTCTTGGCAAATACATAAGTTCTTAAAGCTTCAGCATATCAGCTGTCCTGAATAAGCCAGTAGAGAATTTGCAGAATCAAAAACCATTCAAATATTTCCCAGTAATGAAGCCAAGTACCTGACCTTTAATAAATCCTTGGTACACATTGATTTTCTTACTTTCCAGTATCCCTACAACACAGAAAGACTCTGATATGCCAGGTCAAAGCTAGTCATATTCTGAGGTAGAATGTGTCCATAGGTACAGATATTTTGTCTATGGAGTACCCACAACTATATGGCCATTGATCAAGCTGACATAAGTGTCATAAAAAATAAATACTCCATGACATTTCAGGAAAAGGACGAATTATAAAAGTCTAACCAATCCTACTGAAACTCGTCCCAAAATTTAAGAAGGAAAGACTCCTCCCTAACTCATTTACAAAGCCAGCATCATTTTCAGAGCAAAAACTGGCAGACACACAGTAAAAAAGAAAACTTCAGGCCAATATCTTAATGAACATAGATAGAAAAATCCTCAACAAAAACTAGCTAACTGAATCCAGCAGCATATCAGAAAGATAATTCACCACAAACACATACACTTTATTCCTGTGATACAAGGTTGGTTCCCCATACAGAAATAAATGAGACCCACTCTATAAACAGAATCAAGAACAAAAACAATATGATTATCTCAACAAATGCAGAAAAACTTTTGATAAAATCTAACATCACTTCGTGATAAAAATCCTCAGCAGATTAGGCAACGAAAGAACATACCTCAAAATAATAAGAACCATCTATTACAAAACAACAGCCTACATTATACTGAACAGGGAAAAGCTAGAAGCAGTCTCCTGGAGCACTGGAACAAGACAAACATGCCCACCATGCCTATTCAATGTACTATTGAAAGTTGTGGCCAGAGCAATCAAGCCAAAGGAAGAAATGAAAGGCATTCAACAGGGAAAAAAGGAAGTCATACTATCTTTCTTTGCTGAAGATTTAATTCTATACCTAAAAAGTTCTACAGACTCTGCCAAAAAGCTCCTGTACCTAACACAAACTTCAGTAAAGTTTCACGGTACAAAATCAATATGCAAAAATCAGTTGTATTTGTACACAGTAATAACATTAAACCTAAGAGCCAAATCAAGAATGCAATCCAACTTACAATAGTCACAGAAAAAATAAGGTACCTAGGAATATGGCTAAAAAAGGAGATGAAAGATGTCTATAAGAACTACCAAACATTGCTGAAATAAATCAGATGATACAAATAAATGGAAAAATATCCTATGTCCATCAGTTAGAAAAATCAATATCATTAAAATGACCATACTGTCCAAAGCAATTTACAGATTCAACACTATTCCTAATAAACTATCAATGTCATTTTTCACAGGATTAGAAAAAACTATTCTAAAATTCATTTGGAACCATAAAAGAGCCTGAATAGCCACAGCAATCTTAAGCAAAAGAAAAAAAGCTGGAGGTATCACATTACCCAACTTCAAACTATATTACCAAGCTACAGTAGCCAAAATAGCATTGTACTGGTGGGAAAACAGACACATAGGCCAAAGGAACACAAAATTTAGAAATAAAGTCACATGCCTACAACCACCCGATCTTTGACAAAGTTGACGAAAATAAGCGATGAGGAAAAAAATCTCTGTTCAAGTAGTGGTGCTGGGAAAGGTGGCTATTCATATGCAGAAGAATGAAACTGGACTGCTACATTTTCACCATTACAAAGATTAAGATAGATTTAAAACTTAAATGTAAGATCTTGAACTAAAAATTCTTAGAAGAAAACCTAGAAAATACCCTTCTTCATATTGGTCTTGGCAAGGAATTTATGGTTAAGTTCTCAAAAGCAGTTGCCACAAAAACAGATACTGACATATGGGACCTAATTAAACTAGAGCTTCTGTGTACAGCAAGGAACTATTGAGAAAGTAAACAGACAACCTACAGAATGGGAGAAAATATTCACAAATGATGCAACTAAAAAGGCCTAATATTCAGAAGGAATTTAGGTGCATCAATCCAACAAGCAAAAAATAAAAATAAATAAATAACTAGAAGGGGGCCAAAGACATGAACTGACACTTCTCAGAAGACATCCAAGCAGCCAACAAACATCCAAAAAAAATTCATCATCCCTAATCATCAGAAAAATAAAAATTGAAAACACAATGAGGTGTCATCTCAAATCTATCAGAACGACTTTTGTTAAGAGCCAAAAAAATAACAAAACTCTTAAAACTCAAGGAGTTTGGCGAGGCTGCAAAGGACAGAACTAAGTAAATTAGTTCAGGCACTGTGAAGAGACATTTGCAGATTTCTCAAAGAAGTAACATTAATTACCATTATACCCAACAATCCCATTACTGTGTATATACCCAAAAGAACATAAGTCATTCTACCAAGAAGAATAAGTACGCATATGTTCATTGCATCATTATTCACTATAACAAAGACATTGACTCAGCCCAGTTGCCCATCAATAATGTCATGCCTAGTCCCAGGTTGCAGCCATGCTGGGGTTTGATGGGAATGGTGGATGAATGGCAGATAACTGAAAGAACACTCTAGGATGCATAGGCAGATGCAGTATGGTTTTATTCAGCAGCTCTCTTATCAGCAGCTCATGCACATTAGCTGTCTCATCAGCAGCTCGCTCACACTGACTGTCTCTGTCTTGGCCACCTGCTCTGGCTCTGTAGTTTCTGCTGCTCCCACACACAGCTACATGACTGGCTCTTTCTCACAGGGTCAGAAGCTTCATTCTTTCCCTCTCAGTACACAAGCTGAGCCATGTCCTGATTCCCCACTGTCTGTCTGCAAGATAGACCACTCTGGCTCTCTCTTTTTCTCTGGGTGTGCCCTGAGCCAACCCTGTACAGCGTCAGAAGGGCAGTTATAGCCTTTACAAACAATAGTGGCTCTGAGACAAGTATGAACTCACACAAGAAGGTTATATAAAAAGTGGAGTTATACGCCTGTGCATCAATCCCACGGAATTATGCAGGAAGTTTATTTCAGCCTATTCTTGACCAAAGCACATCCATGATTCTTACACAAGGTGTATTGGATAAATAAAATGTGGTACATATACATCATAAAATACTACACAGTTATACAGAAGAATGAAATCATTATCCTTTGCAGCAACATGTATGCATCTGGAAACCATTATCCTCAGTAAACTAATGTAGAAAGAGAAAACCAAGTATCTCATGTTCTAACTTATAAGTGGGAGCTAAACATTGGGTACACATGGTCATAACAATGAGAATTCTGATAGACACTGGAGAATACAAGAATGGGGAGAGAGGCAGGGGGTAAGTTGAAAAAGCTATCTATTGAGGATAAGAATTTTGGAAGATGACAGAATAGAAACATTCCAGTAAGCAGCTCCCAGTGAGACCAATGCAGAAGGCAGGTGATTTTTGCATTTCCATTTGACGTACCCAGTTCATCTCATTAGGACTGGTTAGGCAGTGGGTGCAACCCACGGAGAGTGAGCAGGAGCAAAGTGGGGCATCACTTCACCCGGGAAGTGCACAGAGCTGGGAGACTTCCCTCCCTTAGCCAAGGGAAGCAGTCGGGGACTGTGCTATCCACCCCAGGTACTATGTTTTTCCCACTGATTTTTGCAATCCACAGGGATTTTCTTGCGAGACTACACTACCAGGGACCTGGGTTTCAAGCACAAAATTGGGCGGCTGTTTGGGCAGGTACTTAGCTGCAGGAGTTT